>NC_067407.1:141247251-141590373 GCF_009764475.1 Pristis pectinata | reverse complement strand
GGTTTGTGATTCCAGTGTCACGATGCAAGGAGATGCTCCAGAAGATACACGAAGGGCATCTTGGGGAGGAAAAATGTAAACGTAGAGCACGTGAAGTGATGTACTGGCCAAGAATGAACCAAGACATCAGCCGGACCACTGCTTCATGTGAAATATGCCTTACCTATAGACCAAAGCAGCAAGCAGAACCACTTACACCGCACCCTGTACCAGACAGGCCATATTTCAAAGTTGGAGTGGATTTGTTTGACTGTAATGGGAAGAGCCATATTGTTGTAACAGACTACTTTTCCAATGACCCAGAGGTTGCGACACTGCAATCAACGTCCAGCAAAGCAGTTATCACGTTCCTGAAAGCTGTGTTTGTGAGGCATGGAGTTCCATGTGAGGTATTATCAGACAATGGTCCACAGTTTTCGAGCAGTGAACTTGAATCCTTTGCCAATGTTTGGGGGTTTCGACATATAACCTCAAGCCCACATCACCCAAAATCTAATGGCCTAGCAGAGAGTTCAGTTAAGGTGGCGAAGGGCCTCATGAAGAAAGCACAAAACGGACGAGAGGATGTCCACAGAAGTCTAATGATTTACAGAAGTGCGCCACTGCAGAACGGCCTTTCACCAGCCCAAATGCTGATGAGTCGACGCATACGCACTAACCTTTCAATACATGAAAACCTGTTGACACCTGAAGGAGCACACAAGGTCAAACAGGCTAAAGAGGAAGGGAAAGAAAAACAGAAACAGAATCACAACAAGACAGCGAAAAGCCGACCAGTCCTGAAGCCTGGGGATCAAGTGTGAATCCGAGATCATGCTTCTGGCACATGGTCCATGCAAGGAGTTGTGCAAGAGGAGGTAAATCCACATTCATACCAGATCCAGATGGAGCGAGGGACACCTCTGAGGAGGAACCGCGTGGATCTACAACCACAAGCTCCAACCCATGGCTGTGACCCGTCCCCTGTCAGTACACCAAAGGGGCCAGCACCTGGAGAAAATGAACATGTGGACCAGAGTTCCCAGAAAAACACCAACAGTAATGCAGCAAATGAAAGCAACACACCTGCGGAAACAAGGACCAGACCAAAAAGGACCATTAAACCACCTCAGAGACTGATTGAAAGCTGCTGAGTGGACAAGGGTTCTCGGCAGGTTTATAAGGACAAAGTATTGTGTTTGTTTTTCTTTAAAGGGGCAAGATGTGTTATTATGTAGTTCTAATGAAGAACTACAGTTCCCAGAGGGCAATGCAAGGGTCACATGGGGGAACAGGCAGTGGCTGTAAAAAGAGGGAAAGCAGGGCAGCCTGGTGTTGGTTAATAAAACTGTTCAGATGTTAAACCCACGTGAAGTTTGTCTCTTGATGAAGAACAACCAAAACAGTGCGTGCTCCCTCAGTACTGTCCCTCCCACAGTGCGTGCTCCCTCAGTACTGCGCCTCCCACAGTGGGTGCTCCCTCAGTACTGCGCCTCCCACAGTGGGTGCTCCCTCAGTACTGCCCTTCCCACAGTGCGTGCTCTCTCAGTACCGCCCCTTTTTTTTACAAACGTTTATTAGCTAAAAGCACTACAAAAGACAACCAATATCAATACATTACATCTAATACAGAAAGAAACAACTAAGCAACTACATATCTACAGAGAATAATGCAAACCAATACCCGCGAAACACACATGCAACACTGCGCCCTCTACTGCAACACACACTTCAGATCAAAATCGCATTGGTACCGTGCATGACACACACGAATCCCTGAGGGGCCCATTGAGCGTAGAACTCACCAGGGTGCCCACGGAGACCGCGTGCTCCCTCTCCAAAGACACGCGCG
This sequence comes from Pristis pectinata, assembly GCF_009764475.1. Classification (NCBI taxonomy): domain Eukaryota; kingdom Metazoa; phylum Chordata; class Chondrichthyes; order Rhinopristiformes; family Pristidae; genus Pristis; species Pristis pectinata. Next base: position 141,588,542 of record NC_067407.1, on the reverse strand, counting down.
CGGAAGACGGGCAGGCACGACGACAGGCCAGAACCCTCGGCCGCCCACCACCACGTCCCGTGGATGGCCAGCTTGGCCAGGCCCAGCAGAAGACCCACCAGAAGATCCTCCGTGCGACCCGCTCCGCACCACACCGGGTGACCCCAACAGTGTCGGGCTGAAGTGCAGCCAGAACTTGAGCAGCAGCCCCCTCAGATATGCAAAGAGGGCTGCAACCTTTCGCACTCCGCGTACACGTGGTACACCGTCTCCTCCTGGCCGCAGAAGTGACAAGCGGCCGGGGTGTCGGTGAACCGGCTCAAAAATCAGTTGCACGGCACAGCCCGGTGCAACACCCTCCACCCCAGGTCCCCAATGTACAGGGGAGGACCCCCGTGTAGAGGGACCTCCACCGGGGACCCCGCTCGCCACCCGCCAAGACGGACCTCCGCGGTATGTACGGCCAGCAGACCAGGGCGAGGAAGTGAAAGGTGTGCAGGAGCAGCCCGTACAAGAACCGCCTCGGCGCCTCGCGGAACGGCACTGTTGGCGTGTCCGCCAGGTGGCTCAGGTTGTGCTGCACCACCTCCCGTGAAGACGCTAAGCCCTGGGCCCGACCGCAGCTCTGTCAGGGCGGGGGCCGGCGTGGCCGGACACCCCGCTCCCGTCGTGACAGGAGGGGGAGAGCCATGCACTCGCCGCACGACACCATGCCCCACACCCGCATCAGATCCCAGTAAAACCCGGGCAGCTCCCACAGAGCGGCATGGCTGATGGCTGCCACCGGGAATGCGCCCCCTCCCGGAGGCAGTGTCCCCGGAGGAGGAAATAGGTGGCCAGTGCGTGCCACCGTGGGGGGTGCTCGGTATACAGGTATCCCTGCAGCACTCGGAGGCAGAGGGCCGCCAGCTGGGTACGCACGCAGGACCGCCGCAGAGACCCAGTGCCTCCGGCCGCACCAGAAGAAGTCCACCGACCTCCTCTGGGTGGTGGAGACAAAGATGTTGGGCGGCACCAGCGTGGCCAGCCGGTACCACAGCATGGAGGCCACCAGCTGGTTGATGACCAGCGCCCTGCCCCGCTACGAGATCGCCCGGAGCAGACCTGACCAGTGCCCCAGCCAGGCCGAGACTTCTGCCCCCAACTCCTGCCAGTTCGCCGGCCAGGACCCTTGGCCGGAGACAGGTAGACCCCCAGGTAGAGGAGTGCGAGGTGCTCCACTCGAAGGGCCACAGCTCCTCCGACAGGGAGTCCACCCGCCACGGACCCACCAGCAGACCCAAACACTTCGCCCAGTTGATCCTGGCGGAGGACACGGCCAAGTAGACCCGGTGGCACTCGCGCATCGTCCACAGGTCTGCTTGGTCTGTGACCGTGAGGAGGATGTCGTCGGCGTAAGCAGAGAGGACAACCTCCATCGCCGGCCCACGCAGGACCAGACCCATCAGATGCTTCCAAAGAAGGCACAGGAACAGCTGTGCACAAACCGAGTACAACTGCCCTGACAGGGGGCACCCCTGACGCAACCCACTCCCGAAGCGAAAGGGCGCCATCAAGGACACATTGACCTTGACGAGGCTCTCCGCGGCGGTGTACAGCAGCTGGACCCGAGCCGCAAAATGCGGCCCAAGCCTGAACGCGCAGAGTCCCGAACAGGTACCTGTGATCCACCCTGTCGCACGCCTTCTCCTGATCAAGGGAGAAAAAGGCAGCCAACACCCCAGCCTCCCGGCACAGGTACATCAGGTCCCGGATGAGGTGGACGTTGTCCTGGATGGACCGGCCCGGGACCGTGTACGACTGGTCGGCGTGGATCACCTGGGCCAGCAGAGAGCCCAGACGATTGGCCATCGCCCGGGCAAACACCTTGTACTCAGTGCAGAGGAGAGATATTGGGCACCAGTTCTGCAGGCTGCGGAGATCCCCCTTCAGCAGCAGGACCACAACTGCCCTGTGCCAAGAGAGGGGCAGCTCACCCATTGCCAAGCTGTCCCCCAGCACCCTTGCATAGATACCCCCCAGGACGTCCCAGAAGGAGGAACTCGACCGTGAGCCCGTCCAGCCCCGGAGCCTTGCCCTGCCGCAGCTGGTCCAGGGCGCCAGTCAGCTTCTCCAGACTGAGGGGAGCCTCCAGCCACCCGAGAGCCTCGGGCTGACTCGCAGCAGACCCTCCCACAGAGTCTCACACGCATCCTCACTGGATGGATCAGGCGAGAACAGGGCCGCATAAGAAGTGCGGACCTCCCAGATGATTCCCGGCTGATCCTTGACCGAGGATCTGTCCTCCGCCAGCAGCTCCACGAGCCGCCTGCGGACACCCCGCCAGCGCTCCAGAGAGTAGAAGAAGGGCAAGGTGTGGTCCAGATCCTGCAGCATCTGGACATGCAATCGCACGTATGCGTCGCAGGACCTCTCTAGCTGTAGGTCCTGGAGCACCTCCTTCACCCCCTGGTACCTGCGCCAAAGAGGCGAGTCCTCAGCGGTTGGACCCAGCTGAGACTCCAAGTCGAGCAGCTCCCTCTTGAGCCGCTCGATCTCGGACACCCGCCCCCTTGTCGCCCGCCTCACGTATTCCTGGCAGAAAGCCCAGACATGAGCCTTGCCTACATCCCACCAGAGCCTGAGGGAGGAGAAACCCCACAGCTCCTCCCGCCAAGCCATCCAAAACAGGCGGAACGAATCCCAGAATCGCCAGTCATCCAGCAGCTGGTTGTTGAAGTGCCAGTATGCGGACCCCACCCTCGTAGGCAGTGGACTGAGAGCCACCCACACCAGGCGGTGGTCCGAGCACACCACCGGCCGCATGGAGGCTGCCGACACGCAGGAGGCGTGTGCCTTGGACACATATAGCCGATCGATCTGCTAACCTCCACCTCCCCCAGACCTCCGCGGGAAGGCGCGGGAGTCTCGATAAAGGTTCCGCCAGACCTTGACTAGGGCAAAGGATCTGACCAGGTCCTGCAACAGCCGCACCGATGCACGGCTACATTGGGGCCCGGAGCGATCCCTCTCCTCGAGGGTGCAGTTGAAATCACCCCCAAGGATGAAGCACTCACCACAGTCGAAAGACCCTACCAAAGTAGACACCTCCCGAAAAAAGCACGCTTGCATCGGGCTGAGCTCGGGGGCATACAAGTTGACGAAGTGCAATGGCATGCCATCCAAGTGCACGGCCAGATGAAGCAGATGGCCCGGCACCAGTTCCTGAACCGTCAATATTTCTGGCTGGAAGGTCGGGGCCAACAAAATCGCCACCCCGCTCGAAGTGGAGCTGAGGTGACTCATGTAGACCACCCCCCCCCCCCCCCCCCGTGCCACTGCAGGAGCCAGGCAGACTCATCTCCCGGAACGGTGCGGGTCTGCTGCAGGAAGCTCACTGTGTACCTCCCGTCCTGCAGAACCGAGAGGTGGTGGAACCTGCGGAGAGACCCCCTGCCGCCATTGATATTCAGGCTGGCAACGGTAACCTTCATGATGACTACAGTACACTCCCTTCACCAGCGCTACAGGCGGAAGGAGCAGGGCTCCCCACCGAGCTCCCCTGCACCCTGCACTCAGCCTCCAGAAGCAGCCTCAGATCTCTGAACTGGCGCTTCTCCTGCCGGTCCAGACCCGACCCCTTCTCCTGGTCAAGGATGCCACGGATGAACTGCACAACACCAGGTAGATTCTCCCACTGGGAGGCGGCCGGTTTGGCCTTGTTCTGCTTCCTCCAGGTGTCCTCCAGGAACTCCCGGATCTCCTCCACAGTGACGGGCCACAGCACGGCGCCGGGGACAAGGTAGTCCTCCAGCTCATCATCGGAGTCACCCTCGCCCTCATCACCGGTCCCCAAGCTCTCATCTACATCCAGGTAGTCGCCACCACCGGGCGACGCACCCACCCAAATCCGGGCGACGCGCCCACCCGAATCCGTGCAGCGGTCCCCTTGGATGGCCCCACCTCAGGGATGATCCCACCCCCAAGAGCAGTGACAGGAGGAGACCCCTCCGCCCCCAGGTCCAGGAGCCCACCTGGACCTTGGTCCCGAGGCGGGGCAGGACCGGACTCCCCGCATCAGCACTGCTCCCCTGTGCACATCCCACCCCCAGGGTAGGCAGCTCACAAACTCTCGTGGAGCTCAAACGGAGGAAGCGAGTCGACGGGGCCACGCCCACCGCCACATCCCGGTCTTCCCCCCTGTCACCAGCATTGGGAGGGTCCCCACCATCCCCACTCACAGGGACACCCTCACTCCGTGCCACCGAACGGGCTGGCGACCCAGGGGCACCCCGTCCCCCCTCAGACACGGGGGCGGAACGCACCCTCTTGGGATTCCTGGCCTCGATTGTGGCCACGATCTGGGAGACCACCACCCTGGCTGACACCCCTCCCTCAGGCAACCCCGGAACCACAGGGCCCTCAGTGCGACCGTCCCCTCCCCCAGAGGGCACGTACTCCAGGCATGCGGCCTCAACCAAGGGTGGACCCCACCCCCTCCGACTGCCCCTGCATCACGGGATCGCCCACCGACTCGGGGGGCGCAACCCCGACAGAAGCCAAGTCATCCCCCTCAGCGCCACCCTCCAGCTCCGGAGGGTCACCCTCTCAGCACACGGCCTTCATCGGGGCAAATCCCCCCTCTCAGGCGACCCCGGTCCTTCTGACCCCTCGGACACGTGCCGGCGCCGCTTCATCCCACTGGGGTACGGAGGCACAGTGACCTCCATCTCGGAGGGAACCTCAGCCTCCGGCACCTCATCCTCCCCCTCGACCTCTCCCAGCACCCGCGGACCCGCATAGTCCACAGGGACCCCCAGGTCTGGACCGGAGGAGGCTGCCGGCTCCTGCCCCTCCAGGGGTGAGGCCTGGAGGCGCTTCTTCTTCCGCCGCACCTTCCGACTCAGAGCAGTCGCCCACCCCTCCCCACCATCCGCACCGCGCTTATCCCTACCCCCCACCCCCACCGGCACAGGATGGGCAGAGGGGGCAGGGACAGCGGGGGGAGGGACCACGGTAGAAGCGTCAGTGGTACCCCCCCCCCGTGCCACCGAGGTGGAGCCAGCAGTCTGACAGCCGGGGCAATGCCGACGGACATGCCGAGACACCTTGCACACATGGCACCATGGACGACCAGTGGCACAGAACACTTGGTAGTGCTGCCCGTCGTACTCGATCTGAAATTTCCCCTCGACATCCCCACCCCGCCAACTGCATGAACAGCAAGCGCTTGAAGGAATACACGTTCTCAAAGCCAGGTACGGCCGGCCTGTGCAACATCGGAGTGATGCCCGACCGAACCTCGCCCAGAGACTGCAGGTGAGGGAGGAGGACCTCGGATGGGATACAGGGAAAGACCGGAAAGGACAACCAGCTGCACAGGGGCCCCCACCAGCTCCACCGGCATGAAGAACTCCCCCAACATCAGCCCCTTACTCAAGGCCAAGGACACCTCCTTCTCAGACCGTAAAAAGAACACAATTCTACCGAACGTCTTGGTAACCGTGACAACACCTGCCTCGCCTCCCCCCACAGTCTCAGACATGGCCTAGAAACCACCGTCCAGACCGACTGACAGAGGCACAGAACTGCGCACGGCATTTTACAAAGTCAACAGACTGAAAGGTGATGTCATTGCAGGAGCCACGCCTCCAGGAGCTGCAACTGCTGCATAGGACTGAGGCCCCGCCATCTTTAGATCCTTTACAGCCCGCCATGACAAGGCACTACGCAGTCAGTGATCACAAAACACTGCTGGTGCAATAAACAGCGACACAACCAGCAGGGCACACCAGTAATTAGTCCCGCAAAAGAGCAGTGCAGAGAAAGGAGAGGTGGGAGGCTTCTCCAGATAAGCAGACAGTCTGTGTGATGAAACACCAGTGCCGTCCCTCCCGCGCCGCAGTGAAATGTCTGTCACTGGGCCAGTCTGACGTCCCTCCGGCCGCACAAAAGTGCCGAGAAAGTCTTCAACCAGTCGCCCCGGGCCAAGTCCTTGGGTGGGAGGGAGCCGATTGATATTACTGACCAGAATAAACTCGGTCCCAGCTCCCACCAAAGTCCAAAAGCAAACCCTGGCAACCCACCAGCCACTGCCGTTCCCACAGCGCTCAGAACACAGACTCCGACACCTGGCATAACACAGTCCTTCCAAGAAGAAAACTGCTCCAGCCCATCGCTTAAAATGAAACCCACACTCCCCCACCTTCCAACATTCTCCACAACCGCACTTTCGGATCTTTATAAGAACAACATCAGTTTGATGGGAGAGCACACTCAGTACTGCCACTTTTTTTTTGTTTTTAATAATAAACGTTTATTCACTAAAAGCACTACAAAAGACAACCAGTGTCAATACACGACTTCTAATACAGAAAAGAAGAAACTACGCGACGACATACTACGGTAGAGAATGCAAACTAATACTACCGAAACACACGCGACTCTACACCCGGCAACGCGACATTTCAGATAAGAATCGCGTCCCTCAGTACCGCCACTCCCTCAGTGTGACATTCTCTCAGTGGGACCCTCCCACAGTGGGTGCTCCCTCTGCCCTTCCCACAGGCTGAGAGCTGGTCGCTGCTTTTTCCTGCATTCCTAGAACTCCAGTTAATATTTCTGTGCCTGTCCTGCAGCTGCCTCAGGCGGGGCCTGTGCGGGATTTCACCCATCTGAGGTGTGTTTACCCTGTTTCGTTTTAACAAAATAAACTTTATTCATAATAAAAGACAAACTATATACAATTACAAAACAGTGCTAACCTTTCCATTCTTGTAAAGATCATTCATTAGTGTTACCTTTTTGTATATATGAAAAAAAACAGCACCGATGCCACACGTGTGGCTCCCTGGAAGCTACCCGGTCCCCGATTTACAATATTTAAGGGCTTTCTCGCCTGTCCCCGCCCCACCCTCTCCAGTGGCAGAGGAAGCCTAAACAGTAGTCCTCCCCCACCGAGCCTTTGCGTTGGCTGTGCCCAGCTTCAGTGCGTCCCTCAGTACGTACTCCTGCAGCCTGGAATGTGCCAGCCGGCAGCATTCCCCTATGGATATCTCGCAGTGCTGGAAGACCAACAAGTTTCAGGCAGACCAAAGAGCGTCTTTCACTGAGTTGATGACGTTCCAGCAACAGTTGATGTCCGTCTCTGTGTGTCCCCAGGAACAGCCTGTAGATCAGAGAATCCTCTGTTACACTGCTTCTGGGGATGAACCATGACAAGGACCCCTGCATCTTTCACCACACCCTCCTCGCAAACCCACAACCTGCAAAGAGGTGGGCAACTGTCTCGTCCCCAGCGCAGTCCTCCCGAGGGCAGCGCGCACTGGGAGTGAGGTTCCAACCATACAGGAAGGATCTGACTGGGAGTGCCCCTCTCACCGCCAGCCAAGCGAGGTCTTGGGTGCTTGTTGGTAGTTCTGGCGATGAGACATTCTGCCAGATGGTCTGGACAGTCTGCTCAGGGAACCACCCCACAGTATCCATTGAGCCCTCTCTCCCCTGTCTTGTTCGTGTGTGTTTACCCTGTTCGCCAAGGACTGGGAGTTTGCTTCTGTGAAGTGCCCGGTTCATGTGTCCTGTTGGAAAAGACTTCACTATTGAAACACCTCTCTCGGTGATGGGAAGTAGCTCAGAGACAGGGCTGAAAGTGGGTTTTGTGGGACAGGGCATGAAGCTGAGAGAGTTCCTGTTTTGAGCCACTCCCCTATCGGCAGAGTCTCTGAGCTTTGCCACAGACATTAGGATCACTCATAACTGGGGTCATGCAGAACAGGTTGCATTTAGTGGAGAGACAAAACACTGCAGATACTGGAATCTGGAGCAACAAAGTGTTGCACCTCTCCCTCTTATCCCGGCCATCTCCCCTCTCCACCCTGAGGCCGGATTTCGACCTAAATGCCAATACTATGTGTACCCATCGTAGAATCCTAAATTTAATTCAAGAACTTAAGTTTATCAGTTATAAGTATCTGTTAACATCTGCACTCTACGGAGATTATACTGTATCAACGGTCAAACAAGGTCAGACTTGTTTACTTAACTACTTCAGTCTCTTTTCTGAAGGAATTTAGCTTCCAATAATACCATCGAACCATAGAACCACACACCACAAAACAGGCCCTTCGGCCCACCATGTTGTGCCGTCCATCAAACCACCCTCACACTACCTAACCCCTTCCTCCCGCATATCCCTCTATCTCACGTTCCTCCATATGCCTATCCAACAACTCTTGAACCTGTCCAATGTATCTGCCTCCACCACCACCCCAGGCAGTGCATTCCATGCACCAACCACTCTCTGGGTGAAAAACCTCCCCCTGACATCTCCCCTGAACCTCCCACCCATAACCTTAAAGCCATGCCCTATCGTCTTGAGCATTGGTGCCCTGGGAAGGAGGCGCTGGCTGTCTACTCTATCTATTCCTCTCAATATTTTATATACCTCTATCATGTCTCCTCTCATCCTCCTTCTTTCCAGTGAATAGCCCTAGCACCTTAAACCTCTCCTCATATTCCATACGCCCTAATCCAGGCAGCATCCTGGTAAATCTCCTCTGCACCCTCTCCAACGCCTCCACATCCTTCCTATAATGCGGCGACCAGAACTGAACACAGTACTCTAAGTGTGGTCTAACTAGAGTTTTGTAAAGCTGCATCATCACTTCGCGGCTCTTAAACTCAATCTCACGATTTATGAAAGCCAACATCCCATAGGCCTTCTTAACTGCTCTATCCACCTGCGAGGCAACTTTCAGTGAACTGTGAATATGAACCCCCAGATCCCTCTGCTCCTCTACACTGCCAAGTACCTTGCCATTTACCCTGTACTCTGCCCTGGAATTGGTCCTTCCAAAGTGTACCACCTCACACTTCACTGGATTGAACTCCATCTGCCACTTGTCAGCCCAGCTCTGCATCCTATCAATATCCCTCTGTAAGCTCCGACAGCCCTCCACACTATCCACAACACCGCCTATCTTAGTGTCATCCGCAAACTTACTAACCCAGTCTTCCACCCCCTCATCTAAGTCATCTATAAATATCACAAAAAGTTGGGGTCCCAGAACCGATCCCTGCGGGACACCACTAGTCACTGCCCTCCAATCTGAGGGCAACTCCTTCCACCACAACCCTCTGCTTTCTACATGCAAGCCAATTCCTAATCCACACAGCCAAGCTTCCCTGGATCCCTTGCCTCTGACCTTCTGAAGAAGCATAACATGAGGAACCTTATCAAACGCCTTACTAAAATCCATATAGACCACATCCACACGCACTACCCTCATCAATCTTCCTCGTCACCTCCCCAAATACTCTATCAGGCTTGTGAGCAAGATCTCCCCTTCACAAAGCCATGCTGGCTGTCCCTAATCAGTCCATGATTCTCCAGGTGTTCATAGATCCTATCCCTTAGAATCCTTTCTAACAACTTACCCACCACAGACGTGAGACTCACCGGTCTGTAATTCCCTGGACTATCCCACTACCTTTTTTGAACAAGGGAGCAACATCCGCCACCCTCCAATCCTCCAGCACCATCCCCGTGATTTCGAGTGGTCAGTCCCTCTCCTAACCAAGGAGGAGATACTTCCAACTGACTAACACATTTATTTTACTTTAAACGGAGCACGATCATTTTGAGGAATAAATTCTAACAGAGATTATAATTCTGCAAAGGATGTCCAATTCTTACAAGCAAGGATTCTTAAACGCATACCGATGAGTTTCAGATGAAGTCGTCGTCTGTGGCAAAGGCTCTGGGAAGAGATCCTTCTCGGGTCGTGGCTGAGGAGTGGACTCTATATCTTCCTCCCGACCCAAACAGCCTTCTGATATTTATACAGTTTTTTTTGATTAGTCATCTCGTAAGTCCTCATTGATGTAATGTTTTCTCCTGATTGGGTAAATGGGATGACTCATTAGTTTGGAGACTGAATTATTTAACAAACACTTACGAGGGTCATAGAGTCCCATGGGATGATGATGGGGGTTAAAAGGTTTGTTATTACATTACGATAAGATCAGATATCTTTATTACTGACATGTACATCGAAAACACAGTGAAATGCATCTTTGCATAGAGTGTTCTGGGGGCAGCAAGTGTCGTCACACGTAGACGACCACTCTAATCTTCTAGGGGACCAATTTTGTCCCTTACTATCTTAATATACTTGTAGAAACCCTCGGATTTACCTACACATTATCTGCCAAAGCAACCTCATGTCTTCTTTTTGCTTTCCTGATTTCTTTCTTTAGTATTTTCTTACATTTTCTATACTCTTCAAGTACCTCATTTGTTCCTAGTTGCCTATACCTGCTGTACACCTTCTTCTTAACCAGATCGCCAATATCCCTTGAAAACCAAGGTTCCCTATGCCAGTTAACTTTGCCTTTAATCCTGGCAGGAACATGCAAACTCTGCACTCTCAAAATTTCATCTTTGAAGGCTTTCCATTTACTGAGCACATCCTTGCCAGGAAACAACTTATCCCAATCCACTCTTCCTAGATCCTTTCTCATTTCCACAAAATTGACCTTTCTCCAATTTAGAACCTCAGCTCGAGGACCAGATCTGTCCTTATCCATAAGTAACTTGAAACTAATGACATTATGGTCACTGGACCCAAAATACTCACCTACACATACTTCTCTCACCTGACTTGTCTGGTTCCCTAATAGGAGATCAAGTATTGCATTCTCGCTCGTTGGTACCTCTATATATTGATTTAGAAAACTTTCCTGAACATATTTGTCAAATTCCAAGCCATCCAGCCCTTTCACAGTGTGGGAGTCCCAGCCAATATGTGGAAAGTTAAAATCCCCCACTATTACAACTTCCTGTTTCTTACATCGGTCTGCTATCTCCCTACAGATTTGTACCTCCAATTCTCTCTGACTATTGGGTGGTCTATAATCCAACCCTATTAGTGTGGCCACACCTTTACTGTTCTTCAGCTCCACCCATATGGCCTCTGTAGACAAGCCCTCCGGGTTGTCCTGTCTACGCACAGCTGTGATATTTTCCCTGACTAGTAATGCCGCTCCTCCCCCTTTCCTCCCTCTCCCTCTATCACGTCTGAAACAATGGAACCCCAGAACATTAAGCTGCCAGTCCTGCCCCTCCTGCAACCAAGTCTCACTAATAGCAATAATGTCGTAATCCCACGTCCAATCCACACCCTAAACTCATCTGCCTTACCTACAACACTCCTTGCATTGAAATAGATGCACCTGAGAACATTTCTATCACGTACAAACCTTTGATTTCTGTCGATACCTGCAGACCTCACATGACCTTTTCCCTCATCCACCTCACTATCTGCTCTAACACTCAGTTCCGCTCCCCTGGGAAATCTAGTTTAAACCCCCCGGAGCAGCACGAGCAAACCTACTTCCAAGTATGTTGATCCCCCTCCAGTTCAGGTGCAAGCCATCCCATCGGAACAGGTCCCACCTTCCCTGGAACAAAGCCCAATTGTCCAGAAACATGAAACCCTCCCTCCTGCACCATCTTCTTAGCCACGTACTTAACTGCATGATCCTCCTATTTCTAGCCTCACTAGCACGTGGCACAGGTAGCAATCCTGAGATTGCAACCTTGGAGGTCCTGTCCTTCAACTTTGCACCTAATTCTCTAAACTCTCTTTTCAGGACCTCCTCCTCTTTCCTATCCACGTCATTGGTCCCAACATGGACCACGACATCTGGCTGCTCACCCTCCCTCCTAAGAATATTGAGAACTTGATCCGATATATCATGGACCCTGGCACCAGGGAGGCAACGGACCATCCGGGATTCTCGATCTCTCCCACAGAACCTCCTATCTGTCCCCCTGACTATCGAATCCCCTATCACTAGTGCTCTCCTCTTTTCCCTCCTTCCTTTCTGAGCTGAGGGTACCACCTCGGTGCCAGAGATGTGACCACTGCAACTTGTCCCTGGTAGGTCGTCCCCACCAGCAGTATCCAAAACAGTATACTTATTGTTGATGGGAACGGCCACAGCGGTGCTCTGCTCTTTCTGTCTATACCCCTTCCCTTTCCTAACAGTCACCCAGCTACCTGCCTCATGACTTTTGGGGGTGAATACCTCCCTGAAACTCCTGTCTATACCTGCCTCTGCCTCACGAATGATCCGGGTTCATCCAGTTCCTGCTCCGGTTCCCTAACTCGGTTTGTCAGGAGCTGCAGCTGGATGCACCTTTTACAGGTGTAGTCATCAGGGACAAGTGTGCCGTCCCTGACTTCCCACATACTGCATACGGAGCACACCACTGCCCTAACTGCTGCCTTAATTACCTACTGCTAGGTTAATTAAATTAATTAAAGGAACTTACCAGACCTTACCTCACTGGGTGCAAGCTGTTTCTCAGCCCCTGCTCGCCGAAGCCTCTGGAACCAAAGCCTCAGATCCCCACTCCTACCCTGAGCCACTCACACACTGGCCGCTCCTCACTGGCCGCTCCACTTCAGTTACCCCTCTGATATTTGTCCCCGTCGATTATCTCAAGTACTCACTCCCTCTAATTAACCAATCAACACTCTGTTTAAATAATCAGCCCCTACCTGCTAGAGACCCGCTGCTCCAATGGCTCCTGGGCCGATCCTGTAAGGGAAAAGCCTGCACAAAAACACACAACTGTTTAAATAAATATAATAAATTAAATTAAAAATAACTGTTTTGTTGGCGTGCCATCTGGACAGATCATTCCAGACATTAGTACATAGAGGTAGTACAAAAACAATAACAGAATGCAGAATATAGTGTTCCAGTTACAGAGAAAGTGCAGTGCAGGCAGACAATAAGGTGCAAGGCCACGACGAGGTAGATTGTGAGGTCAAGAATCCACCTTATCATACTAGGAAACCATTCATTCGTCTTATAACAGCGGGATAGAAGCTGTCCTTGAGACTGGTGGTACGTGCTTTCAGGCTTTTGTATCTTCTGCCCGAGGGGAGGGGGGAGAAGAGAGAATGACCCAAATAAGCCCCATGTCAACTGATCCACGGCCTCCCATCCCAGAACTGCAGAGAGGCGCAGCTGGTCGAGCTGTTGTCTCACAACACCAGAGACCTGGGTTCAATCCTGACCTCTGCTGCTGTCTGCGTGGAGTTTGCACGTTCTCCCTGTGACCATGTGGGTTTCCCCCGGGTGCTCTGGTTTCTTCCCACATCCCGAGGAGGATGTGAATTGCCCTGAGTGTGCAGGTGAATGGTGGAATCTGGGGGGAGTTGATGCAGTGCAGGCAGACAATAAGGTGCAAGGTTTACACTGGTGTAAACAGTCAGTGGAGAGTCGGTGGGCCAAGGGCCTGTTTCCGTGTTGTATCTCTCCATGACACTCTGACTCACCACATTCTCGGTGGTTTCAACAGTTTCAATAACATCAAGGTACTCTCTGATAGCGGTTAGGTAACGCTATTACAGCGCCAGCGACCTGGGTTCAATTCTGGCCACTGCCTGGAAGGAGTTTGTATGTTCTCCCCGTGTCTGTGTGAGTTTCCTCCGGGTGCTCCGGTTTCCTCCCACATTCCAAAGACGCACGGGGTTAGGAATTTGTGGGCCTGCTATGTTGACGCTGGAAGTGTGGCGACACTTGTGGGCTGCCCCCAGAACACTCTACGCAAAAGATGCATTTCACTGTGTATTTCAATGTACATGTGACTATAAATAAATATTTTATATCTTCCATACTGCAGAGATTTCACTGTGCACTGAAGCTCTGGTCTTGGTCTGTCCCGCCAGTGAATTGAATAAATTTCAATGTGCATCATGCATTGTAAGAGTTGTTTTGCCTCCTCTCTTGGTTCTGTGACCCCTCTGTAGAGCACGTTTGTCTGTACTGGGACCTCCCCTGTAGATCCCTCCCCCGGTGCTGGGACCTCCTCTGCTGGCTCGGCATCAGTTTCCTGTTGTTCTGCCCTGAGCGACCAGGAATCCCTCTGTATTCCGGGAAACCAGGGTCTAGTTTCGTTTTTCTCCGTGCAGCCGCTCCCTGCCTCCCTCTGCTGGTTGCAGCCCTGAGCTCAGATGTATTTCTGTTTATTTCTGGGTAGGGGGTGAATCCTCATGACACAGTGCGGGCTCCTGTTGGGCCCATGAAGTAGTTGGGGTTCCCAGTGGAATTCTTGAGGCATTGGAGTCGGGGAAAGGGGTGACATATAAGAGAACATTTATAGCACTAGCGGAATTTCAATTTTCCAAGTAGAACAGTAGAATCTGGGGGGAGCTGATGGGAATGTGGAGAGAATAAAAAATGGATTAATCTTGGATTAGTGTAAATGGGGACACAGGAGACTGCAGGTGCTTGTATCTGGAGTAACACAGAAGATGCTGGAGGAACTCAGTGAGTCAGGCAGCATCTGTGGAGGGAAACAGACAGTCGATATTTCGGGCTGAGACCCTTCATCTGGACTGAAGGATGGAGGGGAGATGGCCGGTATGAAATGGTGAGGGAAGGGTTGGGGCAAGACGGGGCAGGAGGCCTGGAAACGGAACTGGAAGCCACGCCAGACAAGATGGTGGTGGGACAAGAACCGAGGAAGGTCTGGGTGAGAGTGCGGTCAAAGAGCTGTAGGGCAGTAGAGGTCACAGAGGGGGAGCAGTGAGAAAGCGGCTCACACAACTCCCGTCGGAGAGAGGAGGGAAACTTCTTCTCAGTTGGCATCCCTTGAAGAGACTTGGTAGTGGAGCAGCAAAGTGGAGACAAGGCACTGAAGAAGCTGCAATCTGGAGAACATCCTGTACATGTTGTTGAACAGAGCGACCCTGCATTACAAGCACAGAGTTGCCTGAAAGTAGCAACACAAGGTGGTGAAGAATATTTCAGACATGCTTGCCTTCATTGGCTATGGCATTGAGTACAAGAGTTGGGACATCATGTTGGCACTCATCAGGTCGACAGCCAGTGTCTGTTTCACATGGTAGGTGTGTCTAAAATTTGAGAGCACCAAGTTTCACAGACGAAGTGGAGGGATTAGGAGATGCTTCGGAGTCGCTGGAGAGTAACTGCAGTGCTTCTAGAAGATGGTGTACTCTGCAGCCACTGTAAACTGCTGCTGGAGACAGTGAATGTTTAGGTGATACATAAACTGCAATTAAGCTTCTTAAGGGTTGCTGGAGCCTGACCTGTGTGTTTTAAATGGTGGAAAAGAGTTTGGGATATCAGGGGGTGACTCCCTCACCACAGGAAACCCAGTCTGTGACCATTATAATTAAGCGGTAGGTCCAGCTGTGTTTCTGGTCAATGTTGCCCCTCACGCTCATATGTTGATGATGGGGGAATTTCCGAGGACAATGAAGAAGAATCTTTCTGTTGGAGTTCGTTATTATCTCTCCCTTGTGTGATGCAAATGTTTGGAAGAATGTGAAATGACTTCACTGAAACTTACACAATTCATCCGGGTTGACAGGTTGATGAGTTACCTGCCTGTGTAGTTCAGATCCTGGGGTCACAATCTCAGAATTAGCGTCCGGGTACTGGAAGTTGTTGAAGTGATGGAAGGCATGTGAAGTGTCACGGACAGAGGTGGGAAGGGACTGGACCAAGGGGTACAAAATGGAGTCAAGGTTTGGGGACCCGAGTTCAGTGGGGCAGGAGCAGGCAGAAACAATGGGCCTACCAGGACAGTTGGATTTCTGGATCTGAGGTAAGAGGTAGAAATGGGCTGTGTGGGGTAGGGGAACTATGAGGTTGGAGGCTGCAGGGGGAGGTCTCCAGAGATGATGGGGTCAGCGATAGTGCAGGAGACAATGGTCTAATGCTCCTTGGTGGAATCCGCCTTGTGGGATAAGTAAGAGGAGGTGTCCGAGAGTTGATATTTGGCCTCTTCAATGTAAACGTCAGTCCGCCAGACGACAACAGCACCACCTTGTCTGCGGGTTTGATGGTGAGATTAGTAGTAGTATGGAGAGAGTGGAGGGCAGTGCGTTCAGAGGGGGTGAGGTTGGAATAGGGAACAGCAGTGGTGAAGTTGAGATGGTTAATGTCCCATTGGCAATTAGAGATGAAGAGATCCAGAGCAGGCAGAAGGCCAGGGCGAGGTGTCCTAGAGGACAGAGTGCACTTAAGGAGGGAGAATGGGTCACAGTAGAGGATGGGGAAGCCTTGCCAAAGAAGTAGGCCTGGAGATGGAGGCAACGGAAGAAGGACAATCAAGGTAAGACATACACAGTAAATGGTAGCACGCTGAGGAGTGCGGCGGAACAAGGGGATCTGGGAGTTCAGTTTTCCCTGAAAGTGGCATCACAGCTAGACAGAGTTGTAAAGCAGGCTTTAGGTGCCTTGGCATTTATAAATCGAAGTATTGAGTATAGGGGTTGGGATGTTATGGTGAGCTTGTACAAGACATTGGTGAGGCCAAATTTGGAGTATTGTGAGCAGTTCTGGTCACCTAACTATAGGAAGGATATCAGTAAGATTGAAGGAATGCGGAGAAGATTTACTAGAATGTTGCCGGGTCTTCAGGAGTTGAGTTACAGGGAAAGATTGAACAGGTTAGGACTTTTCTCCTTGGAGTTTAAAGGAATGAGGGGAGATTTAATAGAGGTTTACAAAATTCAAGGGGTGGAGGCAGAGTCAATGCGAGCAGGCTCTTTCCACCTAGATTAGGAGAGATAAGTACGAGAGGACATGGCTTTAGGGTGAAAGGGGAAAGGTTTAGGGGAACATAAGGAGGAACTTCTTCACTCAGAGAGTGGTGGGTGTGTGGAACCAGCTGCCATCTGATGTGGTAAATGTGGGCTCACTCTGAAGTTTTATGAATAAATTGCATAGATACATGGACGGGAGAGGTCTGGAGGGTTATGGACTGGGTGTGGGTCAATGGGTCTAGCGGAATAAAGTTTAGACACAGACTAGAAGGGCCAAATGGCCTGTTTTCTGTGCTGTAGTGCTCTAAGGTTCTATGGTTCTAAGAGGTCGGCATCGTGGCATGCGCAGAACTCGTTGACTTGCAGTTGCAGGGGGACAAAGGTAAGGTCACTGCTCAGGACTGAATGTTCAGCCTCAGAGAGGAAGAGGTCAGAGGGGATAGTGAAAACATGGCAGGGGTTGGGGCTGGGGTCAGAGGAAGGTAGAGGATTGGAGCTGGGGTCAGAGGGGAGAGGAGAGTTAGAGGGGTCAGGGAAGGTGGCGTGGGAGGAAGATGGGGTCTCAGAGGAGAGTGGCCGAGGGGTGGAGGAGTAGAGGATGGCTTGAGAGACCAGGAGTAGGTGAGGTGTAGAAGTGGAAGCAGAGGAACAGTGGGATCCAGCAGTGAGAGGTCTCGGCCTGGACGTGACAGGGCCCGAGGCCGGGGCCTGGAGGTGACTGGGGCCAAGGCCTGATTCAGGGCTTCCAGCTCCGTTTCCAGGCCTCCAGTTCGGCCCCAGCCATGATCTCGGGTATGTGCATTCAGTTCACTGCTTCTCCCTGCTGTATTCCCTCTGTGTCCTACACTGCAGCATCTCCACCGTGGGTCGGTACCTTCTGGCCTTCTCTCTCTTTCTCTCCCACAGATCCAGGCCTCACTTTCCCAAACGTTCTGCGGTCCACACTTTTCATCCTCCGCCGGATCCATTCCTTCAACCAGAGGCTCTTCCTGTTCCCGCCCACGAGGGATCAGAAACATGCCCGACTCCAGGCAGCCGAAGATCCAACTGTACTTCCTCGCTCTCCCCGGTGACTGAAGGCTCCCGATCCACTGTCTGTACCCCCTCACCCTCCCACCCAACCCAAGCTCCCAACGTTCCGCGGGATAATTCTTCTCCTTCCCCACCTCTGTCCTCACCAAGGCCCTCACCTTGTTTCTCACCCCAGTTCCCATACTCCACTTCCTCCTTCCTCCTCCCGTCTTTCACCTGAGATCCCCCCTCCTATCACGTCTCCCCCTCCATTCATCTCACCTCCCCTGACCCCTCCCATGAACCTCCCCTCCCTCTTCTGACTACAATCCTTGCCCCAGCTCCACCCAGTCAGTCTTCACGATCGCCCCGACCTCCCCTTTTCTGATACTGAACGGTCAGTCCTCAGTAGAGGCCCTACGCCCACACCTCAACTAGTTCCAGGCTGCCATGATGTGGACCTCTTCTTCTGTCACCTCCGTTTCCGTGACTATTTCTTTGGCAAGGAGTCCTTATCCCCCACTGATGACCCCTTCTCAGGTCTCCAACACTGCCCATCCTCCAAGTCACCCCCTCTGAGCCCTTTACACTCTCTTGAACTTTTCATCTCCAATTGCCACCATGACAACAACAGCCCAGAGTTTCTCCACTCCCATGGCCCGCTCCAACCTCACCGCCTCCAAACACACAGCCCTCCATTCACTGAACACCAATTGCAACCTTGTCATGAACCCAGCAGACAAGGGTGGTCCCGTTGTAGTCTGATGGACTGACATCTACCTTTCAGAGACCATACAACAGCTCCCGGATACCTCCACTAGCCAAACCCCTGGACCATGTCCTCACCAAACACCAGGGCATCATCTCCCACACTGTCACAGATCTCATTATGTCAGGAGATCTCTCCTCCACAGTCTCTAACCTGATAGTACCTCAACCCCGCATTTCCCACTTCTACAACTCTCGTTGTCTTGGTGTAGCAGCCAGCATAATCAAAGACCCCACCCACCTGGGTCATTCTCGCTTCTCTCCTCTTCCATCAGGTAGAAGATACAGGAGCCTGAGGGCACGTACCACCAGACTTAAGGACAGCTTCTACCCCACGGTGATAAGACTATTGAACGGTTCTTTTATACAATGAGATGGACTCTGACCTCACGATCTGCCTTGTTGTGACCTTGCACCTTATTGCACTGCACCTTCTCTGTAGCTGTGACCCTTTACTCTGTACTGTTATTGTTTTTACCTGTACTACATCAATGCACTCTGTACTAACTGTGTAATGAATTGACCTGTACGAATGGTTTGTAAGACAAGCTTTTCACTGTACCTCGGTACAAGTGACAATAATAAACAAATGCCAACACCAATCTCTGGCCCAGGATCCACAAACAGGATAGTCCTGGTGGGCCCATTGTTTCTGCCGGCTCCTGCCCCAGTGAAATTACCTCCTCATCCTTCAACACTCTCTTGTCTCCCCATGTCCAGTCCCTTGCCACCCACATCCAGCACATCCTGCATGCCCTCCGTCATCTTAACAGCTTCCAGTTCCCCAGCCCCCACTGCCTCACCTTCACGCTGGACGTCCAGTCTCTATACACCTCTGTCCCCCAACAGGAAGGTCTTAAAGCCCTCCCTTATCTCAACAACGAAGATCCAACCAGTCCCCCTTCACCAACACTCTTATCCACCCGGCTGAACTTGCTCTTACCCTGAACAACTTTTCTTTTGACTCCTCTCACTTTCTACAAACCAAAGGTGCAGCCGTGGACACCCACATGGGCCCCAGCCACGTCTTTCTTTTTGTTGGCTGAGTGAAACAGTCTCTGTTCCAAACCCTCTCCAGCAGCACTCCCCAACTCTTCCTCTGTAACACTGACGGCTGCATTGGTGCTGCTTCCTGCTTCTCGGGAAGCGCGGATTCCCTTCCACTTTGGTTGTGGAGCCTGATCTCGCATCTCCTCTGTACCTCGTACTTCTGTTCTCACCCCACCCCACCCCTGTCCTCGGCTTTCACCCGATGGGCCACCACACCCACCATACCATCCTTCACCATTCCCGCCGGCTGCAGCAGGATCCCACCACCAAGCACATCCTCTCCTCCCCACCCCTTTCCACCTTCTGCAGTGACCACTCTCTCCAATGACTGCTTGGTCCGCTCATCCCTCCCCACCCATCGCTGCCTTACCCCTGGCACTTTACCCTACCCTCGCTGTAGACGTAACACTTGTCCCTACACCTCCTCCCTCACCTCCAGCCAGGGACCTAAACAGCCCTTCCGGGTGAGGCAGAGGTTCACTTGCATCTCCTCCGATGTCATCTACTGCATTCGATGCTCCCGATGTGGCCTCCTCTACGCCGGCGAGACCAAGCATGGACTCGGCGACCATTTGGCAGAACACCTAAGGTCAGTCCGCAATGGCCATCCCGAGCTCCCAGTTACAGAGCATTTCACCTCCCCTTCCCATTCCCACAATGACCTGTCCATCCTTGGCCCTCCCTACAGCCAGGGTGAAGCCCAACGCAAACCGGAGGAAGAACATCTCACGTTCCGTCTGGGTGATCTACAACCCAATGGCGTGAACATTGCCTTCCCCAGTTATAGGTACCACCCCCTAAGGTGGTTATTTTTTCACCCTTCCCATCCCACTTCCCCCTCTCCTGATCCTCTTCCCGTCTTCTCACTTTTGTCCCCTTTCCCATGCACCCTCCAGCCCCACATCACCCATCTTCATCTGCCTCCCCCTCGCTCCATCCAGCAACTTCACAAACAGATCCCCACCACATCCCAATCTGGTTCCCACTGCTGTTAACCTCTCCCCTAATGGTTCCCGTTCTCACCTCCTTTACTGATCCAAATCCAGCTCTGATCCTCCTTTCTGTTCCTGCTCACCTCCACCCAGCAGCTGTCTCCGACCTTCACCCTCCCCAACGCCCGTCTTCCTCCAACTGTGTTTTTTTTCCTCTCTCTCTCTTTACATAAGAACATAAGAAACAGGAGCTGGAGTCGGCCGTCTGGCCCGTCGAGCCTGCTCCGCCATTCAGTAAGACCACGGCTGATCTGGCCGTGGACTCAGCTCCACTTACCTGCCTTTTCCCCGTAACCCTTAATTCCCCTACTGTACAAAAAACTATACAACTGTGTCTTAAATACATTTAATGAGGTAGCCTCTACTGCTTCCCTGGGCAGAGAATTTCACAGATTCACCACGCTCTGGGAAAAGCAGTTCCCCCTCATCTCTGTCCTAATTCTATTCCCCCTAATTTTGAGGCTCTGTCCCCTAGTTCTAGTCTCACCTACCAGTGGAAACAGCATTCCTGCCTCTATCTTATCTAGCCCTTTCATAATTTTATATGTTTCCATGAGATCCCCTCTCGTTCTTCTGAATTCCACCGAGTATAGTCCAAGGTGACTCAATCTCTTCTCATAGGCTAACCCATCTCCGGAATCAACCTGGTGAACTTCCTCTGCACCGCCTCCAAAGCCAGTATATCTTTCCACAAATAAGGAGACCAGAACTGCACGCAGTACTCCAGGTGCAGCCTCACCAGTACCCTGTACAGCTGCAGCATAACCTCCCTGCTCTTAAATTCAATCCCTCCAGCAATGAAGCCCAACATTCCATTTTTCTTCTTGATAACCTGTTGCACCTGCAAACCTACATTTTGCGATTCATGCACAAACACTCCCAAGTCCCTCTGCACAACAGCATGCTGCAATCTTTCACCATTTAAATAATAATCGGATCTATTTTTCCTACCAATGTGGAAGACCTCACATTTACCCACATTGTCCATCTGTCAGACCCTTGCCCACTCACTTAACCTATCGATATCTCTCTGCAGACTCTCCGCATCCTCTGCACAATTTGCTTTTCCACTCATTTAGTGTCATCAGCAAACTTAGATACTCTACACTCAGTCCCCTGTTCCAAATCATTGGTGTATATCGTGAACAGTTGTGGACTCAGCACTGACCCCTGCGGCACACCATTGACCACTGATTGCCAACCAGAGAAACACTCATTTATCCCAACTCTCTGCCTTCCATTGGTTAACCAATCCTCTATCCATGCGAACACATTACCCCCAACTCCATGCATCTTTATCTCACAGAGAAGTCTTTTATGCGGCACCTTATCGAACACCTTCTGGAAATCCAAGTATACAACATCCAACTGTTCCCCGCTATCCACAGTGTTCGTTATATCCTCAAAGAACTCCAGTAAGTTTGTTAAAGAGGGCCTACCCTTCCTGAATCCACGCTGTGTCTGCCTGATGGAACTTCTATCCAGATGCCTCACTATTTCTTCCTTAATGATAGCTTCAAGCATTTTCCCGACTACAGAAGTTAAGCTAACTGGCCTATAGTTACCTGCCTTTTGCCTACATCCTTTTTTAAACAGTGGCGTGACATTTGCTGTCTTCCAATCCACTGTGACCTACCCAGAGACCAGAGAATTTTGGTCAATTATCAGAATCGCCTCTACTATAACTGCTAACATTTCCTGCAGTACGCTGGGATACATCCCATTAGGACCAGGGGACTTGTCTACCTTTAGGCCCACCAGTTTGCTCATCACTACCTCTTTAGTGACAGCAATTGTATCGAGGTCCTCACCTCCCATCGCATCTATAACATCTCTTTTTGGCATGTTGGACGTGTCTTCCAACGTGAAGATCGGCACAAAATAGTCATTCAAGGTCTCGCTCATTTCCACATGACTCAATATTAATTCCCCTTCTCAGCTTCCAAGGGACCTATATTCACTTTTGCTACATTTTTCCACTCTATATAATTATAAAAACTTTTACTGTTTGCTTTCAGATTTTGTGCCAGTTTACTTTCATAATCTATCTTCCCTGTGTCTGCCTCCATCCGTCATTCACCTGCCCCTGTCTCCTAACTCCACCCCCCCTCACCTCCACTACCTGGCCCCACCTGCCTGTGAAGGTGTACACCTCCTCAGTCCACTAATCACCTCAGAATCCTTTATAGAACATAGAACATAGAACACTACAGCACAGTACAGGCCCTTCAGCCCACAATGTTGGCCAACATTTTATCCTGCTCTAAGATCTATCTAACCCTTCCCTCCCACATAGGCCTCCATTTCTCTATCATTCATGTGGCTGTCTAAGAGTCTCTTAAATGTCCCTAATGTATCTGCCCCGCAACCTTGGCAGGCAGTGCGTTCCACGCACCCACCACTCTCTGTGTAAAAAACTTACACCTGACGTCCTCCTTATACCTTCCTTCAATCACCTTAAAATTATGTCCCCTCGTGTTAGCCATTGTCGCTCTGGGAAAGAGTCTCTGACTGTCCACTCAATCTATGCCTCTTATCATCTTGTGCACCTCTATCAAGTCCCCTCTCATCCTCCTTCTCTCCAAAGAGAAAAGCCCTAGCTCACTCAACCTATCCTCAGAAGACATGCTCTCCAATCCAGGCAACACCCTCGCAAATCTCTGCACCCTCTCTAAAGCTTCCACATCCTTCCTATCGTAAGGCATTCAGAACTGAACACAGTATTCCAAGAGTGGTCTAACCAGAGCTCTAAAGAGCTGCAACATTACCTCGCGGCTCTTGAAATCAATACCCCAATGAATGAAGGCCAATAGTCCATATGCCTTCTGAACAACTCTGTCGACCTGTGTGGCATCCTTGAGGGATATATGGACGTGGTCCGCAAGATCCCTCTGTTCCTTCACACTACTAAGAGTCCTAACATTAACCTTGTATTCTGCCTTCAAATTTTATCTCCTGGAATGTATCACTTCACACTTATCCGGGTTGAACTCCATCTGCCACTTCTCAGCCCAGTTGTGCTTTCTATAAATATCCTGTTGTAATCTACAGCAAACTTCTACACTATCCACTACACCACCAACCTTTGTTTCATCAGCAAACTTACTAACCCACCCTTCCACATCCTCATCCAAGTCATTTATAAAAATCACAAAGAGCAGGGGTCCCAGAACAGATCCCTGCAGAACACCACTGGTCACCGTCCTCCAGGAAGAATACGTTCCATTTACTGTCACCCTCTGTCTTCTATGGGAGAGCCAATTCTGAATCCACACAGCCAGGTTTCCCTGGATCCCATGCCTCCTGACTTTCTGAATAAGCCTTCCATGAGGAACTTTATCAAAAGCCTTACTAAAATCTATGTACACCACATCCACTGCTCTACCTTCATCAATGTGCTTTGTCACATCCTGAAAGAATTCAATCAGGCTTGTGAGGCACAACCTTCCCCTCACAAAGCCATGCTGACTGTCCCTAATCAGCCTATGCTTCTCCAAATGTCCATAAATCCTGTCTCTAAGAATCTTCTCCAGTAATTTGCTCACCACTGAAGTAAGACTCACTGGTCTGTAATTCCCAGGGTTATCCCTACTCCCTTTCTTAAACAAAGGAACAACATTTGCCACCCTCCAATCATCTGGCACTACTCCTGTGGCCAGTGAGGATGCAGCAATCATTGCCAAAGGTGCAGCAATCTCTTCCCTATCTTCCCATAATAACCTTAGATATATCGCGTCCAGCCCCGCTGACTTATCTATCCTAATGTTTTTCAAAAGTTCCAGCACACCCTCTTTCCTCGACGACATGCCCTAGCGTGTCAGTCATGTCAATCCTCACAAACATCAAGGTCTCTCCCTCTCTCTCTGGTGAATAGTGAAACAAAATATTCATTAAGGACCTCCCCTACCTCTTCCAACTCTAGGCACATTTTTCCTCTTTTCTCCCTGCTTGATCCTACCTTCACTCTAGTCATCCTCCTATTTTTCACATACGTGTAGAATGCCTTGGTGCTTTCATTGATCCTACTTGCCAAGGACTTTTCATGCCCCCTTCCAGCTCTCCTAAATCCATTCTTAAGCTCCCTCCTGGCTGCTTTGTAACTCTCCAGAGCCCTAAATCCATGCTTTCTAAACCTCAGGTAAGCTTCTTTCTTCCTCTTGAAAAGATATTCTACATCTCTTGTCAACCACGGTTCCTTCACTCTACCATCCCTACCCTGCCTCAGTGGAACTAACCTATCGAGAACCCCAGGCAAATCCTCCCTGAACAACCTCCACATTTCTGATGTGCACTTCGCCAAGAACATCTGTTCCCAATTTACGCTCCTGTGTTCCTGCCCAATAACATCATAATTCCCCCTCCCCGAGTTAAATACTCTCCCATATTATGTTCCCACTTGGGACTGTAAATTGGGAACAGATGTTCTTGGAGCTTAAGAATGGATGTAGGAGAGCCAGAAGTGGGCGTGAGAGGTCCTTGGTCATGTCATCTGCTCCTATCCCTCTCCAAGGCTATGGAAAAGGTCAAGGAGTTATGGTCACTGCTGCCAAACTAGGTTAAACCCTCCCCAACAGTTCCAGCAAACCTGCCCGCAAGAATATTGGTCCCCCTTCAGTTCTCACTGCTCCCCTTCTTCACTTTACACTGGACACCTCGCCTCTCCACTCTCCGTCCTGATGCAGCGATTCGACTCCAAATGTCGACAGTTCCTTTCCTCCCACTGATGCTGATCGACCCGCTGAGTTCCTCCAGCAGATTGTTTTTTGCTCATCATCAAATGAAGCAGCCCATGCTTCATGCAGCAAGACGGGGATAACGTTAGGGCACGTAACGTACAGGGCACAAAAGTGCCAGGAATTGACCATTTCCAGCAAGCCAGAGGCTAACGACCGGCCTGTAATAGTTCAAGGCATCCCCACCACTGAATCCTACTTCTGGTTCTTGTGTCCTCGTGCAGCGCATGGCTGGATGTTGACAAGGGCTCGTCCCCTGCAGGCATGGGCTGCTTCATTTTCTGAGGAGTTGTGAATGGAAATAAGTGTCAGCCAACATCCCCACCTTACCTTCTGATGGAAGGAAAGTCATTGCTGAAGCAGCTGATGTTGGTTGAGCTGAGGACACTGCCCTGAGGACCACTGGAGTGTTGTCCTCAGATACACGGAGATACACTTGCTCCACCCCCATTGACAAGCAGGTGTGTCAGGACTGAAAGCTTTCATCTGATGTGTCCTTGCTCTGTCTGTTGCACATTATCATTGGTTAGTGCACATGTAATCCTGTCTTGCCTCTTTGTGAGGTTGGTGCTTCATGTATGTGTATGGCTGTTGTGAACCTGACACATACACCTCACTGACCCAGTGTTGAGCACTTGACCTGACGGTGAGGTTACAGATTGTGGAGGGAAACATTTCTGCTGCTGCCGTCTCGTGGAGGCTCAGGTTTCAGTCTCTGGATCTGCCAGATCCCAGTACTGTCAAGGACAGAACCATCCACGGCCAATGGATCTGTCAGGATGAGGTTAATCACTCCTGCTGTGGGCACAGTCCTTCAACAGAGCTCTTCTGTTACTCCTGACACCGACGTTCCCCACCAGGAGTGTGTATTCGGAGCACAGAGATATCGAGCAGAGTGAGGTATCTCACCATGTAATGATAGGCCCTGGATGGTAACGAAAGTATTCAGAGCATCCAGCTCCAGTTCAGTCGATGACTATGTAATGTGTTACTTGCCTGTATTCTCCCTGTATCCTGTGCAGTAAAGCCTCTGTGTTGTTGACCTGACTCTTGCCCCCCCCCAAGTACAACCTATGTACAGAGATGTCTCATTACACTGGAGAGGTGGATTCCTGCAGGTTAAAAGAATTCATCCCTATTCACAAAGAAGCGGAATGGACAGAGAGGTAGATGTTGGCTTATGTCTTAACTTTATTCTTGATTCAAAAGTGCATCAACGAGTAACAGAAAAAAAGCATGAAATTGTGTTATGATGAAAAGTGGTGTGTTCAGTGACCTCCAGGTCTGGATACTGGATCGAGACTTGGACAAAATAATCCAGGAAGATGTATTCAAATCACAGTCGGGCTGAGGAATTTAAATTCAGTGAACGGAATGCATTGGGATTGAAGGCAGGATCAGTGTGGGTGACCATGAACGTTCTTGGTTGTCACTAAAACCCATCTGGCTGCCCGTTCGGCAGGAATCTTTTGGTCTCCTGCACTCTGAACGGAGGAGCCAACAGTCCAAGAACATAAATGCTGACACTGTCAATGGTGCACATGCTGGAAATGAATAAAAGAATGCACACAGCAGTGGGACATAGAACTACCATAGGGCTGGGATATCCACACACATCATGAGTAGAGAGGACATTCAGCCCAACTGCCCTGAGCTGGGCTCCATCCAACACGTCCAGTTCCAACTAAACCTTGTTTTGATAACAATTGTGATGAACAATAAACTGTGCATTTCCCTCAGTCGCTCCTTCTCCTGAACAATTCTGGGCATGGTTAAAACACCAGGGTACTGTTATGTACCAGCAACAATAGAAACACAATGAGCCATGTTTAAATGTTAGAATCTATTAACTACTTGTAATAATAAGAGAAAAGAGAACATTAGATATCAGACGTCGATCAAAATAAACCAAAGTATGTGTGTGGCTTGTTCCCAAACCACCAAGTCCAGAAACAGTTCTCAAAGTTATATCATGGTAAACCAGTTCAGTTCAGCAAGTCATGAAGCAAAACGATGAGCAAAGGCTTCTGAAAACCACGTTAGAATGTAGAGTAGAATGTAGAGAGAAGGTGTTTACAAATTCCACAAGTTCCACGATGGAACCAATATGACGCCACAATAGCCGAAGTATCTCCGTTGCTTGGTTCAGAAATATCTGCCACACCGAGGGCACTCGATACGTGGCCGCCCACTGATATACCTCATTCCAGGTACAGGTTAACGACAAAGTGGACTCCACGGATTGCTCCAAAAATCCATGTATGGATTGAAAAGTGACAGTCACAACGATTGTGCTTCACCCATAGATACAGAGACTGGCAGTGAGTGCTACCAACTCTTTTCTCTCTCTCACTCTCTCATTCACTCTCTGTCTCTTCCCCCACCCCCGCTCTGTTGCTGGGTTTGAGAATCAGCTCACAGATATATTTGCAGTTTCCAGCACTTCAATGAATCCTCCTTCAGACACCTGCAGCATTCCAGATAGAGAAGCTCCCTGCTCCCACTCACAGTCGTCAGACAAAGCCACACACTACCATTCTGGCAACTACAGGGACACTCATCAAGTAGCAACCTGGGCTCGTAACACCTCCCCCTAAAAGAAAAAAAATTACCTGCAAAAACAAAATTTTAACTGCATATACAATGTGTAAAATAATACATTTACAATTATCATATCACACGTTACAGACGAGAAAAAATTCTATTATTAAAGATACATTTCAACATCTGGAAAGGCAGTCGGCAATTATATTATCTTTGCCTTTAATGTGAGTGATCAGGAGATCAAACTCTTGCAAAATTAAACTCCAATTTCACAATCTTCTGTTCTGGTTTTTCCCTCTGTTGAAAAATACTGGTGGGTTATGATCTGCAAGTGGTTTCTGAGCTGTGCAGACATAAATATCAAAATGTTGCAAAGCCAAAATAAACAACAGTAATTCTTTCTCTATGGTGGAATAATTCTTTTGATGCTCATTAAATTTCTTTGAAAAGTAAGCGACAGGATGGTCAATATCATCAGGGTCACCCTTCTGCAACAACACAGCTCCCGCAGCTTCATCACTGGCATCTACTGCTAATGGTTTGTCAAAGTCAGGTGATTTGAGCACAGGTTGGTGACATAAAGTGGCTTTCAGTTCCTCAAATGCTTCCTGACAAGGCTCTATCCAAACAAACCACACCATTTTTCAGAAGATTAGTTAAGGGAAGAGCAATATCAGCAAAATTCTTGCAAAACTTGCGATAATATCCAACCATTCCCAGAAATCATCTAACAGTCCTCGTACCCGTTGGAATGGGAAACTTAGAGATTTCCTGAACTTTTGCCTGAACAGGAGCTAACCTGCCTTGACCTACAATGTAACCAAGATAAGTCACGGTGGCATGGCCAAATTCAATCTTAGCCAAATTAACTGTAAAGTTGGTTTTGGAGAGTTTTTCAAATAATTTTTCTAACGCAGAGATATGAGCTTCCCATGTGTCAGTCCCGGTAACTGAGTCATCAATATAGGCATC
Source organism: Pristis pectinata (assembly GCF_009764475.1). NCBI lineage: Eukaryota > Metazoa > Chordata > Chondrichthyes > Rhinopristiformes > Pristidae > Pristis > Pristis pectinata. The sequence goes on along the minus strand of NC_067407.1, from coordinate 141,559,922 downwards.
CGTATGTTCTCACCCTTGAATCACAGAATTAATCATTCTCTGAAATGTTACTGGAGCGTTCTTCATTCCAAATGGCAAAACATTGTATTCATACAATCCAGAAGGAGTTACAAAGGCAGAAACCTCTCTTCCTCTCTCTGTCAATGGGACACACCAGTACCCTTTCAATAGATCAATCTTTGTAAGAAATTTAGTTTTTCCAACTTTGTCTGCACAATCATCCACCCTAGGGATAGGATAAGCATCTGTCTTTGTTATAGCATTCACTTTCCTATAATCAATGCAAAACCTAATACCGCCATCTGGTTTAGGTACCATGACACAGGGTGAACTCCAATCTGAAGTGGAACGTCTAATAATGTCATACTCTAACATATACTCAATCTCTTGGTCAACAAGTTTACTCTTTTCAACATTCATACCATATAGGTGTTGTTTTACTGGTTCTGCATCCACAACATCACTATAATCTACTGTGGTTCTTTTTGGAACATCAGGAAATAAACCTCAAAACTTTAAAATTAATTGTCTCATTTGCAGCTTTTGCTGAGGCTGTAAATGAGCCAATGTTTCTTCAAGGTTTTCCAAAGTAACAGCATTCGGCAGTCTTGCTGAAACAATGTTTGGTCTGAAAAGACTCTCAGCAGGACCAACTAATGAGGGCCCAGACAATTTAAATTCCTTGTCATCGATAGCCATCAACACAGCTGTGGATGGTTTCTCATAATAAGGTTTAAGCATATTTACATGACAGAGCTGTGTTTGTCTTCTTCTGTCAGGTGTTGTAACTATATAATCCACCTCACTAACCTTAGATTTAATTTTGTAAGGACCATGGTATTTTGCTTGAAAAGGATTTGACTGAGTGGGGAAAAGTACCAAGACCTTATCTCCCGGTTTGAAAGTCCTTGAGCGGGCCTGTTTATCATGCCATGTTTTCATCTTACTCTGAGTAGCTTTTAGATTTTCCCTTGCTAATTAGCAAGACCTCTGCAATCGGAAACCAACAAATTTAAATGCATGTCTTCATTAATCTACTGTTCCTTTAATAATACTAAAGGTCCTCTAACCTGATGTCCAAACACAAGTTCAAAGGGACAGAAACCTAATGATTCTTGCCTGACTCCCTGACTGCAAATAAAAGTAAATGACCTCCTTCATCCCAATCCTTCACGTTTTCAAATCAAAATATCCTAATCATGTTTTTGAGGGTGGAATGGAACCTTTCTAAAGCCCCTTGTGGTCTTGGATGATACGCAGATGATACAAGCTGTTTAGCTCCCAGCTCATAAACTACCTGTTGAAATAGCCCTGATATAAAATTACTTCCTTGATCAGATTGGATTTCATTCGGCAAACCAACTAAGGTGAAAAATTTTGTAAGAGCCTTTGACACAGTCTTGGCTTCAATATTCCTGAGTGGTATTGCCTCTGGAAATCTAGAGGTTGTACACATGATGGTTAACAAATACTGATTCCCAGCCCTAGACTTTGGCAATGGGCCAACACAATCCACAATTACCTCTGAAAAGGGTTCACCAAATGCAGGAATAGGCTGCAATGGGGCCACAGGGGGACTCTGATTAGGTTTACTTACAATCTGACATATGTGACAAGTCCTACAAAATATTACCACATCCTTTCTCACACCAGGCTGGAAGAATTGTTTCGAAACCTTCTTTACAGTTTTGTTCACACCAAGGTGAACACCTAAGGGCATACTATGTGCCAGGCTTAAAATCTCATTCCTACACACTTCAGGAACCACACCTTGGTGAACAACTGCCCATTCCTCACTAGCAGGAATATCAGGAGGTCTCCACTTCCTCATTAACACTCGATTTTTGAAATAATATCCAACTGGCACCTTCTAATCTCATTGCCTGAGAGAACTTTTTCTCTCAACCCAGTGAGATCAGGGTCTTTGGTCTGCTCCGTTATAAGCTCGTTTCTGGATAGGGACAAACCTTGACACTCGGACTCTACACAAGGATTTTGATCCACAAGTGAAGACAGAAAAGCCTCTGACAAGTCATCATAACTTGAATCCTGTTTTAGGCTGTCACAGGGAACAAAGTCCGGCTGCACGGGATCATCCGCATTGGCCAATTCCTTAGCCACAGCTCGAGTCACTGCACAGGATGGATAAACAACTGAATCGATCTTAGACTCATCAATGATTGGTTTGGTTGTTAGCTGTACCGCTGGGACAACTTTACCACCTGCAAGGTCATTCCCTAATAGCAAAGAAACTCCTCCCAATGGTAAACTAGGTCGCAGTCCTATCTTAATGGGTCCTTCTACTAACCCTGACTTCAAAATCACCTTGTGCAGAGGTACACACACAGTGTCACCTGTAATGCCTCGCACTAGATTTACCTCACCAGTGGCAGTCTCAGCACCAAACTTTAAAACACTGTCCAACAAGATGGACTGGGAAGCTCCAGTATCTCTAAGGATTTTCACTGGCACCAGGGGTGACCCATCTTTCACTGAGACAAAACCCTCTGACGCAAAAGAACGGAATTCATCCCTAACTCCATCCAACATCTCAACATTTGCCTCTGGCAATGACTCAGCTTTATCAGCATGTCCAGAACCCTTTTGGGTTTTAGTTGTTTCAACTGTTTGCAAACAAGCGTTTGGCACGGTCTCCTTTTCTTTCTTTGTCTTCAGGAGGGAACAATTAGCTGTCACATGACCAGGTTTCTTACAATAATAACAAGTACGAACAGCAGGTTTCTCCGATACTTGCTTCCGATCATCCTTCCCCTTGTTACTACTTCCCAATTTATTTTCTGATTTACCTGGATTATCCACATTACTGCTTTGGAAGGTCTTAGTTTGTCCCAACTTAAACTTGCAGGTTAAAGCAAACTCATCTGTTAACTGAACATTTTATTGCAAAGTTGCCACCTCCCTCTCATTTTAATATGTTTTTAAGTCACTCTGGACACACCTTTTAAATTCCTCCACTAAAATCAACTCTTTCAATCTGTCATAATCCTTATGTATACTTTTAGACGCACACCATCGTTCAAAACACACACTTTACTCATTAGCAAATTCCATATCAGTCTGGTTCACAGATTTCCTCAGATCCCTAAACTTTTGCCTATTAGCTTCAGGAACCAATTCATAGGCTTTAAGCACAGCCTGTTTTACTCTCTCATAGTCAGCTGCCTCACTAACGGATAGGGCAGAATAAGCTTGTTGAGCTTTACCTTTCATCACACTTTGGAACATAAGAGACCAACTGTCAAGTGGCCACTTTGAACTCTGAGCAACTTTTCCAAAATGTTAAAAATACTGATCAACCTGATCCTTCTCGAATGGAGGGACTAATCGAACCTCCCTACTGGCCATAAAGTTACCACCAGGACCAGAAACGGAACTATCTCATGCTGCCGCTGTTTCTCCTCCTCCACCGCCTCTCGTCTCTTCAGATCTCATTCAGCCTCAAACTGCAGCCGCTTTTGTTCCCGTTCAGCCTCGAGCTCCAGCCGCTTTTGTTCTAGCTCAGCATCTCACTTCCTTTCTACTATCTTAGCCTCTATCTTCTTTTCTTCTAAATGCATCTGTGCCATCTTCACCTGGGCATCAGAGGTCTCTGGTTTACTCTCAGGAAACTGCTCTAACATGCTCTCCTCAAACACCCCCTTAGCCACATAATATGCAGCAATCAGTCTCCGAATATCTGCCTTTTTCAAAGACCACTTCGCTGCTTTAAGCTTTTAGCAATGCTCAACAACTCGTCCTTCCTCGCCCCCTGCAATCCCTCAGGGGTTGGCGATTCAATAAATGCATCAACCTCCATTGTTGCTGGTTTCCACACACACAAGCCGATCGAAAGAAAAATTTATCAGGCAGATCGACAATCAATCGTTCAATAAGCCCCAATTTGTTTTAAATCCAGATGTCTTGTGTCAGTCTTAAATTCAATCCCGAACTGGCCCCCAATTTGTTACGTACCAGCAACAATAGAAACCCAACGAGCATGGTTTAAATGTTGGAATCTATTTATTAATAACTACTTGTAATAATAAGAGAAAAGAAAACGTTAGATATCAGACATTGATCAAAATAAACCAAAGTGTGTGTGTGGCTTGTTCCCAAACCACCAAGTCCAGAAACACTTCTCAAAGTTATATCATGGTAAACCAGTTCAGTTCAGCAAATCATGAAGCAAAATGGTGAGCAAAGGCTTCTGAAAACCACATTAGAATATAGAGTAGAATGTAGAGAGAAGGTGTTTACAAATTCCACAAGTTCCACCATGGAACCAATATGACGCCACAGTCACCAAAGTATCTCCGTTGCTTGTATCAGAAACACCTGCCACACCGAGGGCACTCGATACGTGGCCGCCCACTGATATACCTGATACCAGGTACAGGTTAACGACACAGTGGACCCCACAGGTTGCTCCAAAAATCCATGGATCGTAAAGTGACAGTCACAACGATTGTGCTTCACCCATAGAGACAGATACCGGCAGTCAGTGCTACCAACTCTCACGTCTCTCTCTCTCACTCTCTCTCTCTCTCTACTCAGTTTCTGGGTTCAAGAATAAGTCACAGATATATCTGCAGTTTCCAGCACTTCAATGTATCCTCCTCCAGACACCTGCAGCATTCCAGATAGAGAAGCTCCCTGCTCACACTCACAGTAGTCAGACAAAGCCACACACACTATCATTCAGGCGCCTTAAAGGGACACTCATCAAGTAGCAACCTGGGCTGGTAACAGTACCCTACTGTTCCTCAGCTTCAATCAATGCTGGTCCGCTGTGATAGCCAGCACTGAATGGAGCGCAGGATGTAAGCGTTACCCAAGTGCTGTAGTTTATACCGGACAGGGGTTGGGGGTCCACGAGAACAGAGGTGGCCAGTAATCAGTAGGATATGGATGGTCTGACTGTGGGGTTTCAGATAATGGCGTCACCCTCCAGTGACCCTGTCTCACATGAAAGACAGTGACAGAGAAACAAAGGTCTGCAGATGCTGGAATCTAGATAAAAACCAAGATGATGCTGGAGGAACTCAGCAGGCCAGGCAGCATCCATGGAGAAAAGCAGGTGGTCATCGTATCGGGTCAGGAACCTCCTTCAAGACGGGGCCAGTCCTGGTCAAGGGAAAGACAGTCAGCCTGAGGGTGGCCATTGCTGAGATTACACAGCTCCATCCAATCGTGTTTCAGAGTGAACACCCCCCCCCCCCACTGCACCCAGTGACAACATTTCCCACAGATCGATGGGGAATGACCAACATTCCAACACTTTATCAGGACGTCAGGATCGCAATATTGAAACTACGAAAACGCAATGTTGCAAGTGTTGGGAATCAGAAATGAAATCATCAAATGCTGGAAATACACAACAGTTCAGAGGAGAGGATCGTCAGACAGGTGACAATCCGTGCAAAAGGAGGGCATTAAACATCTACATCAGGATTACTGAATGAAAATTAAAGTGTGAGGCATTCTGAAGCAAAGTGCTGCAGATGCTGGAAATCTGAGATAAATCTGGAAGTGGGGGGACTGTTCAGTGGGTCAGGCAGCAAATGTGGGGAAACACCTCCCGGACACGGGGGTAACAGGGATACATCCCGACAGGGCGAGGGGTAACAGGAATTCACCTGGGGACAGGATATGAGAAAGACGGTGTAATAGATATCAGGAGGGTGTAACAAGGACATGCCTTGGAACAGAGGTTCAGGAATATTCCCTGGGAGGGGTCAGAGATACTTCCAAGGGTATGGGAACAGGAATGCCCTTCGGTACAGGGGGTAACAGGGATAATCCTTGGACAAAGGTTTAACAAGAATTTTTTTCTCGGGTCAGGGGCACTGCGGATATTCCTTGGGACAGGGGTGAACAGGAATGTCCCGGGGGGCAGGGTAACAGGGGCCGCCCTGTCTACAGCCCTCAGTAACCTGCGCCTTTACCAGAAGCTGCTGCCTTGGCATTTCTCAGGACTATTTCAGCTGTTTCCACCATTTCATTCAGTGAATTGTTCAGCATCGCGAAAGTCACCCCAAAGGACGTTGTCGCCCCAAAGATAGAGCCCAGAATGGGGACAAAGTCCAGGACGAGCTCCACAGCTGTCAGCGCCGCCACGGTGCTTCTCTGCAGCAACAGTATCACCTGCTCCCGGGTGATCTCCCCGAACACCCAGTCGTGCTCGGTACCTCTCCGCAGCTCCGCCACACTTGTCCCCACTCTCTGGGCCAGTTTGCCCAGAGACCTGTCGTCCAGCCCCAGGGTCTGCCGTATGATCAGGATACCCGATGCAATGACGGGCAGGTCACAGGCCAGGGACAAACCCGGCACCGGATTTGCACTTATAACCCCCGAGAGGACGGCCACAATCTGGATGAAACCCCGCAGAGCATCGCGTTTACTGTCTATCGCAGCTTCCGAGAGATGGGACACAACGATCTCCTTTAACTTGGGGAAGTCGTACTGATCCAGGTCAAAGGCGGAATAGAGGAAAACGCGAGGTTCCTTTATCGCTGCCGCCTTCAGTGAGGAGATGCACTGTTCCCTCACACGCTGCAACATCTGCTCCTGGTTGTAACCCTTCCTGCGGCTCTCCGCCCTGACAGTGTCGTCGATCTTGGAGCGCACCAGGTAGATGGGTTTACCTGCCTTCTCCAGCGCCTTGGCCAGTAACTGGTCGTTCTCCGTGAACCGAGAGTCGGTCACAATGATGCCCAAATCATACTGGGAAAACTGGGTATTTTTCATAAACGTTTTCATGGGGAATTTGGGCGTGTTCAGTCCGGGGAAGTCATAGTAGTGAACGTTAGGGAGGGTGGGGTGGGGGTAAGGTGTTATTACTGTGGTGGTCTCCGTACAGCCGGTTGGGGCAGCCCCTTCTTCATCCTCATCCAACCCGAGCAAAGCGTTGATCAGGGTCGATTTGCCCGCCCCGGATTCACCCATCACCGCAATCCGAAGCTGCACGTTGGCGAACTGCTTGGATTTGCTCTCGATGAACGATTGACGACCCTTCTCACCATCACGGCGATAAGCAGCCGCCAGATCCTTCACATCTTGGGCGCTGTAGCACAGGTTGGATAGAACACCAGACATCGCTCTCTGAAAGAGGAAACTGTGTTTATTAGTTTGGGGAGGTGATTCATCGAGATGTCACAAGGGACCCAGGGTGAGCTCGTAAATTGGATTTGAAATCGGTTCCGAATCAAAGGACGGCTGTGGAGGGTCGGGTTTCTGATAGGAGGCCTGTAACTAGTGGCATTCTGCAGGTCCCCTGCGTTTTCTCATCTACATTAACGATTTGCATGAGAATGGAGGGACCATGCTCAGTGTGTCTGTGGATGACGGCAGCATTGGCGGTGCAGTTGACAGTGATAAAGGCTGTCTCAGATTACAGCAGGATCCACATCAGCTGGGAGAGTGGACCAAGGGAGGGGCAGCTGGAATTTCTGTCCGATATGTGCAAAGGAAATCAGTGATGGGCAGGTCCCTGGAGGTGGCGCCACAGGTAGACAGGGCAGTGAAGTAAGCGCTTGGCGCACTTGCCTCAGTCATGGCATTGAGTACAAGAGTTGGGATGTCATATTACAGCTGCACAAGACGTTATTGAGACCACACCGGCAGTACTATGTGGAGATCTGGCCACCCAGCTGTAGGAAGGATGTGATAAGATTTGGCTGTAAATGTGAATGGATGGGTTAGTAAATCCGCAGACAATACAAATATTGGTGGATTTGTGGATCGTGCAGGAGATTGCCAACGGATACAGCTCAGTTATCGATCATTTGCAGATATGGGCAGAGAATTGGCAGATGGAGTTTAATCCGACCAAGTGTGAGCTGCTGCACTTGGGAGATCAAATGTAAAGAGACAGTGCACCATTCATGGCAGGACCCTCAACAGTTTTGATGTACAGAAAGATCTTGGTGTCCAAGTCCATAGCTCCCTGAAAGTGGCTGCACAAGTTGATAAGGAGGTAAAGAAGATGCACGTTATGCTTGCCTTTATTAGTCAAGGCATTGAGTTCAAGAGTCAGGATGTTATGCTGCAGATCTATAAAACTCTGGTCAGGCTGCATCTGGAGTATTGCGTTCAGTTCTGGTCACCCCATTACAGGCAGGATATGGAGGCTTTGACGAGGGTACAGAAGAGGTTCACCAGGATGCTTGCAGAATCAGAGGGCACGTGCTACGAACAGAGGTTGGTATTGGTATATTATTGTCACTTGTACTGAGGTATAGTGAAAAACTTGTCTTGCATACCGATCGTACAGGTCAATTCATTACACAGTGCAAATAAATTGAGTTAGTACAGAGTGCATTGATGTAGTACAGGTAAAAACAATAACAGTATAGAGTAAAGTGTCACAGCTACAGAGAAAGTGTAGTGCAATAAGGTGCAAGGTCACAACAAGGTAGATCGTGAGCTCAGAGTCCATCTTATCGTATAAGGGAACTGTTCAATTATCTTATCACAGTGGGGTAGAAGCTGTTCTTGATCCTGGTGGTATGTGCCCTCAGGCTCCTGTATCTTCTACCCGATGGAAGAGGAGAGAAGAGAGAATGTCCCGGGTAGGTGGGGTGTTTGATTATGCTGGCTGCTTCACCAAGACAACGAGAGGTAAAGACAGAGTCCAAGGAGGGGAGGCTGGTGTCCGTGATGCACTGGGCTGTGCCTACAACTCTCTTCAGTTTCTTGCTGGCCAGGGTAGAGCAGTTGCCATACCAAGCCGTGATACACCCAGATAGGATGCTTTCTATGGTGTATCGATAAAAGTTGGTGAGAGTCAAAGGGGACAAACCGAGTTTCTTCAGCCTTCTGAGGAAGTAGAGGCACTGGAGAGCTTTCTTGGCAGTGGCATCTATGTGATTTGACCAGGACAGGCTATTGGTGATGTTCACTCCCAGGAAGTTGAAGCTGTCAACCTTCTTGACCTCAGCACCATTGATGTGGACAGGTGCACGAACACTGCCCCCTTTCCTGATGGGAATGACCAGCTCTTTTATTTGGTCATTCATATTCCTGTCCAAATTCTCCTTAAATGTATCTAATGTACCTGCCTCAACCTCTTCCTCTGGCAGCTTGTTCCATATATCTACCACTTGCTTTAAAAAGTATTCACCCCAAGGTTCTTACCTCAGATTCACCACGAACCTTAAAACCATGTCTCCTATTGTTCAATATCCCAACCCTCGAAAAAAGACCACTCACCATATATATGCCCTTTATGGTTTTACCTACCTCTATAAGATCACCCCTCAGTCTCGTACACTCCAAGGAGTAAAGGCCCAGCCTGTCCAACCTCTCCCTCTCCCCCGTCCCTCAGGACCTTGTAAATTTTCTTTGCACTCTTTCCAATTTAATCACGTGCTTCAGAAAACAGGGTGACCAGAACTGAACACAATTCTCCAAGTGTAGCCTCACCAAAGTCTTGTACAATTGCAACATAACCTCCCAAATTCTATATTCAGTACCCTGACTGATTAAGGCAAGCATGCCAAAAGCCTTCTTAACCGCCCTGTGTAACTGTGATTCCTCTTTGAGAATTATGCAACTGTACTCCAAGTATCTGCTGTTCTGCAACAGTACCCAGGGGCCTGACATTCAATCTACCCAATGACCTACCTGGATTTATTCTTCCAAAATGTAATTCTTTGCACTTATTCAAATTAACTTCCATTTGCCACTCCTCAGCCCACCTACCCAGCCGATCAAGATCCTGCTGCAATTCATCATACAAGAATTCCTTTTTACTGTCGAGGACACCACCCTTTTAGTGTTATCTGCCAATTTACTAAATATTCAGAGTGAACAAAGGAATTGAAGAAAGAACAAAGACCAGGATGTCAAGGTTAATGATCTCTGGATTAATCCCAGTGTCACGTACCAGTGAGGAGCGGAATAGAAATATAGGCCAGATGAATGAGTAGCTGAGGATCTGGTGCAGGTGGCAGAGATTCAGGTTCTTGCATCATTGGAATGTCTTCTGGAGCAGAGGTGACCTGTATAAGGAATATGAGTTGCACCTGAACTGGAGGGAAACCAATATCCTGGCAGGAAACTCTGCCAGTGCCACTTGGGCAGGATACAGATGCTACAGGCATGACAGACAAGAGAGGGAGCTGCCTTTTGCTGGGGGAGGGCATGATAACAGTGCTTCGAGAGGATATTCCTGTGGGATCATCCGATGAGTCCATATTGTAAGACGTTGGAAACAAGGAGAGCATGGTCACTTTGATGGGACTGTCTTATAGGCCACCAGTAGTCAGCACGAATTAGAGGAGCAGATGTGTAGGGAGATTGCAGATAGTTGTAAGAATAATAGGGAAACATATTAGTGGGAGACTTACTTCCCCAACATTGACTGGGACACCGATAGTGCAAAGGGCTTGGACAGGGTGGAGTTAGTTAACCGTTTCCAAGGAAGTTTCCAAAATCAATATGTAGAGGGCCCTACTAGAGTGGGCACAATACTGGACCTCCCCTTCGGGAACAAGATATGAGGAGCACTTTGTGTCCAGTGACCATACTTCCATTCGTTTTAAGATATTTATGACAAAAGATAGGACAGGTGCAGGGGTCAGGTCCTAAACTGGGGCAGGGCCAATTATGTGGTCATTAGGAGGGATCTTGCAGAGGTCGATTGGGTGAGACTGTTGGCTGGTAAAGGGACAATGGCAAGTGGGAGACTTTTCAAAGTGTGATATCAAGGAGCTGCATGTTCTTGCTAGGGTGAAGGGCAAGGCTGACAGGTTTAGGGAACCCTGGCTGACAAGAGATATTGAGGGTTTGGTCAAGAAAAAAGAAGCATGCATTGGGTTTAGGCAGTTGGGAATAAGCAAATCCTTTGATGATGATAAGAAGTGTAGGAGAACACAAGAGGGAAATCAGGATGGCAAAAAGAGGGTATGAGATGGATCTGGCAGGTAAGGTTAAGTAAAATCTCAAGAGATTCTATGGGTATACTAAATGCAGAAGGGTGGATAGGGAGAGAACAGATCTCCTTAAAGATCTGCATGGCCATCTACATGTGGAGCCACAGAAGATGTGTGATTTTTAATGAATATTTCTCCTTGGTTCTTACTGTGGAGAAATGATGGATGCGAAAGAAATGAGGGAACTGAGTGATGTCTTGGACCACATACAAAATTACCAGGGAGGGGGTACTGGAGGCCTTAAATTGCATTCAGGTGGATAGATCCACAGGGCCTCACAGAGTACAACCTCACACCTTGTGGGAAGCTAGGGAAGAAATTGTGGAGGTCCTTGCAGAGAGATTTGCTTCATCTTTAGCTACAGGTGAGGTTTCGTAATACTGGAGGGTGGTTAATGTTGTACCGTTATTTAAGAAGGGCTGCAAAGACAAGCCAGGGAACTGCAGGCCGGTGAGTCTGACGTTGGTGGGCAAGTTACTGGTGGGAACTCTGAGGGACACATTCTGCCAACATTTGGATAAGCAAGGTCAAATTAGGGATCATCAGCAGAGCTTTGTCCATGGGAAATCGTATCTGACAAATTTCTTCAGTTTTTTGAAGAGGTCACCAAGAAGATGGCTAAGGGTAAGGCAGTGGGCGTTGTCTATATGGAATTCAGCAAGGCCTTTGACAAGGTCCCTCATAGCAGGCCAATCTGTAAGGTTTGATTGTCTGAGATCCAGGGAGAGAGAACTAATTGGATTTGCAATTGGCTCACTGGTAGGAAGTGCAGCCAGTTGCATTTCCCTACAACACAAGGCACGAGACACTGGGAGTCTCCCTCATCATGCAGGAGCCCACCAGCACACCACTGCTTGAACAACCTTCTCAACTCTACTAAGTGTGGAAAATAGAGTTAGAAAGACCTTAGCTCAACCTCTGCTCAGCCTCCTCTCGCAGAAGCCTCACAAGCCAAAGCCTCAGCACTTAAAACAAGGTAGTAGGGATAGTCCAGGGAATTATAGACCAGTGAGCCTTACATCTGTGGTGGGCAATCTATTGCAAAGGATTCTTAGAGATAGGATCTATGGACATTTAGAGAATTATGGTCTGATCAGGGTCAGCCAGTATGGTTTTGTGAAGGTCAGATCATGTCTCAAGCCTGAGAGTGTTCTTTGAGGAGGTGACCAGACAGATTAAGAGGGTAGTGCTGTAGATGTGGTCTACATGGATTCTAGTAAGGCTTCTGACAAGGTTCCACATGGTAGGCTTCTTCAGAAGGTCAGACGGCATGGGATCCAGGGAAGATTGGCCATGTGGTTTCAGAATTGGCTTGCCTGTAGAAAGCAGAGGGTTGTGGTGGAGGGAGTGCATTCAGATTGGAGGCCTGTGTCTAGTGGTGTCCCACAAGGATCGGTTCTGGGACCTCTGCTTTACGTGATTTTTATTAATGACTTTGATGAAGGGGTAGAAGGGTGGGTTAGCAAGTTTGCAGACGACACAAATGTTGGTGGTGTTCTGGATAGGGTGGAGGATTGTCAAAGATTGCAGAGGGATATCGATAGGATGCAGAGCTGGGCTGAGAATTGGCAGATAGAGTTCAATCCGGAGAAGTGTGAGGTGGTACACTTTGGAAGGACAAACTCCAAGGCAGAGTACAAAGCTAATGGCAGGATTCTGGGTAGTGTGGAGGAGCAGAGGGATCTGGGGGTCCATATCCACAGATCCCTGAAAGTTGCCTCACAGGTGGATAGGGTAGTTAAGAAAGCTTATGGGGTGTTAGCTTTCTTAAGTTGAGGGATCGAGTTTAAGAGCCGCAAGGTAATGATGCAGCTCTATAAAACTGGTTAGACCACACAGAGTACTGTGTCCTGTTCTGGTCACCTCAGTATAGGAAGGATGTGGATGTTTTGGAAAGGGTGCAGAGGAGATTTACCAGGATGCTGCCTGGTTTAGAGAGTATGCATTATGAGGAGAGACTAAAGGAGCTAGGGCTTTACTCTTTGGAGAGGAGGAGGAGAGGAGACATGACAGAGGTGTACAAACTATTGTGGAACAATAAGGAGGTGGAATCCTTATGGGTGGAGCTGAGAAATAGCAAGGGTAAAAGAACAATAATAGCAGTCATATATAGGCCCTCGAACAGCAGTCAGGAAGTGGACCATAAGTTGCAGATTGAGATAGAAAAAGCATGTCAGAGTGACAATGTGAAGATAATTATGGGGGATTTTAACATGAAGGTGGACTGGGAAATGCAGCAAGGCGGTAGTACTCAGGAGAGTGAGTTTGTGGAATGTCTAAGGGATGTTTTTCTGGAGCAACTTATTGAGGAGCCCACCAGGGGATCGGCTGTTTTGGATTGGGTGCTGTGTAGTGAACCCGAGGTGATTAGGGAACTAAAGGTAAGGGAACCACTGGGAACAAGTGATCACAATATGATTGAGTTTAGTTTCAAGTTTGAGAAGGAGAAGCTGATAACTGGTGTATCGATATTTCAGTGGAATAAGGGAAATTACAAAGGTATGAGAGATGAGTTGGCCCAAATTGATTGGAGGAGTAAGTTAGCTGGAGGGACGGCAGAGGAAAAATGGAAGAAATTTCTACAGGAAATAAGGACAATGCAGGACAGATATATTCCAAGAAAAAAGAAGGTTTTGAATGGAAAAAAGGCACAGATGTGGATAACGAGGGAGGTGAAGGATAAAATAAAAGCAAAAGGGGCGGCGTACAAAGTAGCAAAAATTAGTGGGAAAACAGAAGATTGGAACGATTTTAAAAATCTGCAGAGAGAAACTAAGAAGGTCATTAGGAAAGCAAAGATGAGTTACGAAAGGAAGCTGGCGGACAACATTCGGAAGGATTCTAAGAGATTTTTTAAATACATAAGGAATAAAAGAGAGACACGGGTTGACATAGGACCAATTGATAACGGTGCAGGAGGTATTATAATGGATGATAGTGAGATGGCAAGGGAATTGAATGAATATTTTGCATCGGTCTTCACCGTGGAGGACATAAGCAATGTGCCCATTAGTCAGGAGTCTCACGAATTGGAGCTGAGTTCAATTGAGATTAATAGGGAGAAGGTGCTTGGAAAACTAAAGGGGCTTAAGGCTGATAAGTCTCCCGGACCGGATGAGGTGCATCCCCGGGTTCTGAAGGAGGTGGCTGTGGAGAGGTGCTTGGAAAACTAAAGGGGCTTAAGGCTGATAAGTCTCCCGGACCGGATGAGGTGCATCCCCGGGTTCTGAAGGAGGTGGCTGTGGAGATAGCGGAGGCGTTGGCGATTATTTTTCAGGAATCGATAGATTCTGGCATGGTTCCGGAGGACTGGAGGGTAGCGAATGTAGTTCCGTTGTATAAGAAAGGTGGGAGGCAGCACAAAGGCAATTACAGACCTATTAGTCTGACGTCAGTGGTGGGAAAATTATTGGAGTCTATCCTCAAGGAGGAGGTTACCGAATACCTAGAGGCGCAAGGCAAGATAGGACCTAGTCAACATGGTTTTGTGAAGGGGAGGTCCTGTCTGACCAACCTATTGGAGTTTTTTGAAGAAATCACAGGTAGGGTGGATAAGGGAGAGGCGGTAGATGTTGTGTATTTAGACTTTCAAAAGGCCTTCGATAAGGTGCCTCACAAGAGACTGATTAATAAGATGAGAGGTCATGGAATTATGGGCAGGGTAGCAAAATGGGTGGAGAATTGGCTGGTTGGCAGGAAGCAAAGGGTGGAAATAAAAGGATCTCGTTCTGGTTGGTTACCGGTTACTAGTGGTGTGCTGCAAGGGTCGGTGTTGGGGCCTCTCCTTTTTACCTTGTACATCAATGATTTGGATGATGGAATAAATGGTTGTGTGGCTAAGTTTGCGGATGACACCAAGATAAGTGGAGGAGTAGGGAGCATAGAGGAAATAGAAAGAATGCAGAGGGACCTAGACAGTTTAGGAGAATGGACAAGGAAATGGCAGATGAGATTCAATGTTGAGAAATGTGCAGTTGTACACTTTGGAAGTAGAAATAAGCAGGTAGATTATTATCTAGAAGGAGAGAAGATTGATAGTGCGGTAGTACAAAGGGACTTGGGGGTACTCATACAAGATACCTTAAAAGTTAACCACCAGGTTGGATCGGTGGTTAAGAAAGCGAATGCTATGTTGGCATTCGTCTCGAGAGGTATAGTGTATAAAAGTAAGGAAGTGTTGATGAGGCTCTACGGGGCGCTAGTGAGGCCTCATTTGGAATACTGTGCACAGTTTTGGGCCCCGCATCTTAGGAAGGATGTGCTGACGTTGGAGAGGGTTCAGAGGAGATTTACGAGAATGATTCCAGGAATGAAAGGGCTTAAGTATGATGAGCGTTTGTCGGCTCTTGGACTGTACTCGCTGGAGTACAGAAGGATGAGAGGGGACCTCGTAGCGACATTTAAAATGTTGACAGGTAAGGATAGAGTAGATGTGGCTAGGCTGTTTCCCTTGGTGGGCGTGTCCAGGACCAGAGGGCACAATCTTAGAATTAGAGGGTACAGTTTCAAGACAGAGATGAGGAGAAGTTTCTTTACCCAGAGGGTGGTGAAATTGTGGAACTCCTTGCCACGCACAGCAGTGGAGGCCAGATCAGTGGGGGTATTCAAGGAGGAGATAGACAGATATCTAAATAGTCAGGGTATCAAGGGATATGGGGATAAGGCTGGCAAATGGGATTAGAATAGTTTTTTTTTCTCTTTTTTTCCCACCCCATTTCTTTTTCCCTTTTCCTTGGAGCAGACTCGATGGGCCGAATGGCCTGCTTCTGCTCCCTTATCTTGTGATCTTGTGATCTTGTGAACATAGAACAGAAAACAGAGCAGCACAGCTCACCAATCCAGGAGTCTCTTTCACGTCCACAGAATCTCCTGTCTGCCCCCCACACACACGATGGAATCCCCCATCACTACCACCCTCCTCTTCTCCCCCTTCCCTTTGGCACCAGACGACCTGGCTCAGTGCCAGAGACCTTGTCACTGCAGTTTTCTGCTGGTAGGTCATTTCCACCCCCCCCCCACCCCCAACAGCATCCAAAGCAGTATACCTGTTATTGAGGGGAACAGCCACGGGGTACTCCGCACTACCTGCCTATTCTCCATCCTCCTCCTGACATTCACCCAGCTACCTGCCTCCTGCAGCCTCGGAATGACTGCCTCCCTGTACCTCTTGTCTATGTACTCCTCGGTATCCGTGGGAGCCAAAGGTCATCCAGCTCCATCTCCAGTTCCCTAACAGGGTCTGTAAGGAGCTGCGGCTGGATGCATCTCGTGCAGATCTAGTTATCAGGGAGACTGGATGTCTCCCAGAACTCCCACATCTCACAAGCTGAACACACCACTGACCCTGGAGCCGTTCTCACTGCTCTGCACCAAAGGAAACACCAAAGTAAAGAAAGAAAGAAACTTACCAGAGACTCACCTTCACCTCTTCTGCCCGGCCTCTTGAGCCAAAGCCTCAGTCCCCCATTCTAACACTGGCAACTCACACAATGGCCGCTCCACTTATACCTGCCTTCCCTTTATTTACTGCTGTTAAGAAGCCAATCAACTGGTAACAATTTGAAAATGTGCCTCGTTTAGACTCTTGCAAGGTGGAGCTCACAAGCACAGGCACAGAGACACACCTCTTTTCAAAGGTCTTGCTCCAAATCTCACTCCAGCTCCTGACTCTTCAAGGTGAAACTCATAAGCTTAGACACAGAGACTCACTTCTTTTAAAAGGTCCCGCTCCAACTCCCGACCCTGCAAGGTGAAACTCGGTTTGAAAAGTTTCTTCCCTCCCACAAATGCTGCTTGCCTCACTGATTTCTTCCAGCAACTTGTTTGTTGCTTTGATTGTGGCTGGTTTACTGCTGAGGGATTAGATGGGGTAGAATTTGTTTCGTGTATCCATGAAAGGTTATTGAAGAAATACGTCGATGGTCCTATTAGAGAACGGGCTACACTCTACGTCCTTTTAGGAAATTCGGCATGGCAAATGGTTAATGTGTCAGTGGGGGGATATGTTGTTACCAATGACCACAATTCTATTAGTTTCAAGATAGTCATGGATAAAATGATAGGGGAAGGCTAATTTTGATGGTATCAAACAGAAAATCTTAAACAGTTGTTTGGGAGAGGCTGTTATCAGATAAAAGGACATCTGGCAATTGGGACACTTTTAAAAGTGAGGTTGCAAGGGTTCAGGGCCAGTATGTTCCTCTGAGAGGGATGAGCAAAGCTGGCATGATTAGGGAACCCTGAATAACGAGAGATATTGAGGCTCTGGTCAGGAAAAGAAAGGGGGCATACATCTGGTAGAAGCAGCTGGGATCAAGTGAGTCCCTTGAGGAGTATCGGTGATGTAGGAGTACAGTCAAGGAAACTAGGTGGGCAAAATGAGCAGTGAGATACCATTGTAGACAAGATAA
Source organism: Pristis pectinata (assembly GCF_009764475.1). NCBI lineage: Eukaryota > Metazoa > Chordata > Chondrichthyes > Rhinopristiformes > Pristidae > Pristis > Pristis pectinata. Next base: position 141,542,578 of record NC_067407.1, on the reverse strand, counting down.
AGCAGCATCCTAAAATATCCTACAGTATGAAGAGTAGAAGGGCAGCTTGGGAGAAAGCAGGTTCCCTTAAGGATCAGTGGGGTAATGTAGGTGTAGAGTCACAGGAAAGGGACGAGGTCCCAACTGAGTAATTCCTGTCTGTAGTTACCGTGGCAAAAGACATGGAAGCTCATGAGCTCAGTGGAGGGAATAGTGATATCCTGGAGGGTATCAACATTATAAAGGAGGAGGTGTTGGATGTCTTGAAGCTCGTAAAGGTGGATAAATCCTTGGGAGCCAGACTAGGTGAGCCTGAAGTTGTGGGCATGCTATGTTGGCGCCAGAAGCATGGCGACACTTGTGGGCTGCCCCCAGAACATTCGACCCAAAAAGATGCATTTCACTGTGTGTTTCAATGTACATGTGACTAATAAAGAGATCTTATCTGACCATAGGTGTATCCTAGGATGTTGTGGGAAGGAAAGGAAGAAATTTCAGGTGTGCTGGCAGAGATTTCAGTACCTTCTTTAGCCAGAGACGAGGTACCAGTAGATCAGAGGGTGGCTAACGCCATGCCTTTGTTTAATAAGGGCTGCATAGATTAGCACAGGGAACTACAGGCTGCTGACATTTATATCTGTGGTGAGAAAGTTATTTGATGAGATCTTGAGAGGCAGGATTTCATTGCATTTGGAAAAGAAAAGATTGATGAGGGATGGTCAGTATAGCTTTGTGCATGAGAAATTATGTATCACAAATCTGAATGTGTTTTTGAAGAGGTGAAGAGGAAAACCATCTGCAGAGAATCCATTGTCAGTGAGACCTCCCAAACTGCACCAGCTCACATTTTTCAGGATTGAACTTCGTTTGCCATTGCTCTGCAATCTTGAACAGACTAATATTTTTTGTGGCCAAAATAACTCCCTTCACAAACTTTGTTTCATTTGCAAAGTTACTGATCAGGCATGGTAGTGTAGAGGTTAGTGTAACGCTATTACAGCAGCAGCGACCCGGATTCAAATCCTGCCGCTGTCTGTAAGGAGTTTGTACGTTCTCCAGGTGTCTGCGTGAGTTTCCTCAGGGTGATCCGGTTTCCTCCCACATTACAAAGACGTGGGGGTTAGGAAGTTGCGGGCATGCTATGTTGGCGCCGGAAGCCTGGCGACAGGTGCGGGCTGCCCCCAGAACATTCTCAGAAATGCAAGAAGATGTATTTCTCTGTGTGTTTCACATGAGACTAATTAAAGGAATATCTTATCTTATCTTATCAAATTTGTAATGTTTATAGCAAACAGCAGGGGTCGCAGCACCAATCCCTGTGGTATACCGCTGGTCACAGGCTTCCAATCACAAAAACAATTCTAGATCTCACCCTCTGACTCCTTTTACCACACCAGATTTGGATCCAATTAGCCAAACTGCCTTGAATTGCCTCGAAAGACCTAATTACAGTCCAGTTCAACTGCATCACCCTCATCGACGCACATTGTCACATCCTTGTAATATTCGCTCAAACTGGTCAGACATGATATCCCGCCAGCAAAGCCACGCTGCGACTCCCTGATCAATCCCGGTCTCTCCAAATGCAGATTACTCCTGCCATCAAAATATTTTCCAATAAATTTACTTCCACCGACTTTGGACATCGGGCCTCTAATCACCTCATTTGTCCCTGATCCGCTTCTTGAATGGACGAACATCATTTCCTGTCTGCAATTGTTTGGCACCTCCCCTGTGCCTGGGAAATATTTCAAAAGCTCTGCTTGGTCCCCTTCCTTACCTCCGATAGCAGCCTGAGATGCACCTCGTCAGACTCTGGTGATTTAACCAACTTTAAACCTGATAAGACATCTAATATCTCCTGATTTTTAATCATATCATGTTCCAGAATTCCACAGCCCCCTCTCTGAATTTTCTACAATATCCTTTTCAGTGGATACAGATGAGTAGAATTCACTTGTACCTCAGAAACATCCCCAGCCTCCACACAGACATTGCTAATTCTGAAGATCCTCCAGATTACTTTGCTACTATTTGCCTCAAATATACTTCTAAGATCTTTTGAGATTTTCCTCAGTCTTGGATGTTAGCGATGCCCCCTCCTTGCTCTACTAAGTTATTTTCTAAATATCTCTGTACACACCACTGTAGGGCATCTCCTGTTTACTATATTCTAAACCTGTAGTAACTGGGTCGCGCTATTATTGGGATAAGGGTCTTGAGGGGAGGGGCCATTACTGGGACAGGTGATTTCAGAGGAGGCCTTAGTGCTGAGAGAGAACTACAGGAATGTTCCCTGCATGATTGATCCCAGTACAATGATAGGCCAGTACAAGGGTATTTGTCGCAACACAGAAGGAGGGCATCAAGAAGGGAGATCTCCAATTAGACACAAGTAGAGGAGGCCCCGGTGTCTGAAAAAGTAATCCCAGGACTTAGGGCACCACAGGGGAGTGAGCGAAGCATCTACAGGTTCCCGGCCCCCAGCTTTGTGTCATCACCAAACTTGGATATATTACATCTGGTCCCCTCATCCAAATTATTGATATAGATTGTCAATGTATGAAACGGCAGCATTTAAACCCCATGATACACCAATGGTTACAGCCTCCCAACTTGAAAGACCATTGTTCCCATCTGCCTGTTTCTGCCTGTTAAACAATTGTCCAACTGTCAGTCCGTGCCAATGCATTAACACCAACACAGCGAGATCTATCTTGCTTAATAAGCCTATGTTGAAACAGATCAAGTAACTGTCCACATGATTCAAATGAGTGATTTGTCAAGGTGAGGCTTTAGTATTCCTGTAAATAATATTTGTTTATGCACCTGATTTCCCAGAAAGGGAACCGTAGTTTCTGTTTACACTGCCATACCAGTAGATGGAAACCACAGTGAAATAACGTAGTTTTCAAATTAAGTGTAACCTCCCCAATAAATGAGTCCGTGTAACTAATGAGAATAGAGTTGGAACACCAGCGCCTGGATTTTCTCCTCCAAGCCACACTCTATCCTGACTTGGAAAGATATCGCCATTCCTTCGCCGTCTCTGGATCAAAATCCTGGAACCGCTTCATGGACAGCATTCTGAATATACCCACGCCTCAAAGACTGCAGCCGTTCAAAAGGCAACTTACCACCACCAAGAAGACTTCTCATTGGTACATGGGGATGTGCAATCAAATCTGACACCGCCTGCGATACCCACATCCCTGGAATGAACCATGAAAAAAGAATGAGCGGCGAACTTATCCAGATAGAGAAGATCCAAAGGGGCAGGCGGTGACAGGGCGGATGTTTAGATATTTTCCGTAGCGGCTAAATGAAGAACAAGGGGACATAGCTATGAACTAAGAGGCTGATCATTTAACTCTGAGGTGCATCGAAATTTCTTCTCTAATATGCATTATACCTCTGGAATTCTTTGACCCTGAGGGTGGTGGGCGCCAGTTCACTGGATATATTTAATGTGCAGATCAATAAATATTTGAAAGATTGAGGAATTGAGAGTCATGGGAGTCCACAGGACCCATATGTCCAAAGGTATGTTAGCCCGTTCTTATAACCATATAAATCCTATATGTGATAGGTGTAAATCGAATGTGGCTTCTTTGACACATACGTTTTGGTCCTGTCCTCTTTTGGAAAAATATTGGAAAGACATTTTTAACATTATTTCAAACGTATTGAAGATTGATTTACAACCTCACCCTGTGATTGCAATTTTTGGATTACCAAGGATAGAGTCTGGCCATCTATCTGCCTCCGCTAACTGCATGATTGCCTTTGTTACATTAATGGCCAAACGATCCATTTTGTTTAAATGGAAGGATCCAATACCCCCTTCTACTTTTCAATGGTTCTCTCAAACTATATCACGTTTAAACTTGGAAAAAATTAGGAGTGGTACTGTTGATCCTTCGTTTAAATTTGAGGAAGTTTGGAGTCCATTTATTCAATATTTTCACATGATGTAGGTCCCCTGTCAATAACTTTCCAACTTGGAGGAACAGACTTGACGACATAATATTGCTCTGTTTCTACAGAGAAATTTTAGCCCATTATTTTTTTGTTGTTTGTTTTTTTTTGAATATTTTTTTGTTTAGCTCAGTTTATATTGTTTATAATTATTCTTATTGATTTGGTTTTTTTTTAAATTTCTATAATAAATCTTTTTCTTTCCTTTCTTTTATACTATATTCATTTACTAAGAGATCGTTGGATCTACAGTTTTTTTATATTTTACTGTTCTTTGTGATTATCTATGCCATGATTGTTCTTCTGATCTCTTTGTATTACATGTACAAAAATTGATGTTATAAATTAATCTGTATTCATTTGAAAACTAATAAACAGATTGAAAAAGAAAGAAAGAGTCATGGGGAAAAGACACGCATGATCATTTAGAATGGTGGTGAATGATTCAGGGGCATGCTCCTACTCACGAACCTACTCCGGCTCCCATTTTCTTATTGTGTTATAGACGCCAGCTTCCTCCAGGGTTGGGATATTCACGTCAACTTCATACTGGAAGGGGAGCAATTGTGCAGGGCGGTGGGCAGGGTGTAGGGAAGCAATGAGACTGTTGCATCAACACTTCCAAACAGCTGGCACAGACTCAGTGAGATGTGTGGACAGTAGTTGTGCTGTGAGTTCCTGTATTATTGACATGTTTTCTGCTTTGAAGAAATGACGTGATTCAGAGGTGGGTTCGGTCATGGTGAGAGTTCAGTTTCCATGTAAATAAAAGTAAAACTGTTCCTGATACCCCAAAAAGCAGCCCTGGATTCTGTTTACATCTCCATATCAGTGGATAGCAAATCTAGTGATGTAAAGTGGGTGTGAAGTTAGAACATACAACATAGAAAGCCTACAGCACAATTCAGCCCATTCGGCCCACAAATTTGTGCCGAATATGTCCCTACCTTTGAAATTACTAGGCTTACCCATAGCCCTCTATTTTGCTAAGCTCCTTGTACCTGTCCAATAGAATCTTAAAAGACCCTATCTTATCAGCCTCCACCACCGTTGCTGGCAGCCCATTCCACACACTCACCACTCTCTGAGTTACAAACGTACCCCTGACATCTCCTCTGTACCTACTCCCCAGCACCGTAAACCTGGGTCCTCTTGTGGCAACCATTTCAGCCCTGGGAAAAGGCCTCTGACTATCCACACGAGCAATGCCTCTCATCATCTTATACACCTCTATCAGGTCACCTCTCATCCTCCGTCACTCCAAGGAGAAAAGGCCGAGTTCCCTCAACCTGTTTTCATAAGGCATGCTCCCCATTCCAGGCAACAAATTGTAAATCTCCTCTGCACCCTTTCTATGGCTTCCACATCCTTCCTGTAGTGAGGCGACCAGAACTGAGCACAATACTCCAAGTGGGGACTGACCAGGGTCCTATATAGCTGCAACATTACCTCTCGGCTACTAAATTCAATTCCACGATTGATGAAGGACAATACACCGTATGCCTTCTTAACCACGGAGTCAACCTGTGTAGCCACTTTCAGCGTCCTATGGATTTGGACCCCAAGATCCCACTGATCCACCGCAGTGCCAAGGGTCTTACCAGTAATACTATATTCTGCCAGCATACTTGACCTACCGAAATGACCCACTTCGCACTTATCTGGATTGAACTGCATCTGCCACTTCTCAGCCCAGTTTTACATCCTATCTATGTCCCGCTGTAACCTCTGACAGCCCTCCACACTATCCACATCACCTCCAACCTTTGTGTCATCAGTAACAAGTTGACAACAAAATCTTGATAAATGAGGAACCAGCTGGGACTGATTAACTGAATCACTGGCAAGGGAGTGTTTCCGTGCAGGCAGACACCAGAATGTAGTGTTAGCTGTTACTGCGCCAGCGACCAGGGTTCAATTCCAGCCGCTGTCTCTAAGGAGTTTGTCCATTTTCCCCATGTGCGTGGGTTTCCTCCAGGTGCTTCGGTTTCATCCCACATCCCAAAGACTTACAGGTTAGGAAGTTGTGGGCATGCTATGTTGGCGCCGGAAGCGTGGCAACACTTGCGGGCTGCCCCCAGAACACTCTATGCAAAATATGCATTTCACTGTGTGTTTCGATGTACATGTGACTAATCAAGATATCTTAACTATGATTCTGTGACCTTAAGATCAGAGATTTTTTTACACAGTGAAGGTGTTTCTGTGAACCGCATCAGTGAAGGTCAACAGCGGAGGTGCCAGCCCAAAGAGAGGGGCCGACAGAGCATGTCAAAAGACAGAGAGAGGGGTTTTCAGGGGAGGTCCCAGATATTCGGTGATTTTCAAAACTCAGGCAAACAACCATCACTTTTGGAATACTCAAGAACTTCTCCAAAACTAAAAGAAACATCGAAAGCTCACCTGGGAAAAATTCGGTTCCTTGAGAACCATCACCACAGAGGGGGCGTACAGGGGATCTCCTGGAACCGGGTCAGGGGTCCAAATACTGAACTTTATTCAGTAAAGTTCTCCGAAATTTCTGGAAACATAAACTTACGGTGGGGGAGATTCATTTCCTGGGGAGAGTCACCACTGTTCAAAGAGCGATCCAGAAGTACCCACTAGCGCTCTCAGTCTGGAATAAAATTACCTCTGGGCACTCCCCGAATAAGAATGAAATGATGCCAGGATACGCTTTCTCTCGCTCTCCAACTGACCGAAGCGCACGTCCGCAACATAAAATACTCTCAGCTCCGGGCTCCGACCAGCCGATGGAGGCAGCGAACAACTGCACTGAGCAAAGTGAATTCAGGATTCCTGGAATACAGGAGGGTTCCCAGAACAACGGCAAACGATGAGCGAAACAGCAAGGGAGCTCCCGGGTATTGAGAGTGTCAAGAGGAGTAATGGAAGTGAGTCTACAGGGGACCACCCACAACCTGGACAGGGGTCTATGTGAGAGGACAAGAGACATTTATGGGCTTATCAGGAAAATGAAGAAGGCATAAGTCAGGTATCAGAAGCTGGGAGCGAGTAAGTCACTTGAGGATAACAGTATAATAGATATAGGTTAAACGTAAGAAGGAAATCATGAGGTCAGCTGGTGTGCATGAGATATCCCCGGCTAAAAATGTAAAAGAGAACCATAAAAGACTCTATAAGCATCTTAAGAACAAAAGGGTAACTAGTCAGAGAGTAGGTCAATGTGGTAATCTATGTATGGATGCATAGGAAATGGGCGAGGTCTTAAATGAATACTTTTCACGTGTGTTTAACAGTGGAGAAGGTCATGGAAGATGTGGTATTCAGGGAAGATAACACGGATGTCTTCAAACATATTCAAACTTATTGTCTACCTCAATGCACTGTGTAATGAAATGATCTGTACGATCGGTACGCAAGACAAGTTTTTCGCTGTACCTCGGGACAAATGACAATAATAAACCAATACCAATAACGACATTACGAAAGAGAGGGCTGCGGATGGTCTTGAAGTGCATGAAGGTGGATGAATCCTCGGGGCTTTACAAAGTCTATCCAAGGATGTTGCAGGCAGCAAGGGAGTAGAGTGCTGGGGCCTTGGCAGAGGTTTTGTATCGTCGATAGTAACAGCAGATGGACTAGTCACTCCTGCTAAGTACACTGTCCTTCAGGACAGCTACTGAGTCACCCCTGACACTTAAGTCTCCCACCTAGTGCACAGAGATATCGAGCAGAGTGAGATATCTCACCATGGAATGAAAAGCCCTGTTCCGTGACGATTACATTCGGAGCACCCAGCTCCCGATGGGTAGATGACTATGTCATGCGTTACTTGCCTGTATTCTTCCTGTGTCCAGCAGTCAAACCTCGGTGTTGTTGAACTGACTCTTGTCTCCCAAACCCTGATACACAGACTCGTCTCGTTGCACTGGAGAGCTGGATTCATGCACGTTAATAGAATTCATCCCAATAACAACGAATCAGCGCTGACAGAGAGACAGATATTGGCTTCTGTCAGAACTTTATTCTTGATTCAAAGGTACATCAAGTTTCAGAAAGCAAGAATAATTAAATTGGACCTTGATGAAAAGTTGTGGGCACAGCAGTCTGCAAACTTGTTTGCTGGATTTAGACTTGGACTAAATAATCCAGGAGGATGACTTCAAATCGCAGGAGGGATGAGGAACTTAAATTCAATGGTCTGAATGCATGGAGATTGAAGCAGGATCAGTGTGGATGATCATGAAAATCCTGGATTGTCAGTAGCACCCATCTGGCTGGCCGTCAGGAAGGAATCTTTCGTTCTTCTGCACTCTGACCCTAGGCCGCCATCTGTCCAAGGCAATAAATGCCGGCACTGTCAGTGGTACACATGCTGGAAGTGAATAAAAGAATGTACCCAGCAGCAGGACAGAGAACGACCATCTGCCTGGGATATCCACACACATCATGAGAAGACGGGACATTCCGCCTAATTACCTTCCAACAAGTCCAGCTCCAACTGAAAATGCCTTGAGAATTATGATTCACATCAGACCGGCGATTTCCCTCAGCCGCGTCCTTCTCCGAAAGAGCTCTGGGCGCCCGGTAAACGTGACTGTATTCTGTATGGCTGAGAACCCATTACTGTTCTGCAGCTTCGAGTAATGCTGGTCCACTGTGGGAGCCGGCACTGAATAGATGGCAAGATGTAAGCGTTGCCAAACTATGGTAATTGGAACCGCTCAGTGGTGCGGGTCAACCAGACCAGAGTCAGAGAGCAATGATCCCCTCGATGTAGGATGGTCGGACAACGGGGTTTCAGATCATGGGGTCACCCTCCAGTGACGCTGTCCGACGTGAAATGAAATCATCAAACGCTGGAAATACACAGCAGTTCAGAGGAGAGGATTATCAGACAGGCGACAATCCGTCCAAAAGGAGGGCATTAAACATCTACATCAAGATTACTAAATAAAAATTAAACTGTGAGGCATTCTGAAGCAAAGTGCTGCAGATGCTGGAAATGTGAGATAAATCTGGAAGTGGTGGGACTATTCAGTGGGTCCGGCAGCAACTGTGGAGAAACACCTCCAGGACACGGGGAGTATCAGCGATACGTCTCGATATGGGGTGGGTGTAACAAGGATTCATCTGGGCTCAGGGTGTCAGAAAGATCTTGAGACGGACCAGTAGATATCAGGATGGTGTAACAAAGATATTCCATGGAAGAGGGATTCAGGAACACTTCTTGAGAGGGGTTAATATGGATACTTCCCAGGGTAGGGGATCAGGAATTCGCATTGGTACGGGGGTGGGAGATGTAACAGGCATTTTCCTCGGGACAGGGGCACTGGGGATAATTCTTGGACAAAGGGTGAACAGGAATATCCCAGGGGGACAGGGTAACAGGGGCCGCCCTGTCTACAGCGCTCGGTAACCTGCACCATTACCAGGAGCTGCAGAAGCTGCTGCCTTGGCATTTCTCACGACTAGTTTATTAGTTTCCACCATTTCATCCAGTGAATTGTTCAGCATCGTGACAGCCGCTCCAGTGGAGAATGTCGCTCCAAAGAGAGAGCCCAGATTGGGGACAATGTCGAGGGAGGGCTGGGTGGTTCTCAGCGCCACCGCCACGTTGCTTCTCCGCAGCAACAGCATCACCTGCTCCCGAGTGATCTCCCCGAACACCCAGTTGTGCTCGGTACCTCTCCGCAGCTCACCCACACTTGTCCCTGCTCTTTGGGTCAGGTTGCCCAGAGACCTATCGTCCAGACCCAGGATCTTCCCTATGAACCGGATACCCGAGCCAATGAGGGCTAGGTTATAGACAAGGGGCAAAGCCGGCACTGGAATTCCACCGATAATTCCCGAGCAAACGGCTATAATTCAGATGAAACGCCGCAGACCATCGCGTTTACTCTCTGTCGAAGCTTCGATGTGTTGCGAAGCGCACCATGAACACCTTCCTCTGTGTCTCTGAGAGATCGGACGCCTTGAACTTGGGAAGTCCTACTTATCCAGGTCAAAGGCTGAACAGAGGAAAACGCGAGGTTTCTGTATCCCTGCCGCCTTCAGTGAGGAGGTGCAGTTTTTCCTCACACTGAGAACATCTCCTCCTGGTTGTAACCCTTCCTGCGGCTCTCCGACCTGACAGTGTCATCGATCTTGGAGCGCACCAGGTAGAAGGGTTTACCCGCCTTCTCCAGCGCCTTGGCCAGTAACTGGTCGTTCTCCGTGAACCGAGAGCCGGTCACAATGATGCCCAAATCATACCAGGCAGAGTCGGTCTCATTCATGGACATTTTCACTGGGAAGCTGGACGTCTTCATCCCAGGGAAGTCACAGCAGTGAACGTTAGGAAGGGAGGGGTGGGGGTAAGGTGTTATTTCGGTGGTGGTCTCCGTACAGCCGGTTGGGGCAGCCCCTTCCTCAGCCTCATCTAACCCGAGCAGAGTGTTGATCAGGGTCGATTTGCCCGCCCCGGACTCACCCATCACCGCAATCCGAAGCTGCGCGTTGGCGAACTGTTTGCAATTGCTCCGATAACCGACTGAAGACCCTTCTCACCTTCCTCGTGTCTCCAGTATCACTGCTCCACTGCGGTCTCTGCAAGGATGCCCACTTTGTAGAAGGTTTCTTCCTCTCTTCGACGGGCGTTCCCTGAGCCCCTCTCTCACCGCTCCCCCTCTGTGATCTCCTCAGCTCTCCGGCTCCTCGACCAGGGGCTCCCTCAGACTCGGCTCCACAGCCATGTGACCTTCCTCGCTCTGTGTCTCCGCACCATCTTGTTCCGCCTGGATTCCAGGTTCACTTCCAGGCCTCCCAGTCCGGCTCCAGCCTGGATCTCCGGTACGGTCACTCTATCCATCGCTGGTCTCTCTGGTTCTCCCTCTGTGCCCTCCGCTCGACCCTCTCTGCCACGTACCGACACCGTCTGGCCCTCTCTCTTTCTCATCCACAGCTCTGGGCCTCGCTCTCCAGGATGGACGGTTCTTCGCCTCCTCACCGCCGGCAAGGATCGCAAGATCGCCCGCCTCCAGACACCCACTGCCGCACGGTTCTCCGCCCCCACCTCCCCCCGCCCGCCTGGACCCCTCTGCTCCCGCCCTACACCACACCCTGCTCCTCTCATCCTCTCCCTCCCCCGGGCCTCCCTCGCTCCAGGCATCGCCTTCTGTTGCCTCTGCTCCGTTTCTCCCCCCATCCACCTCTAATTCTGCACCCACCTTGCACCTCCTCCTGACCGCTCCCAATCCCCCTTACACCCTCCTCTACCCTGACCTCTTCTCCCCCTCCCCTCTTGTTCCGTCCCCTCAATTCACCTCCTGCACTCCCAACCCCCCCCCCCCCTCTTCCTCTCTCCAGCCCAGCCCTTCTACCCCCACCCTCCACCATTCCTCCCCCGGCCCCGACTCTAACCCCTGCCGTGTCTTCACTCCCCACCCCAACCCCCCCGACCTCTCCCTCTCTGAGGCTGAGCGGTCTGTTCTCAGCAAAGTCTTCACCTTCGTACCTCTGCGCCCCAATTCAATGAATTCCGAGCCCGTCATGATGCCGAGCTCTTTTTCCTCCGCCTCCTCACCTCCTTGGTCAGAAAGGAGTCATCTCCCCCTTTCGATGACCCGTTCTCCCACCTCCAGCCCTCTCCTTCCACCTGGACTCTCCCACCGGGCCTGTTACCTTCCTTGGACCTATTCATAGCCAACTGTCGGCGCAACATCAGCCGTCTTGACTTTGCTGCTCCCCTCACCCACTCCAACCAAACCCCTTCTGAATGCTCTGCTCTGCACTTGCTCCAAACCAGCCAACAAAGTGCTTCTGTGCTAATCTGGTGTTCTGACCTCTACGTTGCAGAGCTAGATGCCAACGCTCAGACACCTCCTCCTACCTACCCCTGAAGCAGGACCCCAACAAGGCTGACCAGGACATTATCTCCAACACCATCACAGACTTCATCACCTCGGGAGATATCCTATCCGCCCCCCCCCCACCCCACCCACAGCTACCAACATTATGGTCCCTCATCCTAGGACTGTCCACTTCTATTTTCTCCCCAAAATCCACAAGAAGGACGGTCCTGGCAGACCTACTGTCTCTGCGTGCTCTGGCCCCACTGAGCTTGTGCCTGGACTCTATTCTGTCTCCCCAGTCCAATCCCTTCCCACCTGCATCAGTGACACCTCACACACTCTCCAACTCTTCCATAACTTTACGTTTTTGGCACGAACAACCTCATCTTCACCATGGACGTCCAGCCCCTATATACCTCCATTCCCCATCATGACGGCCTCACTGCGCTCCACTTCTCGCTGGACCAGAGACAGAACTAGTGCCCTTCCACAAACAATCTCCTCCGCCTGGCTGAACTTGTCCTCGCCCTAAACAAAGAGAGAGTTGCAAGAAATTGTGCAGATGCTGGAATCTGGATCAAGACACAAAAGGTGCTGGAGGAACTCAGCAGGTCAGGCAGCATCCATGGAGGAAGTAAACATTCGATGTTTTGGGCAGAACCTTCATCAGGACTCACCCTAAACACTTTCTATTCTTCTCACATTCTACAGACCAAGGGTGTAGCCATGGGCACGCGTATGGGTCCCAGCTATGCCTGCCTCTTCGTTGGCTACGTTGAACGGTCTCTGCATCAAGCCTACCCCGGCCCCATTCCTCAACTCTTTCTCCGCTGTATCGATGACTGCATTGGTGCCACCTCTTGTACCTGTGTGGAACTCAACAGTTTCATAAATGTCGCCACTAATTTTCACCCGGCTCTCTAATTCACTAGGACTAGCTCTGACACCTCTCTCACCTTTCTCGATCTCTCCATCTCCATCTCAGGAGATTCCTTGTCCACTGACATTTTCTACAAACCCACTGACGCCCACAGCTCCCTCGATTACAGCTCTTCCCACCCTGACTCTTGCAAGGACGTTATCCTTTTCTCTCAATTTCTTCACTCCCACTGCATCTGCTCCCATGATGAAGCTTTCCACTTCAGTATATCTGATATGTCCATGTTCTTTACTAACAGTGGCTTCCCCCGACTGTGTCTGAGAGAGATCGCAGCCACATCTCTACCATTTCCCGACCTCTGCTCTCACCCTCACCCCTCCCAGACCCAACAGGGATCGGGTCCCCCTTGTCCTCACATTTCATCCCACCAGCCTGTGTATCCAACACATCATTCCCCGCCACTTCTGCCATCTCCAACCGGACACCACCACCAAGCATATCTGTCCATCCCCAACCCTTCCTGCCTCTCCCAGAGACCGCGCTCTCCGCAACTCCCTATTTCACTCCTGCGCCCCTCGCCCACCCATCTCGCTCCCACCCCACAGACCTTCCCGCCATGTGTGACAATGTCATCAAATTAACAACTCCCACATGAATAATAGGATGACTGTGGCGTCTCGGTAGGTCAATGACATTTGCAGATGTGAAAATCAATGAAAACTATTTGTTAATATTTTCTAGACAGCTGATCAGCTCAAATCAAAGGAATTCTCAATCAAAACCTCTTTGTTCTGCTAAATGAGAGAGAGAGAGAGAGAGAGAGAGAGAGAGAGAGAGAGAGATGTATTTAAGGATATAATTTCATGGAACAGGTTATGTAGCTTGCAGTGCTTGTGTTTATAATATTTTATTTTGGTCAGGTTTCACAAATTGTTTAAAAGAGTTCTGAATTGTGCTGCCGTGTGAACGTTACCTGCTTCTTCCCACACAACGGGTTCAGACCCAACTCAGGGAAAAATAACTAGCTGGAGGAGAAGCTACCTTCTCTGAGGTCTCCCAAAGTGCATCACCTGAAAATTTTCAACATTCAACTCCATCTGCCATTTCTCCGCCATCATCCACAGACCAATATTGTTCTGGCTATTTTGAGAACGGCTGTTTTCAGGTCGACGTGCAGAGTCTTTGATGAGTGAGGCTTCAGTGAAGAGGTTGTATCAGCAGCTGGACTCACTGAAGACAGACAGGAGGCAGAGAGTGTTATAGATCGGAGTCTCAGGGAGGTGGTCACACGGCAGGTTCAGTCAGGTAAATGGGTGACGGCAGTCGGGGCAGGCAGGTTATACAGGAGTCTCCTGTGGCTGTTCCACTCCCTGACAAGTAGACAGAATGGTCACAATGCAGCACGGAAAGAGGTCCTTCAGCCCAACTCGTCCATGCCGACAAATATGCCCAATCCAAGCTTGTTCCATTTGCCAGCATTTGGCCTTTGAAAACTTTCTAATCCATGGACCTGTCCAACTGTCTTTAAAAAGATGTTATTGTACCTGCTGAACTACATCCTCCGGCAGCTGATTGCATGCAGACACCACCCTTTGTGTAATAAAAAGTTGCCCCTCAATTTTTTCTTAAATCTTTCCCTCTCAGCTTAAACCTTTGCCCTCTGGTACTTGAATCCTCAACTTTGGGAAACGACTGAGTGCATTTACCCTATCTCTGCCCCTCATGATTTTACACACCTCTATCAGATCATCTCTCAGTCTAAGGAATAATGTCCTAGTCTGTCCAACCTCTCCCTATAACTCAGTCCCTGTAGTGGCGGCAACATCATTGTAAATCCTTTTTGCACTCTTTCCAGTTTACTAACACCTTTTCAATAGCAGGGTGACCAAACCTGAACTGAAATCCCCAGGTGTGGCCTCACCTGCGTCCTGTCCAACTGCACCATGGCCGACCAATTTTTATGCTCATTTTCCTGACTGATGAAGGCCAGCGAGCCAAACACCTTCTTCACCACCCTGTCCACCTGTGACTCCACTTTCGGTGAACCATGTACTTACACTCCAAGGTCCCTCTGTTCTACAACAGTCCCCAGTACCCTGCTGATCACAGCACACTGCAAAGGCAGGACTTTCACTCTCACCCTTTACCTCATTTGACGACACCAATCTTGGATCCAATTAGCCAAATTGCCCTGAATTCCAATGGCTCTAAACCTTTTGGAGCAGCCTCCCATGTAGCACCTTGTCAAAGGTCTAATTTAACTGCTCCACCCTCATTGACACACATAAGTCACCTCCTTGTAAAATTCACTCAAATTAGTCAGACATGACCTCTCCTTACCAAAGCTATGCTGACTCTCCCTTATCAATCCTTGCCTCACCAAATGCAGGTTACTGCTGCCCTCGGAATATTTTCCAATAAATTCCTTTCCATTCACTTTGGACTCTCAAGCTTCTAATCACCCAGTTTGTCCCTGCTGCTCTTCTTGAATGAAGGAGCCTCATTTCCTGCCTCCGATCATTTGGCTCCTTCCCTGTGGCCAGAAAATATTTTTCAAATCTTTCAGGCCCCCGGGCCATCTCCTTCCTTGCATTTTATCGCAGCCTGAGATACACCTCGTTAGACACTGGGGATTTATCCATCTTTAAGCCTAAAAAAGGCATCAAATACCCCATTCTTTTCAATCATACAATGGTCTAGAATTCCACAGTCCCCCTCCCCGAATTCTACAGCTACAACATCCTTCTCCTTCGTGAATACAGATGAGTACAATTCATTAAGTTAAATAAAACGGGAAGCAGTTCAAAGAGCAAGTCTCGTTGATGAGCTAATTGGGCAGCAGCAGCCAATGAAAAGGACGGAAGTTCAAGAGCAGCGGCTCAGTGTAAGAGTGGGAACTTGAGGTTTTGGCTCAATGTGCTTCAGTGTGAAGGGGCGGAGGAAGTGAGCGGAGGCGAAGGTGAGGATCTGGTAAGGTCTTTCTTTCTTTGTTATTGCACGGTAGAGCAGTGGGATTGGCAGTCAGGGCAGTAGTGTGCTCCTCTTGCAAGATGTGGGAAGTCAGGGAGACCTCCAGTGTCCCTGATGACTCCACCTGTGAGAAGTGCATCCGGCTGCAGCTGCTTCCAGACTGTGTGAGGGAGCTGGGTGAACTCTGGATCATTCGGGAAACTGAGGAAATGATAGACAGGAGTTACACTTAGGCAACCACATCTAGGGTGCAGGATGTAGGTAGCTGGCTGACCGGCAGCAGAGGGAAAGGCAATAGGCCGTCAGTACAGGGTACCTCTGTGGTCCTTCCCCTCAGTAACAAGTATAGACATGTACAAAATATTGAGGGTCGTAGGTTCAATATAGAGTTTTCCCCTTAACTCAGGTGTCCATGATCAGAGGACAGAGGTTGAAGGTGGGAGGGTAGATCGGAAGGAGAACTTTGTCCACCTTGAGGATGATTAGAATCAGGAACGCCTCAGGGGTTGGTGGACTAGATCCACGCCTAACATGTAAGCAACATTCAGATCAGGACTTGAAATGCCGCGCAATAGGCCGAAGTGCTGGAAACAGGTGATTGGACGGGGTGATTGAATTTGAGGGAAGTGGGTTTGAGTCACTTGGAGTGTGACAGCCGCCATCAAACGGGGTGTGTCCTGGGATAATTTCACTCTTATGTAGGGAGTGCCCAGAATTGGTTTCATTCTGGATTGCGAGCGCAACACCTCTGCGTCTTTCTGCAAACAGCGGTGAAACTCTCCAGGAAACTGAACTCTGAGGTAAATTGTTTATATCGGCAATGTTGTTTAGTACCGGAGGACATGCACTGAAGGTGAGAAGGGCAAGTTTAAGGAGATGTGTGGGGCAAGTTTTGTTTTAGAGTGGTGGGTGCCTGGAACGGGCTTCCGGGGGTGGTGATGGAAGCAGATGCGCTAGTGGCTTTTCAGAGGCTTTTAGATAGACACATGAATATGCAGGGCATGTTTCGTTCCGGATTGGGAGCGCTAAGCAAAACTTCTGCACCGTTCTGTAAACAGTGGCTCACTCTCCAGGCTATTGAACTCCAGGGTAAGGTTGTATTTGCACTAGATTCGAAGACATTAACTGAGTTTTCCCAACGTTTGTCCCAGGTTTGAAACTAACGTGCATCTGCGACCAACCCTGTGGACACTCTCATTGTGCTCGCACGTCCCCTACAGACTTCTCTGCCAATGTCTGCTCCTCTTCTGGGAGCTCCTCTGTGGGTTCTGTGTTTGTCCCCCGTCGTTCTGCACCACCAATGACCAGGATTCCCTTCGATCAGCAAAATTATGATCGGGATGAACTTCGTTCAGTGCCGCCGCTCCCAGTTCCTGAAACCCTGCTGTGATCACCTGTCCCAGTTGTGAGCTCCTCTGTAGATCCCACTGTGTTGACACTGTCAAAGGAAGCTGTTGATTCCTGTCCTGATTTTGGAGAAGTGTTTGAGTATTCCCACAATAACTGTCGCTTGCCCGAGTTCAGAAAGTGACGGCATATCCCCGATAGGCCACCCTCAGTGTGCTGGGATCCGCCCCTCTGCCTGTAGACCCCTGAATCCGTGCCGGGGCCACCCCTGTAGAGTCCTCCCTCTGTGCCGAGATCTCCCCTGTACTGGGTCGCCCACTGTGGACCCTCTCCCAGTGACGGAAGCTCTCTTGCCCGTTCTGTTGCTGTTCCCCGTTGTTCTGCCCGCTGAGCTCGTTTCACTTTTCTCAGTGGAGCCGCCTTCTGCTGGTCTGAGCCCCGAGCTCATTTTATGTCTGGGCAGTGGGTGAATCTCGTTGTCCAGTGCGGGCTCCTGTGCAGTGAAGGGGTTGAGGTTTCATGGAGCCCACCCGGGACACGGTGAGGTGATTGGTCGGGGTGATTGAATTTGAGGGAAGTGGGGTTGAGTCAGTTGGAGTGTGACAGCCTCCATCAAACACGGGGCGTGTCCTGGGATAATTTCACTCTTATTCAGGGGGTGCCCAGAGTTAGTTTCATTCCGATTAAGAGCGCTCAGCAACACCTCTGGACCGCTCTCTAAACAGCCGGGACACACAATCCGCGAAATCGAACTCCTCACGGGTAAGTTGTTAATATTTGTATTCGTTTCGGAGAAATATTGTGAGTGTTCCCAAACTTTGTCCGAGATTTGAAATTGACGGGCTATATGTGACCAACAATGTAGACCCTCTCTCTGTGCTGGCTGCTCTCCTGTGGTACTCTCTGCCCGTTCTGGGGCCTCCCCTGTAGACCCCTCTGGAGCTTCCTTGCCTTTCTGTCTTTGTCTCCCGTTGTCTGCAGCCCGGGGGCCCGAACTCCCTCATGTGCGCGAAATCATGACCCAGTTCAACTTCGCTTCGGGCCGCCGTTCCTGGTTCCGGGCACCGCACTCGGGACACCATTTCCAGTTGCGGGAGCTCCCCGTAGTCTCCTCTGTGGTGACACTGTCCAAGTCCTCCCAAGTAAGCTGTGGTATCTGTGTTAGATTTAGAAGACAGAGCGTAGAGCAGTGCAGCACGGAACAGCAGGTCAGCGGTCCTTTGAGCAAGGTTAACGAAGGAGAATCGGGAGATTAAAAAAAGAGCATTGAAAACACGGAGGCACATCAGCCAATTACAAGACGGTAAAGTACAGCAGACTGCCCATTTTGGAGTGGCCAGTGTCTGAGTGTCAGTGCTGAGGTTTTGGCTTGTGAGGCTTCTGCGAGAGGAGGCAGAGCAGTGGTATGGTCCTTCCGCATGATGAGGGAACATCCAGTGACCCTGGTGCCTAGAGCTGTAGGGAAGTGTAACTGGCTGCAGTTGGAATCTCTTCTGGAGCAGAGGTGACCTGTACAAGAAAGATGGGTTGAACCTGAACTGGAGGGGGACCAATATCCTGGCAGGAAACTTTGCCAGTGCCACTTGACAGGGTACGGATGCTACAAGTTTGACAGAGGTACAGGTAAGACAAGAGATGGAGTTGCCTTTTGATGAGGGGGGACATAATAACAGTGCTGAGAGAGGATATTCTGGTGGGAACATCTGATGAGTCCATATTGTAAGACCTTGGAAACAAGGAGAGCATGGTCACTTTGATGGAACGGTCTTATAAGCCATCAGTAGTCAGCCTGGATTAGAGGAGCAGATGTGTAGGGAGATTGCAGATAATTGTAAGAATAATAGGGGAACATTAGTGGGAGACGTTTACATCCCCAACATTGACTGCGACACTGATAGTGTAAAGGGCTTGGACTGGGTGGAGTTTGTTAAATGTGTCCAAGAAAGTTTCCAAGATCAGTATATAGAGGGCACTACTGGAATGGGCACAATACTGGACCTCTCCTTGGGGAACAAGATAGGACAAGTGACTGATGTGTCAGTTGGGGAGCACTTTGTGTCCAGTGACTATACCTCCTTTCGTTTTAAAATATTTATGACAAAAGATAGGACAGGTCCACGGGTGAGGTCCTAAATTGAGGCAGGGCCAATTATGTGGGCATTAGGAGGGATCTTGCAGAGGTCGATTGGGTGAGACTGTTGGCTGGTAGAAGGACGATGACTAATCAGTCCATGATTCTCTAAATGTTCATAGATCCCATCTCTTAGTTTCCTTTCCAACAGCTTGCCCACCACAGACGTAAGGCTCACTGGTCAAAAATTACCTGGACTAACCCTACTACCTTTTTTGAATAAGGGGACAACATTCGCCACCCTCCAATCCTCTGGTACCATCCCCATGGACAATGAGGACTCAAAGATCCTAGCCAAAGGCTCAGCAATCTCTTCCCTCAGCTTGGGGAATATACTGTCAGGCCCCAGGAACTTATCTGCCCTAATATTTTCTAACAGCTCCAACACATCCTCTCTCTGTTGATACCTACATGCTCCAGAACATTACCCTTACCAACACTGTCCTCAGCGTCATCAAGTCTCCTCTCTTTGGTGAATACTGAAGAGAAGTATTCATTGAAGTATTCAAAAATAATATAATAATCTTGCTTAAAATGTTGATAAGAATGTTTCATCTTTAACTTTATGACTTTGGGAGATCAGTTCATCTTCTACTCACTTAACTATTCACAGTAACTGAAATTTTGACCAGGAGGGCCCAAACTTTTGCATGCCACTGTATGTGTGTGTGTGTGTGTGTGTATATGTTGTCACGAACCAGCAACAAAAGAAACACACTGAGCATGATTTAGTGTTAAAAACTATTTTATTAATCACTACTTATGATAATACGTAAAATAAAAGTAAAAATGTTAGTATGTTAGAATTTAAGAATGTTAAACCTCGAACGTTAACCCCAAAACTAAAATCTTCGTGTGTGTGTGTGACAAAGTCCAAAACTCCCAGTTCCGGAATGGTTCTTAAAGTTCAGTTCCGCAAGCCATAAGGTGAAACATGAGCAAGGGCTTCTTCAACAACCACCGTTGTCTGAAGATAAGATGTAGATGTAGAAAAACATAGAGAGAGTACATACGAAATCCAAATGTTCCACGATGGAACCCAAACGACACTTCAGTGTTTACTCGGTAGTGACTTCCTCACCCCGAAAAGCATCCGAATCGTGGTCGTCCACACAAATACCTGTTTCCTTCTACAGGTCAGCAACAAAGTGAACTCCACCGGATTACTTCCAACTTCCATACATGGATTTCAGTGGCAAACACAGTTATTGTTTCTCATCCATCGATAGAGAAAACAAGCAGGCTGGTGTCTCTCTCCCTTCTCTCTCTCTCTCTTTCTTCTTCTGCCTTCTTCAACAACGTCATTACGTCCTTTATCTTCTATTGACGTAAGCACGCCCCACACACACATACACACACACTCGCTATCTTAAAGGGACTTTCACTGAGTCCATAAAACCTCCCACCTAAAAAAAATTTTCCCCAAGAAAAATTTAACCGCGCATACAGTTAGTAATGTTAATGATTATCATGCTACACAACTACAGACTATCAGATTAGTACAGATACATGTTTCCCATTTAACATCGAGAAAGACAATCAGCAATCACATTATCTTTGCCTTTAATGTGAGTTATCATGAGATCAAACTCTTGCAAAATTAAACTCCAGTTTAACAGTCTTCTGTTCTTGTTTTTGACTCGGCTCAGAAACACCAGTGGGTTATGATCTGTATACACAGTCAATGGTTTCTGAGCGGTGCAAACATATACACCGAAATGTTGCAAGGCTAAAACAAGCGACAGTAATTCTTTCTCTATGGTGGAATAATTCTTTTGATGCTCATTAAATTTCTTTGAAAAGTAAGCTACAGGATGGTCAATATCATCAAGGTCACCCTTCTGCAACAACACAGCTCCTGCAGCTTCATCACTGGCATCTACTGCTAATGAAAATGGCTTTTCAAAGTCAGGTGTTCTGAGCACAGGATGGTAGCATAAAATGGCTTTCAGCTTCTTAAATGCTTCTTGACAAGAATCTGTCCAAACAAACTTTACTCCCTTCTTCAGAAGATTAGTTAGGGGAAGAGCAATATCAGCAAAATTTTTACAAAATTTTCGATAATATCCAACCATTCCCAAAAATCTTCTAACAGTCCTTGTACCTGTGCGAATAGGGAACTCAGATATTGCTTGAACTTTTGCCTGAACAGGAGCTTGCTTGCCTTGACCTACAACATAACCAAGATACGTCACAGTGGCATGGCCAAATTCACTTTTAGCCAAGTTAACTGTAAGGTTAGCCTTGGAAAGTCTTTCAAACAACCTTTCTAACGCAGAAATGTGATCTTCCCAAGTATCATTCCCAGTCATTAAGTCGTCAATGTAGGCATCTGTATGTTTTAACCCATGAATCACTGAATTAATCATTCTTTGAAATGTTGCCGGAGCATTTTTCGTTCCAAATGGCAAAACATTGTATTCATACAATCCAGAAGGAGTTACAAAGGCTGAAATCTCCCTTCCTCTATCTGTTAATGGAACACACCAGTACCCTTTTAATAGGTCAATCTTTGTAAGAAATTTTGCCTTTCCCACTCTGTCTATGCAATCATCCACCCTAGGAATAGGGTAAGCATCTGACTTTGTTACAGCATTCACTTTCCTGTAATCTGTGCAAAATCTAACAGTTCCATCAGGTTTAGGTACAATAACACAGGGCGAACTCCAATTTGAAGTAGAATGTCTAATAATATCATTTTCCAACATGTATTTTATTTCCTGATCAACAAGTTTACTTTTTTCCACATTCATTCGATATGGGTGTTGTTTGATTGGTTTTGCATCCCCAACATCAACATCGTGGGTAATTATCGATGTTTGTTTGGAACATCTGGGAACAGATTTTTAAATTTTAAAATTAATTCTCTCATCTGTTGTTTTTGTGAAACTTGTAAATGGTCCAACTTCGTTTCAAGGTTCTCCAGGATATTTTGGTTTTTTAGGTTCGATGGAACAATATTTGGTCTAAATTGGCCTTCCTCAACATCAACATCAGGCATTCTAGAAATAACCTTTACATCATCCACCAAGGCCACCACTGAATCCCTCTCATAATAAGGTTTTAGCATATTTACATGACAGAGTTGTGTTTTCTTGCGTCTATCTGGTGTTTTGATTATATATGTTAGATCAGTCACTCGAGATTCAATAACATAGGGTCCAGAAAAACGAGCTTGCAAGGGATTATTTTGGCTAGGGAAAAATACCAACACCTTTTGCCCCACTGCGAATGTCCTAGGCCGAGCACGTCTATCAAAATATGTCTTCATTCTTATCTGGCTTGTTTTCAAATTCTCTCTCGCTAGCTGGCAGACTCTCTCCAACCGAGTTTTAAATTTTTGGACATAGTCCAACAGACTCAAGTGAACTTCCTCATTAACCCATTGCTCTCTTAACAACTCCAAAGGTCCTCTCACCCTATGTCCAAACACAAGCTCAAACGGACTAAATCCTATTGACTCCTGGATCGATTCTCTGACGGCAAACAAAAGTAAATGGATACCTTCGTCCCAATCCTTGGTGTTTTCAAAGCAATAAGTCTTCAGCATATTTTTGAGAGTAGAATGAAATCTCTCCAGAGCTCCTTGAGATTCTGGGTGATATGCAGATGATACAATCTGCTTTGCTCCCAGCTCATAGACTATTTGTTGAAAAATTTTTGACATAAAATTACTACCTTGATCAGATTGGATTTCTTTTGGCAAACCAAACAAGGTAAAAAATTTTTCAAGAGCCTTTGACACCGTCTTGGCCTTAATATTTCTAAGGGGTATTGCCTCTGGAAATCTAGAAGTGGCACACATGATAGTTAACAAATACTGATTTCCAGTCTTAGACTTTGGTAATGGACCAACACAGTCCACAATCACCTTCGAAAAGGGTTCACCACAAGCAGGAATTGGTTTCAAAGGAGCCACAGGGGGTTTTTGATTTGGTTTACCTACCATCTGACATGTGTGGCAGGTTCGACAAAACATCACCACATCTTTTCTCAAACCAGGCCAATAGAATTGTTTCAAGATCTTCCCTACAGTTTTATTCACACCAAAATGACCACCCAAAGGCATACTATGGGCCAGGTTTAAAATCTCATCCCTATAAACTTTTGGAACAACAACCTGATGAATAACTTCCCATTCCTCAGTAACAGGAACATGAGGAGGTCTCCATTTCCTCATTAACACTCCATTTTTGACATAGTATCCAATTGGCACTTTTTCAATCTCCTCACATGAGAGAGCTTTTTCTTTCAATTCTGTCAACTCAGGGTCCTTTGTCTGTTCCACCATAAAATCCTTCCTCGACAAAGACAAATCTTTAAATTCAGGCTCACTATAAGGTGTTGATCCTCCAGTGAAGACAGAAAAGTCTCAGATAAGGCATCATAATTTTCTTCCTGTTTAGGACTGTCACAAGGAACCACATCAGACTGCACCGGACTGTCTGTCTTGGCTAATTCTCTAGCTCTAGCTCGAGTCACCGCACATGATGGGTAAACATCTGGATCATCCTCAGACTCATCAATCCTTGGTTTGGTTGTTAACCGTACCACAGGATCACTTTCTCCATCTGCAAGGTCATTTCCCAATAACAAAGAAACTCCTTCCACTGGCAAACTAGGTCTTATCCCTATCTCGACTGGTCCTTCTACGAACTTTGACTTTAAAATCACCCTGTGAAAAGGGACAGACATGGTCTCACCTGTAACGCCTCGCACTAGATTTACTTCACCAGTGTCACTTTCTTCACCAAAATTTAAAACACTGTCCAGCAAGAGAGATTGACTAGCCCCAGTATCTCTAAGAATTTTCACTGGCACCTGGGGTGACTCATCATTCAGTGAAACAAAACCCTCTGATACATACGAACGGAATTCTTTTCTCACCTCCTCCAACTTTTCCGCTTTTACCTCTTGCAAGGACTGATCTTTAACAGCATCTCCTAAACCTTTTTGGTTTTTAATTGCCTGAAAGCAAGCATTGGGCACAGCTTCCTTCCTTTTCTTCAAAAGGGCACAATTAGATATCACATGGCCAGGTTTCTTACAGTAATAACAAGTACGCTCAACAGGTTTCTCCAGCCCTGGCTTCTTTTCATCTTTTCCTTTTTGATTACCTCCCAATTTAATCTCTGGTTTACCTGGATTGTCTTTGTAACTCTTTTGAAAGGTTTTAGGTTGTCCCCATTTGTATTTATGGGTTAAAGCATAATCATCTGCCAACCTAGCAGTTTCTTGTAAAGTTTCCACTGCCTTTTCATTTAAATATGTTGTTAATTCAGCTGGAACACATCTTTTAAAGTCTTCCACCAGTATCAATTCTGTCAATTTATCATAATCCCCATCTACATTTTTAGCCAGGCACCATCGTTCAAAACATATTCTCTTTCCATTGGCAAATTCCATATAAGTCTGATCTGCAGATTTCCTCAAGTCTCTGAATTTTTGTCTATAAGCCTCAGGGACCAATTCATAGGCCTTCAAAATAGCTTGTTTTACCTTGGTATAATCAGCTGCATCCTCAGCAGACAAAGCAGAATAAGCTTTTTGAGCTTTACCTTTAATCACACTCTGTACCATAAGAGCCCATCCTTTCCTTGGCCAGTTTGAACTCACAGCAACCTTTTCAAAATGTTGGAAATACTGATCAACCTGATCTTCTTCAAACGGAGGGACTAATCGAACCTCCCTGCTGGCTGAAAAACCATCATCAGAATCAGATTCCAAACTCCTACGCTTCATTTGTAACTCATGCTGCCTCTGTTTCTCCTTCTCCTCACTATCCAGCTCCATCCTCTTCAATTCCATCTGCTTCATTGCTAGATCAGCCTCTATCTTCATCTGAGTTATCTTTTGTTCAGTCTCTAATCTCTTTTGTTCGGCCTCTAATTTCTTTTGCTCTCGTTCAGCCTTTAATCTCTTTTGTTCTCGTTCGGCCTCTATCTTTAACTGGGTTTGTTCTCGTTCAGCCTCTATCTTTGCCAGCTGCACCTGTGCCTCAGAAATTGCTATTTCACTGCCAGGAAACTGTTTTAACACTTCCTTCTCAAACACCTTCTTTTCCACATAATGGCCAGCTATCAGTCTCTGAATATCTGCCTTTCTCATAGACTGCTTTACTTCTGTAAGGTTTAGCCTTGTAGCAATCTTTATCAAATCATCCTTTTTCGCCACCTCCAATCCCTTTTGGGTTGGTGACTCCAAAATTGCCTTAATATCCATTGCTGCTGGTTTCTACACACACAAGCCAATTAAAAAGAATTTCTCAGACCTCCCTCAAAAATCTTTGGATTGAGTCCCGAACAAATCTCGTCAATCTGGGGTACAATCCCAGACGACACTCGTTAACCTTGGGAACGATCCCGGACGAGCCCCCAATTTTGTCACGAACCAGCAACAAAAGAAACACACTGAGCATGATTCAGTGTTAAAAACTATTTTATTAATCACTACTTATGATAATACGTAAAATAAAAGTAAAAATGTTAGTATGTTAGAATTTAAGAATGTTAAACCTCGAACGTTAACCCCAAAACTAAACTCTTCGTGTGTGTGTGTGACAAAGTCCAAAACTCCCAGTTCCGGAATGGTTCTTAAAGTTCAGTTCCGCAAGCCATAAGGTGAAACATGAGCAAGGACTTCTTCAACAACCACCGTTGTCTGAAGATAAGATGTAGATGTAGAAAAACATAGAGAGAGTACATACGAAATCCAAATGTTCCACGATGGAACCCAAACGACACTTCAGTGTTTACTCGGTAGTGACTTCCTCACCCCGAAAAGCATCCGAACCGTGGTCGTCCACACACAAATACCTGTTTCCTTCTACAGGTCAGCAACAAAGTGAACTCCACCGGATTACTTCCAACTTCCATACATGGATTTCAGTGGCAAACACAGTTATTGTTTCTCATCCATCGATAGAGAAAACAAGCAGGCTGGTGTCTCTCTCCCTTCTCTCTCTCTCTTTCTTCTTCTGCCTTCTTCAACAACGTCATTACGTCCTTTATCTTCTATTGACGTAAGCACGCCCTACACACACACTCTCTATCTTAAAGGGACTTTCACTGAGTCCATAACAATGTGTACATGCATATGTGTGCATGCCTGTGAGTCTTTGAACAGGGGTTATGTTTTATTAAGCAAAATTCTCTCTTGCGCTTGAGATTAAGTCTGTTTCAAAGGTTTTAAGACAGAGAGAAGCCTTCTCCATTTTTTCCCCAGCGTGAGAGCTCAGCAGGGTTCATTACAGAGGGACTGACATGTCTCAGGATGTAGAGAGAGAGAGAAAAGTCCGAGTGAAAAACCTTCCTCTTGCAAAGCACAAGGAAATAATTCACTCAGTTGCCCTTCAGAGAGGGAACCAAATCGAGATGGTCCTCTTAAAATACATAAAAATATATGAACATCAAATATTTCCAGGGATCACATGCAAGATGTATTTTTTAAAGAGTCAGGTTTTAGTTCAACACAGACAGAAAGGAAGAGAAGGCTCTGAAAGCAAACTTGTTACATGACAAAGATGTCCTTTGAAGAAGTTGGTTTCTGAAAGGAATTTTATGTAGAATTAGCATCCCAAGAGTTATTTGGGAAGAATAAATAGACATTCAGTCCCAAGTGAGTCTTTTTATAAACAGGGAAAACCCTAGGCAGGAAGCTTTATTCTCATTAAGTTCAAAGACAAAAAGAGACAAAGAGGCTCAGAGTGGAAAGAAAATGTCTGACTAGGAAAGAGAGAGAAATATCAATGGCATCTTTATCAAGAATTAGAAATCAGCCCACAACATTCTGTTCTGGGGAGAACTTTCACAGGCTTGTTGCTGACACAGTTGAGACGTTGTCAGTAAGCCCTTTATTTGTGAGAGAGTTCATCCCCTTAAATCTTGGTGAGAGGAACTCAAAATGGCACCTGGGTGGGGCATGTTCCTGAGAGAGAGAGATCAGACTGCAGGGTTTTAACAGCGAATTTAGGGATTGAGGGAAGAGTTCTTGTGATTGTGGCAAATGTGAAAATTGGGATTATTTTGAAAGAGGAGATTTCAGGTGTTAAAAAGATCCTGGAAGGTCAAGGTGTGTGTGTGTGTGTGTGTGTGTGTGTGTGTGTGTGTGTGTGTGTGTGTGTGTGTGTGTGTGACCCATCCCCCAGTGAGAGTCAGTGTGTATGTGGGACCTGTCCACAATGAGGGACATAGAACATAGAACATAGAACAGTACAGCACAGAACAGGCCCTTCGGCCCACAATGTTGTGCCGACATAGCTATTCCCTCCTACCTACAGAATGCCCATATCTCTCCATTTTCCTCTCATTCATGTGCCCATCCAAGCCCCTCTTAAACGCCCCAATGAATTTGCCTCCACCACCCTATCAGGCAACACATTCCAGGCATCCACCACTCCCTCAGTAAAAAACGTACCCCTCACATCTGTTCTGAACCTATCCCCTCTCACCTTAAATGCATGCCCTCTGGTATTGGATCGCTCAATAATGGGAAAAAGATATTGCTTGTCCACCCAATCTATGCCCCTCATAACTTTATACACTTCCAACAGATCACCCCTCAGCCTCTGCCGCTCCAGATTAAAGAGCCCAAGTTTGTCCAGCCTGTCCTGATAGCACATGCCCTCTAATCCAGGCAGCATCCTAGTAAGCCTCCTCTGCACACTCTCTAAAGCCTCGACATCCTTCCTGTAGTGAGGTGACCAGAATTGCACGCAATATTCTAAATGTGGCATAACCAAAGTTCTATAGAGATGCATCATAATTTCTTGACTCCTATACTCAATACCTTGATTAATGAAAGCAAGCATTCCATAAGCCTTCTTGACCACCCTGTCAACCTGTGTAGCCACTTTCAATGAGTCATGGACTAGCACCCCAAGGTCTCTCTGCTCTTCAACACTGTTAAGGGCCTTGCCCTTCAGAGTGTACTGCCTTTTGACATTAGTCCCACCAAGGTGCAACACCTCATAGTTATCCGGGTTAAACTCCATCTGCCATTTCTCTGCCCACATCTGCAGCTGATCTATATCACACTGTATCCTTTGCCAGTCTTCTACACTGTTCACAACTCCACCAATCTTGGTATTGTCTGCAAACTTACTAACCCACCCATCAACATACTCATCCAGGTCATTCATGTACATCACAAACAGCAGAGGTCCCAGTACAGATCCCTGCAGAACACCACTGCTCACAGGCCTCCAGCCCGAATAAGTCCCTTCAACCACCACCCTGTCTACTATGGGCAAACCAGTTCTGGATCCACACAGTGTGTGTGTGTGACCCCTCCCCCAGTGAGGGTCTGTGTGTGTGTGTGTGTGTGTGTGTGTGTGTGTGTGTGTGTGTGTGTGTGTGGGACCTGTCCCCCAGTGAGGGTCAATGTGTGTGTGGGACCTGTTTCCCAGTGAGGGTCAATGTGTGTGTGGGAACCGTCGCCCAGTGAGAGTCTGTGTGTGTGTGTGTGTGTGTGTGTGTGTGTGTGGAGGGTGGGCCCTCCCCCACAGCCCCCTTTTACTGGAACTTTTTCTCCAGTGTAGCCTGTCACTTTTAACTTCACAGGGTAAATCTTACTCTTTACTGTGAGAGTCTTATAATCATCCATGGATAACAGATTCACCTGAGCTCTGGTGTCAAGCTTGAATGGAATTACTGTCTCATTCACAGTTACTGGAACAATCCATTCTGCTTTACCAGCAGCCACAGTCTGTACAGAATCCACAAAGAATTCCTCCATTTCCTCATCAACTGTGTGCACCTTTCTCTTGTTAGCCCCAGCTTTGCAGCACCTTGCAAAGTGATTCTTCTTCCCACAGCTATTGCAGGACTTCCCATAAGTAGGACACATCTTTGGAATGTGTCTACCTCCACATCTGCTGCATTTGCTGTTTGAGCCTACCTCTTTGCTTTGCTGTTGCTTTCAGAAATGCCTTGTGTGCTGCTTCTCTGTTTTCACAACATGCACTGTTGTGTCTGCCCTGTGCAGCTCCTTAGCTTGTGCTCGTGTGGTTTCTGCTGACCTACACATATTCACTGCCTTTTCCAGGGTCAAATCTTTTTCACGCAACAGTCTTTCTCTGAGTCCATTATCTGGAATTCCACAAACTAATCTGTCTTTAACTAGTGAGTTTCTCAAATCTCCAAATTCACAAGACTTAGTCAGTGTGTGAAGCTCAGCTAAGTATTGGTCAAAGCTAACACCCTGTTTCTGGTCACAGGAAAGAAATTTATTGGTATTGGTATTGGTTTATTATTGTCACTTGTACTGAGATACAGTGAAAAGCTTGTCTTACAAACCAATCATACAGGTCAATCCATTACACAGTGCAGTTACATTGAGTTAGTACAGAGTGCGTTGACGTAGTACAGGTAAAAACAATAACAGTACAGAGTAAAGCATCACAGCTACAGGGAAAGTGCAGTGCAATAAGGTGCAAGGTCACAACAAGGTAGATTGTGAGGTCGTAGTCCATCTCATCGTATAGGGGAACGGTTCAATTGTCTTATCACAGTGTCCTTAAGTCTGGTGGTACGTGCCCTCAGGCTCCTGTATCTTCTACCCGATGGAAGAGGAGAGAAGAGAGAATGTCCTAGGTGGGTGGGGTCTTTGATTATGCTGGGTGCTGCACCAAGACAACGAGAGGTAAAGACAGTGTGTGTGACAAATGTGATGTTTTTACTTGGGATAAAATACTCCTCAAATTTTTTCATCAAAGTGCCCAACTCAGAAGCTGTCTCATCAATTTGAAAGTGGTTATAGATGTCCAAAGCATCTTCGCCAGTCACGTGCAGAAAAATAGACGTTTCAATTTTTCATCGTTCGCTCCCGCTCCATGAGCATCTAAATATATGTTGAATTGTTCTTTGAAGCATTTCCAATTATCAATTAGATTGCCAGTAAACTGCATAGTCGTGGGAGGACTTAGCTTATCCATAATGGGAACTTTCGGTCTCTCACCTGAATCTCTCTCGGCAAATCCGGTGACGGCTGAGCTTCAGGAACAATGTGCTCCCTCGCCACGCCGGCCGGCTTTTTCTCCGTCTTATTACAGCTTTTCTTTCGTACTCACTGTCTCTTCCTCAATTATTCATCTACTCTCCCTGTTCAGACCTCACTCCGACTTCTGACACCATGTTATGTTTGTTCTTCATCAAGAGGCAAACCACGTGGGTTTAACATCTGAACATTTTATTAACCAATACCAGGCTGCCTTGCTTTCCCTCTATTTTTACAGCCACTCCTTGTTCCCCCATGTGACCCCTTACATTGCCTACTGGGAACTGTAGTTCTTTATTATAACTGCACAATAACACATAATAACACATGGAACTTCATCAGTCAGGGCATTGAATATGGAAGCTGGGAGGTTATGTTGCGATTGGACAAGACTTTGGTGAGGCTGTACTTGGACTGCTGTATTCAGTTTTGGTCACCCTGTTATAGGAAAGATGTGATTGAACTGGAAACAGTGCAAAAAAGGTTTACGAGGAGGTTGCCAGCACTCAGGACTGAGTTATAGGGAGAGTTGAACAGGCCTCGACTTTATTTCTTGGAGTGTAGGAGACTGAGGGGTGATCTCATAGATACAGTGGCATGCAAAAGTTTGGGCACCCTGGTCAAAATTTCTGTTACTGTGAGTAGCTAAACGACTAAAAGATGACCTGATTTCCAAAAGGCATAAAGTTAAAGATGACACATTTCTTTAATATTTTAAGCAAGATTACTTTTTTATTTCCATCTTTTACAGTTTCAAAATAACAAAAAAGGAAAAGGGCCCGAAGCAAAAGTTTGGGTACCCTACATGGTCACACTTAGTCACACCCCCTTTGGCAAGTATCACAGCTTGTAAATGCTTTCTGTAGCCAGCTAAGAGTCTTTCTATTCTTGTTTGGGGGATTTTCACCCATTCTTCCTTGCAAAAGGCTTCTAGTTCTGTGAGATTCTTGGGCCGTCTTGCATGCACTGCTCGTTTGAGGTCTATCCACAGATTTTTGATGATGTTTAGGTCAGGAGACTGTGAGGGCCATGGCAAAACCTTCAGCCTGTGCCTCTTGAGGTAGTCCATTGTGGATTTTGAGGTGTGTTCAGGATCGTTATCCTGTTGTAGAAGCCATCCTCTTTTCATCTTCAGCTTTTTTTTTACAGACGGTGTGATGTTTGCTTCCAGAATTTACTGGTATTTAATTGAATTCATTCTTCCCTCTACCAGTGAAATATTCCCCGTTCCACTGGCTGCAACACAAGCCCAAAGCACGATCGATCCACCCCCGTGCTTAATAGTTGGAGAGGTGTTCTTTTCATGAAGTTCTGCACCCTTTTTTCTCCAAACTGTCCTGCGTCCTCACCACAAAATTCAGCATCAGAAGTTTGCAAACATCTAAAGAAGCCTGATGCATTTTGGAAACAAGTCTTGTGGACTGATGAAGTGATGGACTGATGGACTGATAAACTTTTTGGCCGCAATGAGCAAAGTTATGTTTGGAGATTTCCAATGAAAAGAACACCTCTCCAACTGTTAAGCACAGGAGTGGATCGATCGTGCTTTGGGCTTGTGTTGCAGCCAGTGGCACGGGGAACATTTCACTGGTAGAGGGAAGAATGAATTCAATTAAATACCAGCAAATTCTGGAAGTAAACATCACACCATCTGTAAAAAAAGCTGAAGATGAAAAGAGGATGGCTTCTACAACAGGATAATGATCCTAATCACACCTCAAAATCCACAATGGACTACCTCAAGAGACACAAGCTGAAGGTTTTGCCATGGCCCTCACATTCCCCTGACCTAAAAATCATCGGAAATCTGTGGATAGACCTCAAACGATTAGTACTTGCAAGACGGCCCAAGAATCTCACAGAACTAGAAGCCTTTTGCAAGGAAGAATGGGTGAAAATCCCCCAAACAAGAATAGAAAGACTCTTAGCTGGCTACAGAAAGCATTTACATGCTGTGATACTTGCCAAAGGGGGTGTGACTAAGTACCGACCATGTAGGGTGCCCAAACTTTTGCTTCGGGCCCTTTTCCTTCTTTGTTATTTTGAAACTGTAAAAGATGGAAATAAAAAAGTAATCTTGTTTAAAATATTAAAGAAATGTGTCATCTTTAACTTTATGCATTTTGGAAATCAGGTCATCTTTTAGTCGTTTAGCTATTCACAGTAACAGAAATTTGGATCAGGGGTGCCCAAACCTTTGCATGTCACTGTATCTACAAAATCATGAAGGCCACAGATAGGACGAGTGGTCTTTTTACCAGGGTTGGGGAATTGAAAACTTAGAGGACATAGTTTTAAGGTTAGAGGCGACAGGTTTAATAAGAACCTGAGGGGCAACTTTTTTACCCAGCGGGTGGTCGATACATGGAACCAGCTGCCAGAGGAAGTGGGTGAGGCAGGTATGTTAGATTTAAGAAGTATGTGGACAGGTGCATGGATGATGAGAGTTCAGAGGGATATGGGCCAAGTGCTGGCATCTTGGTCGGTACAGACAGAAATGGGCCAAAGGGCCTTTTTCCATGCTGTACACCTCTATGACTGGAGGGAATGCATTTCAGGTGAGAGGGGAGTAACTTCAAAGGAGATGTGAGGGGTAAGTTTTTTACAGAGAGCGGTGGGTGCCTGGAATGTGCTGCCAGTAGTGGGGGTGGAGGCAGATACGATAGAGGTGTTCAAGAGACTCTTAGGCACACGAGTGTGCAGAGAATGGAGGGATGTGGACATTGTGTAGGCAGAAGGGATTAGTTTAGTTAGTTGTTTAATTACTAGTTTAATTAGTTTGGCACAACATGGTGGGCCAAAGGGCCTGTTCCTGTGCTGTACTCTTCTGTGTTCTAAATAGACTTCAAGCCAGAGGGGAAACAAAGCAAGGGAATACACAATAAATGGCGGGATGTCAAATGTAGGGGGACAGGATGATCTTGGAGTACATGTCCACTGAACCCTGAAGGTAACGGGAGAGGTGGATGAGGTGGTCGAGAAGGCATACGGAATACTTGCCTTCCTCGACCAAGGCACAGAACGGTAGTGCAGACAGGTCATGCTGGGGCAGTACAAAACATCTGTAAGGTCACAGCAAAACCACTGTGCACACTTCCGGTCGCCACACCAAAGAAAGATGTGACGGCACAGAGAAGGTGCTGAGGAGACTCACAAACATGTTGTCAGGCTGGCGAAAGCTATAAAAAGAGGCTGTCTGAGTTGTGATTGTTTTCTTTGAAAGGAAGGTGACAGAAATAAACGAAAGGGACTGCTTTACCTGAGCAGACAGTTCAGTAACTGGGAAATATAGTTTTAATTCATTGCTAGGAGGATTAATAGGGAGCGGAAAGATGTTGTTTTATTCAGAAATAATGGCACGGTGTGGGTCTGGAACTCAGCACCTGAGAGGGTGACAGAGGCAGAAAGTGACTGCGTTGAAGCAGGACCTGGATGACCCCTTGAAGACCGTGACCTGTAGGGCTACGGACTGAGGTCTGCGAAGTGGGAGAAGCAAAAGGTCTATTTTTGGGCAGGATCAAGGTTGAAGTCAAGTTTATTGTTCGATACACGTCCACGTGCGCACAGGTGCAATGGAAAACTTACTTGCAGCAGCATCACAGGCACATCACAGCAGATAAGCAGCATTCACAAGAAAACCTAAATTACACATAAATTATACACAAGTTTTACAAGACAGAATACAATTAGAACAAAAACAAAAGTCCATTGTAGTGCAAAGTGGTCATAGTGTTGCTATACCTAGGTATTGACTAGGGTTGTGCCTGTTAGTTCAAGAACCGAATGGGTGAAGGGAGTAACCGTTCCTGAACCTGGTGGTGTGGGGACTTCAGGCTTCTGTACTTCCTGCCCAATGGGAGCTGTGAGAAGATGGCACGGCCTGGATGGTGGGGATCTTTGATGATGGATGTTGCCTTCTTCAGGCAGCGCCTTCTGTAGATACTGCTGATGGTGGGGAGGGATGTCCCCATGATGTACTGGGCTGAATCCACTACTCAGAGACAATGAGCAGTATGACTTCTTCTGACTATAAATTTCTCTGATTCAATGATTTAGCCAGCAATGTAACGGAGACTAAAAGTTGAAATTTAAGTTAAATTGTAATTGCAAAATATAAAATTTTGGAAAGAGATCAGAACCTCATAAATTGCCCAGCGTACCACAGTTCACTCACTGCACCTACATTCAACAAATTTCCTTCAAACTTGCTCTTGGCACCACCTCCCCCACTCCATCCCGTACCGCACCAAGTCCGAGACCCCAATCTGCCACTCCTGACCCTGACGATGCCTCCGTCATCTGTGGTTTCCCCCAGTACACCATTGAGATGACCAGCACCCCGTCCATCTCCATTCCTTCCACTTCCTCCAAACTACAGGACTCTGATGCCCCCTCCCAAAAGCCCAGCAACACTAACCAGAGGCCACAAACCCCTGAACCCTACCTCATAGTTCTGATACTGCCAGGTCCTCAATGAAGGGACACATTCAGGGTATTGAGGGTCACAGAACATGGACACGTAGATGAGGCTAAGGTGCAGACTAACCTCGATCTCACCAAACGCACCATCAAACCCAAGCAGCTGAATGACTTCCTCCCAATATTCCAAAACCATCACCGATGTGCTAATAATCTAGCAGAATGCCAGCAACAGCTTCATGTTTAAAAGAAGCCAAAGGTGCCAGTGAGCCATGGGAACTTCTGTTTCACATCTCTCATTAGCCGCTGCACACAATCCAACCTACAGAATGAGCTGTTGGGGTAATTCTGTGGGATCCCCAGTCACCAGGTCATCCCACCGCACTTCCAATGGATATCAGGACAATGTGGATTACTCCTGTCTGTGAGTCACTCTGTCATTTTGGGGGGAGGGATGCCACACGATTGACCCCCTTAACTTGAGGTGCTCAAACATCCTGTGTTCACTACAACTATTTGCCTTGCAGGACAAGAGGTGGGTCACCATGGCCAGTCAGGAATGTAAAACAGTTGCTCCCATAAAGGAGGCCTTGAGGAGCGTCACCAAAGCATCTGATGTCAGGGAGGACAGTGCTTTGCTCTTGCAGCCATACAGTAACTGGGAACAGTTCCTGATGCCTGGCCCACTCTCTGTCGCCATTTTAGGGGAAATTATATTCCTTTCCGCAGGAGAAGACTTTGCAATTGACAAGAATGCACCCAAGGAAGGATTTAAGCACATGAAATATCCCAAATCATTCCGTGCCTCTTTAGTGCAAGTGAGCAACAAGGGCTGGGAGGCTTTTCAGGAAGCCCACAAGAACATGGATCAAATCCGGCTTCTCGCTGTGACAGTCCCGACTGATATGAGGGATGTTGTGAAGTTCCTCATGCAGAAGGACCCAAAGATCACTGAAGATTTCCTCCCGATCCCTCTGAACAGCATCAAAACCACTGCAGATAAATGCTTGAAGCTGTCCACAGCTGTGGAGCAGAAGTTCACTGGGGTCATCCATCTGATCAATGAACTTCTGGAGGCCTGTACAAGCTCGAAAGGAGTGTATGAGGAACAATTACATGAAATAAAAATCAAAAAGGAACTCACTGAAATGAAGGAGAAAGCAGCAAGAGAGACAAAAGCCATGATGGAAGAGCATCACAAAGAACTGGAAGCCCAAATGAAGCAAGCAAAGGAAGATTACAAAACCAGCATGGATTCTATACCAGCTGGCTGGGAAGCTGTGAGAATGTCTATGGCAGAAACATTCGTTAATGGTATCAGTTCCTTCATCAGTGGAGGAATTATCAAGGCTATGTTTTCTGGAAAAAGCAGTAATAAATGTGATAATTCTAGGTCAAAAACTAATCCAAACTATACTGGAGGAACTGAGAATAATATCATCTATAAAGCAGAAGCTCTACAATCCTTTATACAAATGCTTCATCCCTTCCAGATCAAGGGCAAGAAGATTGACTTGAAGAAACTGAACAGTGAAGATGGAACAAAAGCCTTAAGCTTGTGTGAACAGAACTTGAAGAAATTGCTACAGGAAGCAGCAAATGGAGCAGATTGCAAGGAGAAGGATGCTGCCCTGCAGATCTGTGAAACAGGAATCGGAATATGCAAGGAGCTGGAAATCATGCGGAAGGCTAAACAAGATGATAAGGTGGAAATGGCCAACCTAGCTGTGAAGATCAAACAGGTGATGCAGGATTCAATTAAATTCACCTCCCGCTGCAAGGCAAAGGCAGGGACCATGGGTGTAACTGCCACCCCACCACACATGGCCAGAGCTGAGCCAGAACAAAATCTCAGTGGTCTAGAGACAGCCAGTCTCAATGCCAAGATCAAAGTGGAACAAACTTCAGCACAGCTTCGAGCTTCACAGGAGATGTATGAGAAAAGCTTTGAGAATATAAAGAAGAATAATGAAGAGCTCCAACAGATCCTGGAAACTCTGAAGAGCTGTAGTATTAAGGAAATAGACTTTGATAAAACTGTGCAGATGCTCCTGAAGGGATTGGATGCATTGGGCCGTGTGAAAGAACAATGGGGGAAGATGGTTCTCTTCTTCTCCATGATGTCAAACCTGATTGAAAGCTCCCTGAACCCATCACTCCACAAATTCATACAGTACAGTGAAAAGATTTCTGGCTATTCACCGAGCCAGCTGACACAGGACCTGCTGTACGTGCAGATCTCTCAAGCCACCAATATTGCAAGCCTTGTCCACATGATTGCTGAGACTTATGTGCAGGTCTCCACCCAACATCTGATGGACCGAGTCAACAGCTTGGGGAGACTACTGGGCCTCGACCCAAATCGGGACAGACTTAAATTTGAAGAGGAGCACGAGAAGTTTGGATCAGACTGCGATGAAGCATCAAAAGCCATTGAAGATCTTGTAAAGAGGAACAAGGAGCAGTATGAAGCACGTGTGCAGGCGAGAATCGACAGAATCAATAACAGTGTGAAGGCCGTGCTGTCTCCTGCCACGCCAGAAGAAATGAAAGACATTGAAGATGCCGTGCAAGAAGGCACACACGCGGCAGTTGAGGAAATATCAGAGGAAGTCGTGAATGATTTTGTGTAATGATTCCCTCCCTCACACACCCCACCATTCCAGCGTTTCCCAAAGATCATTGCAATTTATTGATTCTGTCTTGATTGGCGTTTAGTAAGGAGGGATGACTCTTCTCTGGTAAAGGGAGCAGCAGGTTACATGGGGAACAACATCTTCCATCAGTTCAGGATGAGAGGTCACTTGTTCATCCATCCAAATGATCATCAGATCCTCGCTCCACCATGCCATGGGTTTGTCCAATAACTCTGAGGTTTCCACCTCCATTACTTTGTCCCCCTGTCCATCTCATGTCCTCATCACTGGGAATAATGTCCATCTCTAAATTTGTCTGAAGCTGCCTTCTTCACCTGCAGCAGTCTGTGTGGGAGCTTTATAATGATCAGTCCTGAAGTGCATTTCTCCCTGAGATTGTGTCCATAAACCAGTGCATGGAATATTTACCCAAGCTGTACCTCTTGTTATGCCCTGCTGGTCACTTGATAAGTAGAAAACAGAATGTTCCTTTTCTTCCCAGTCTCCCAAATATGGACATCCAAACTATGCCCTAGTATGGCCACTCTTGGCTTGTCCCTCTAAGTAGCCTCTGATATTACACTGCCCTCAAAAGTTGAAGACATTCACCCAGTGACAAAGTGCCTTCCTTCGCCATCTCCCAGCACTGAGATTGTGGAGGGAGTGAGCTGTAGAGATGGTCTCAGGAAAGTCAGAGGCAGGATTGCGAGGGGAAATGGTGCTGTGGCTGATGGGCAGATGGGATTGGGAAGATAATTGGGAGAGGCTGGTGGCTGAAGACACAGGCAGCAGTTCGGGGAGGAGGGCGGTGCATTTAGTAATGAGGTAAAGTTGAACAGACACCTACCTGGAGGCAAATGGATGCCTCGGCTTCAGCTTGAGTGGGACCCTTCACCTGACACGGAAATGTAGTGCGCACCTCCACCAAGTCCTGCTTCTTTATCTTCCTTCATGTGACGGCCGGACAGAATTTTGTTCATGTCATTAGAGGACCCCTGTCCACTGCTTGACATCCCCAGCAGCTTCTGTGCACTGGCTTATCGTGTCTACTGACACACCAGCTTATCAGGTTCAGGCATGAACAGACACAGAACATACAACAGGCCAGCACAGGACAGGCCATTCGGCCCACCATGTTGTGCCGATCTTGATGGCAATTTATACTAAATGTCCTCCTCCTGTGTATCATCCACATCCCTCCACTCCCTTCATATTCATGTGTCTGTGTAAAAGCCTCTTAAACTCCACCAGACTGCCTGCTTCCACTGTTACCCCTGGTCACCCACTCCAGTCACCCACCACTCTCTGCGTAAAAAAACTTGCCCCTCACATCACCTTTAAAATTCCCCCTCTGACCTTAAAAGCATTTCCTCTGGTGTCTGACGTTTCCACCCTGGGGAAAAGATAAGATAAGAAGACAAGATCTCTTTATCAGTCACATGTACATCGAAACACACAGTGAAATGCATCTTCTGCGTAGAGTGTTCTGGGGGCAGCCCGCAAGTGTTGTCATGCTTCTGGCGCCAACATAGCATGCCCACAACATCCTAGCCTGTACGACTTTGGAATGTGGGAGGAAACCGGAGCGCCCAGAGGAAACCCACGCAGTCAAGGGCAGAACACACAAACTCCTTACAGACAGCGACCAGAATTGAACCTGGATTGCTGGCGCTATAAAGAATTATGCTAACCCATGCCTGCCTTCTGACTGTCTACCCTATCTGTGCCTCCCATAATTTAGAAACCCTCTATCAGGCCTCCCCTCAGCCTCCGATGCCCCCAGGGGAACAACCCAAGTCTCTACAAACTTTTCTTGTAGTTCATACCCTGTAACGAAGGCAGCATCCTGGTGAACCTCTTCTGCACCCTCTCCACAGTCCCACATCCCTCCTATAATGGGGCGACCATCATTGGTCGAGTGCGGTCGGACTAAAGTTTTCTACAGCTGCAGCACAACTTCCTTACTCCCTGTACTCAGCACCCCTCCCAATGAAGGCAAGCGTGCCGTACACCTTCTTCACCACCTTATCCATTCGTGTAGCCACTTTCAGTGAACTATGGACCTGGACCCCAAGATCCCTCTGTCCTTCAGTGATATTAAGGGGCCAACCATTACCTGTATACTCCCTCCTCCCATTTGACCTCCCCAATGTGCAAAACCTCACACTTGACCGGATTAAACTCCATCTGCCACTTCTCTGCCCATATCTGTAACTATTCTATATCCTGCTGTGTTCTTTGACAGTCCTTTACACTGCCCCCAACTCCACTGATCTTAGTGTCATCCTCAAACTTCCTAATCCACCCATCTACATTTTCATCCAGGTCATTGATATACGTGACAAACTACAGAGGTCCCAGCACCGATCCCTGTGGAACACCACTGGTCACGGACCTCCAGCCAGAATAACTGCCTCCACCCCTACTCTCTGTCTTCTCTGGGCAAGCCAGTTCCATATCCAAACTTGCAATTCCCCCTGGATCCCATGTATCTCTATCTTCTGAATCAACCTGCCATGAGGGACCTTATCAAATGCCTTACTAAAGTCCATGCAGATAATGTCCACTGCCTTACCCTCACCTTTGTCACCTCTTCAAAAAAATTCAAGTTTGTAAGGCATGACCCGCCTGGCACAAAGCCATGCTGACTGTCCCTAAACAGGCCATGCCTTTCCAAATGTGCATCAATCCTATCCCTAAGTTCATGTCTGTGAAGAGTTTGCACATTCTCCCCATGTTTGCATGGGTTTTCTCCAGGACTTCTGGTTTCCTCCCATACTCCAAAGACATACAGGTTAGGAAGTTGTGGGCATGCTATGTTGGCGCCGGAAGCGTGGCGACACTTGTGGGCTGCCCCCAGAACACTCTATACAAAAGATGCATTTCACTGTGTTTTTTGATGTACATGTGATGAATAAAGAAATATTAAAAATATTATTTTATCTTTAAACCTCCCTGGTCTCCCTCAAACAGATTTTGGTGTTTTGATCTAACTTTGTTATCTGATAAGGACTTTTTAAAATTTTTGGAGAAACAAATTGTTTTTTTTAAAGAGAATATGCTGGAGGAGACTCCTGTTTTATCATATGGGATGCTTTTAAGGCCTTTATTAGAGGACAAATCATCTCTTATATGGCAAGTGTTAAGGAAAAAGCTAACAGAGAGAGAATTGATTTAGCTAATCAGTTGAAACTACTGGACCAAAACTATACCTAGGATCCAGATCCTGCTTTATACAAAAGACGTGTTGAAATTAAAACTAAATATGATCTCCTTTTAACATATCCCATTGAAAGTCAACTTTTAAAAGATAAAAGTCAATTTGAGATTCATGGAGACAAAACAGGTAAATTACTGGCTAACCAATTAAAAACCTTTATTGCTAGATGGCAAATTAAAGAAATTTGCAAAGCTAATGGTGAGAGGACAGTTGATCATTTAGAAATAAATGATACCTTTAGAGAATTTTATTCTAAACTTTGTAGTTCTGATTCTCCTAAAGACGATACCGTAATGAATAATTTTTTCAACCAATTAAACATTCCTACACTCTCTGCTGATAACCAGAAACAGCTGGACCAATCTGTTTCTTATGAGGAAATCGCCGAGGTTGTATGCTCATTGCACTCTGGAAAGAGTCCGGGTCCTGATGGATTTCCTGGAGAATTTTATAAGGCCTTTTCCTCATTGCTTATACCTCATTTATGTTCTGTTTTTTCAGACTCTTTTAAATTGGGTAGGTTACCACAATCTTTTTAAGAAGCTTCTATCTCACTTATTCTTAAGAAAAATAAGAACCTAACAGAATGCTTTTCATATAGACCAATTTCTTTACTTAACGCTAATATTAAAATTTTATCTAAAGTTTTGGCTCGTAGACTGGAAAATATTTTACCATCAATTATATCCGATGATCAGACTGGTTTTATTAAAAATCGCTATTCCCATTTTAATATTCGTTGTTTACTGAACATTATTTATTCTCCCTCTAAGGAAATATTGGAATGTGTGATATCTCTAGATGCTGAGAAGGCCTTTGATCGGGTTGAAAGGGGTTACTTATTTAAACTTTAGAGAAATTTAACTTTGGGCCTGATTTCATTCAATGGATTAAATTACTTTATTTATCCCCCTCTGCTCGTGTTCTTACTAACTTTCAAAATTCTAAACTCTTTAAACTTCAAAGTGGAACCAGACAGGGATGTGCTCTGAGCCCTTTGCTCTTTGATCTGGCTTTAGAACCCTTTGCTTTTCGAGAATCTGGAGATATCGCTGATATCTTTATAAGAGGTATTAGCCACAAAGTTTCGCTCTATGCTGATGATTTATTGCTTTTTTATCTCTAATGATGAGACCTCGTTACCTCCTTTGCTTTCTCTACTCTCCTGTTTCAGTCAGTTTTCAGGATATAAACTGAATTTACATAAGAGTGAACTTTTTCCTTTGAATAATCTGATGTCATTCAATCCTTCTAAAATTGTAAGAAATCATTTTACCTATTTGGGTGTAACAATTACTAAAAATCATAATACCTATTTGAAGAAAATTTTCTTACTTTACTGAACTATGTGAAAAGGGTTTTATCAAACTGGTCACCCCTCTCTACATTGTTGATTGGCCGAATTAATTCTATTAAGATGAATATTCTACCTAAATCTATAAACCTATTTTCAGGCCCTACCCGTTTTTATTCCTCAGTCCTTTTCCGATTCTCTTGATTCAATTATATCTTCTTATATATGGAAAAATAAACATCCTAGATTAAATAAAGTTCACTTTCAAAAAGTTAAAAAGAACGGAGGTTTAGCCTTAACCAATTTTAGGTTTTATTACTGGGCAGTCAATTTTCGAAATCTTATGTTCTGGTTCTATTACATTAATCATGAGGCTTGTCCAGTATGGGTTTCTTTAGAAGCTAACTCTGTTAAAAAAATTTCTATTATTTCTCTGCTCGCTTCCTTACTTCCTTTATCATTAAATAAACTAACTGATAATCTGGTAGTTAAACATACTTTGAGGATTTGGCTACAATTTAGAAAATATTTTGGCTTATCGCGATTTCCTCTGTCTAGTCCCATTTTTTCTAATGGTTTTTTTAAACCTTCTATGACTGATGTAGTTTTTAAAAAATGGGATAGATTGGGTTACTTGCTTTCATGATCGGTTTGTTGGAAGAAATCTCTCTTCGTTTGAACAACTGTCAACTAAATATAGCTTACCAAAAACCCATTTTTTTTCAATATTTACAAATTCGAGACTTTCTCCGATCTCAATAACATGCATTACTTCGTAGATGTAATTTTTAATTTGAAACCTTTTCATAATGGCTCAATATCTAATATTTATGGCAGGTTATTAGGAATGAGTGAGGTTCCTTGAGACAAAATTAAAAATGCTTGGGAACAAAATTTGCAGATTTCAATCTCTGAGGAAACTTGGAATGAAATTTTTAAATTTGTCAACGCTTCATCATTATGCAATTGTTACTCCTTCTTTCAATTTAAAGTGGTCCATAGAGCTCACCTGTCCAAAGACAAGTTATTTTGTTTTTATCCAGATATATCTCCCTATTGTGATAAGTGCAACAATGGAGAGGCTTCTCTAATCCATATGTTTAGGACATGCCCGAGTCTTAAAAAATACTGGATAGAAGTATTTCAAACTTTTTCTGTGCTTTTTAAAATAAATTTTAAGCCTAATCCTTTGACTGCATTATTTGGGATTGTTAGAGAAAAAGGCATAACTTTGGAGACTTCTGATCTACATATATTGGCCTTTATTTCTCTTATAACCAGGAGGGCTGTGTTGCTTAAATGAAAGGAAGTTACTCTGCCTACTCATGTTCAATGGCTACGGGATGTTATGTCATACCTAAATGTAGAGAAGATCCGTTGTTCAATTTCTGATTCTAACCTAGATTTTGAAACATTGTGTGGAACTTTTTTGAACTATTTTCAAAACCTTTGATTTGGTGGTGAAGGTACAGATATTGGCTAGTATCATGATGTGATAAGGGTTTCTCTTTGTCTTTCTTTCTTTACCAAACAGTTTCGGTCTTGGTAGTGGGATTAGATTCTTTTTTCCTTAAAAAATTATTGTAATTTAATCATTATTAATTAATTATCATTTTTGATTACCATGATGGGGTATTGTGATTTTAAGTGTGATTCAAGACAATGTATTTAGTACAATTCTATCTTTTTTCTGATTCATGTACTCTGTATTCTCTACGTGAAATTAATAAAAATATTGTAAAGGAAAAATATTATTAAGTATCCGCTCCAACAGCTTCCGTAGCACCGTTGTGAGGCTCACTGGGTTATCCCTGCTTCCCGTCTTGAACAAAGGCACAACATTTGCTACTCTCCAGTTCTCTGGGACCTTGCCTGTTGTTAGTCAGGGCACAAAGATCTCAGTCAAAGCCCCAGCAATCGCCTCACTTGTTTTTTCTGTATTCTGGGATATCTGCCATTAGGCCCTGGGGACTTATCAACCTTCATGCTTTTCAGAAGACCCAGCACTATTCTCCTCCTTATCTCAAAATGTCCCAGCACGTTAGATGCCCCACTCTGCCTTCACTATCTTCCAAATCCTTCTCCTCAGTAAATACCGGCGGAAAGTACTCGTTTAGTACCTCAGCCACGTGCTCTGACTCCAAGCACAAATTCCCTCCTTTATCCTTGAGTGGATCTACCCTCTCCTTAGTTATCCTCTTTTTCTTAAAGTTAGTATAAAATGCCTTGGGATTCTCCTTGATCCTGCCCGCCAAGGACATTTCCTGGCTCCTTTTGACTTTCCCAACCAGCTGCTTGAACACTTCCCTGCAATCTTTATATTCCACAAGGGCCCAG
The DNA here is from genome assembly GCF_009764475.1 of Pristis pectinata. Taxonomy (NCBI): domain Eukaryota; kingdom Metazoa; phylum Chordata; class Chondrichthyes; order Rhinopristiformes; family Pristidae; genus Pristis; species Pristis pectinata. The sequence goes on along the minus strand of NC_067407.1, from coordinate 141,498,596 downwards.
TCTGAATTTAGCTTCCTAAACCATAAGTATCCTTCCTGACTAAATTTAGGACCTCTCGGGTCATCCAACGTTCCCTTCCCTTCCCACCCTTGTCCTTACTCCTGACCGGAACATGCCGATCCTGAACTCTGATCAGCTGGTCCTTAAACAACTCCCACAGGTCAGACGTGGACTTGTCCGACAGCAGCTGCTTCGTCAACGCCCCCGAGCTCCTGTCTTGTCCTGTTGTAATTTGTCCTCCCCCAATGTTGTACCTTCCCTCAAGATTCAATTTTATCCTTGCTCATAACTACCTTAAAACACAATGAGTTGTGGTCACTATTCCCAAAATGTTCACCCAGTATCAGGTCTGTCACCTGGCCTGGCTCATTTCCCAAAACCAGGAACAGTATGTTCTCTCCTCCAGTTGGACTCTCCACATCCTGTTTCAAGAACCCCTCTTGGATGCACTGAAGAAATCGCGGCCCATCGAACCATCTCGTATCAAGGAAGTTCCAGTCACTACTGGGGAAGTTAAAGTCCCCACTGTGACAACCCTGTTGTTTCTGCACCTTTCCATAATCTGGTGACAGATCTGTTCCTCCACCTCTCAGTGGCTATTGTGGGGGGGGGGGGAACATACAGTATAATCCCACCAGTGTAATTGCACTTTTCCTATTTCTGAGCTCCACCCAAATTGCCTCTGTGGATGAGCCCTCCAGTGTGTCCTCTCTGTGTACTGCTGTGACACTCTCCCTTATCAGTAGTGCAACCCCTCCACCTCTTTTACCACCCTCCCCATCACGTCTAACACAACAAAACCCAGGAACGTTGAGCTGCCAGTCCTGTCCCTCACACATCCAGGTCTCTGGAATGGCAACAACATTGTAATTCCATGTACTGATCCAGACTCTAAGTTCATCCTCCTCACCCATAACACTCCTGGCGTTGAAATAAACACATGTCAGCTCACTAGTCCCCCCCGTGTTTAGTCCAACCACGGTGCCAACCCAGTTAGTCCCAATTCCTGCGTTCAGCCCATGTCCCACCAAGCCCCACCCCTCCGTGTACCTATCCAAATGCTTCTTAAATGACACTGTTGTACCTGCCTCACCCACTCCCTCTGGCAGCTCGTTCCATATACTCACCACCCTCTGTGTGAAAAGGGGCTGTATGAATTTAATAGAATTTGCTCTATGAATTTAACACAAACAGCTGGAATTACCTTCAATGTACACATGATCAAATCTTCATCTAAACCAGGGCCACCCAAGCTGCAATCTCCTTGGGATTCACAGCTCCAGCTCTTTGAGACTCAGAGACTACATGGAGAATGAACATGAATGTCTCCATTAACTTGTGTACATCAGCACTTACTGTTACAGGACTGGGATGAATGTCCCTCCTGGGGAGGGTCACCAGTGTGATTGGGAAATGTTTTACTGGATCTGATCCAGGACAAGGAATAGAGGCAAATAGTTGTTTACCTGGCTGGAAGATGGGGGATTGGTATCCCTGGGTCAGAGGCAGGACCACTATTAATAATAAATGTTGCTAAATATCAAGCATTTGGATGTGGGAATCCAGGGTCAAATATCCATCTCTGCACATGACACAGAACTGGTCGGTGTGATAAGCAGTGAGGAAGGCAGGAATGGACTGTAGGGGCAGAGAGAGACCGGCAAATGGGCAAACTAATGACATTTCATCTGGAACAGTGTAAAGTGAAACACTTTGGCAGAAAGACTGAGGAGATAATGTGAACTGAAAGGCACAGTTCTAAAGGATGTGCAGGGATGGGGATATATTTGCATTCAAATCTATTGAAGTGTCAGGACGTGGGTGAGGGAAACGGGATCTGGGGCTTCAGAAGCAGAGGCGCTGAGTCCAGAAGGTGAGATTGAAATATTGAGCCTTTCCAAGGCTGGACAACAACTGCAATATTGCTCCAATTTTGAGAGGGATGTGAAGATACGACAGAGGGTTAAGAAAAGATTTACTGGGATGGTTGCAGTGAGGAAGAATTTCGCTTGTAACAATAGATGAGAGAGGCTGGGGTTGTTTTCCTTGGAGCAAAGAAGGTTGGGTGGAGATTTGAAACCACAAGATCATGGCGGGATTTATTAAACAGAGGGTCCCTGTTCCCATTAGCAGATGGTTCAAGGGCCAGGAGACACTGATGTAAAGTGATGGACAAATGGTACAGGCACTGTGAGGAAAAGAACTTTAACCAGAGGGGGGTCATAGTCAAGAAGTCACTCCCTCTAAAGGCATAGAGTCCGACAAGACAGAAACTGGCCCTTTGGCCCACTCTGTGCATGTCAACCAACGTACTTCTCCATGATGATCCCACTTACCTCCGTTGATCCATAGTCCTCAATGGCTCAGTGATTCAAGGCTTAGCTGGATGCATCTTAAATGTTGCGAGTAGCTGCCTCCACCAACTCCTCAGGCAGAATGTTCCAGATGCCAAACACTGTTTGAAAACATTCTCCCTCAGAATCCCTCTTAACCTCCTACCTCTCATTTTATACCTGTGTCCTCTCATTTTGGACAACCCATGACGGGGAAAAGATTCCTCCCATATATCCCTGTCATTATTTTGTCTACCTCTATCAGGTCACCCCTCAGCATCTCTACTCCAGGAAAAACAAACCCAGCCGATCCAGCATCTCCTTGTAACTAAAATGCTCCAGACCAGATGAATCTCCTCTACAGCCTCTCTACCACAATCACACCCTTCCTGCAGTGTGGAGATCAGAACTCCACACAACACTCCAGCTGTGGCCAAACCAATGTCTTATAAAGTTGTAAACATGATGTCCCTGCTCTCATGATCCATGCCATGGCTAATGAAAGCAAGCATCTAATATGCCTTCTTCACCACCCTGTCTACCTGTGCTGCCATTTTCAAAGATCTATGGACTTGTACCCCAGGAACCCTCTGTTCATCAACACTCCTTAGAGCCCTACCATTTACTGTCCACACTCTGCACTTATTTTACCTTCCAAAATGCATCGCTTCACACTCGTCAAGTTTAACTTCCACCTCCCATTTCTCTGCCAAACTTTACAGCTGATCAGTATCGTGCTGGAGACACAGACAATGCTCCTCACCATCCACAACACCACAAGTTTCAAAATCAATTGTGGCTTTCAAAGGGGAATAGGGCGGGCCCATGAGAGAAAATAAGTTGCAGGGCTCTGTGTGAAGTGTGGGAGAATGGGACGGAAAAGATTTTCTTGACAGACACCCGACATAAACTCAGTGGACCCCTCCTGTGCCATTACCAATTGGATGATTCAGTGAAAGACCTTGTGCTTCTGATTTAGGAGTAGTTTACAACAATGGGACAGGTCTTGAAGGATTGCTTCAATCAAGGCCATGTGACCCAGGGCCACCCTTGTCTTAGGTGAAGCTTGATTGTATTTTACTTAAAATAATCCAGCATATATTAAATAAACTGCATCGGCTTTTCAATAAACTGGCTTTGTTTGGAACTTGATAAAGTGTTTGACCTAATCCTTGAATTTTCTCAGACCATGCTCATGGATGATTCTTATAAAATCAGTAACGTGCCTTAAAGACACTTTTTCATGTGTATCAAGTCAACTTAAGCTGACTGAAGCTGCCTTCAACACTCCATCGCCCCCAGTCCAGTTAGTCCACCAATCCCATGCACTTTTAACTTGTGCACCGGCCTCCTGCGGAACCTTGTCAAATGTCTTCAGGAAATCCTAATACGCAACATCTACAGGTTTCTCTCCATCATCTCTCCCCCTCACATCCTCAAAGAACATAGAACAGGACAGCACAGGAACAGGCCCTTCAGCCCAGCATGTTGTGCCAAACTAACTAAGCTAATGACACCTAATTAAACTAATCCCTCCCACCTACACCATGTCCACATCCCTCCGATCTCTGCACATCTGTGTACCTACCTCAGAGCCTCTTAAACTATCGTATCTGCCTCCACCACCGCCCCTGGCAGCACATTCCGGGCACCCTCCACTCTGTGTAAAAAATCTTGCCCTGTAAATTTGTATAAATTTATCAAAGATGATTTGCCGTTCATAAAACCACATTTAAGAGGTTAAATAATGTTCAGTTTTCCTGAATTAATTATATTTCCTCTTTGATTATTGACTCCAGCATCCTGCCAGTACTAGCTGTTAAACTAACTGGTCTGGAGATCCCAGCCTTCTGCCTGTCTCTGTTTTCAATCCTCAGAGTCACACAGTATAGACACAGGACCTTCAGAACTGCTGACCATCAAGTACCTATCTACTTTATTCCCATTTACCAGCACTTGGTTCATAGCCTTCTATGCCTTTGCAATTCAGATGCTTCTTAAATGCTGTGAGAGCACTTGCCTCCACCATCTCCTCAGGCAATGATTTGCAGATTGCAACCATCTTTTTAGGTGAAAAAATTCACTCCCAGATCCCCTCCAAACCTCTTGCTCCTCACAAACCTATGCTTCTGTTCTTCAACACCTCTGCCATGGGGACATGTTCCATACTATTTACCCTCTCTATGCCCTTCATTTGTACACCTCGAACAGGTCCCCTTCAGCCTCCTCTGCTCCAAGGAAAACAAACCCAGCAGATCCAATCGCTCCTCATATCTGAAACGTTCCATCCCAGGCAACACCCTGGTGATTCTCTGCTCCGTCTCCAGTGCAGCCACGTTCTTATTTGTGTGATGCACGTAACTGTTCTGTGCAGTCATGTGATCAGACTCAATCACAGACCTGAACCTACTACCTTCTGACAGGGGAGAGAGTGTGACTCATGGAGCCTCTGACAGTGGCAGTGAGTAATATCTGATCTCTATTTCTAAAGGGACCATGGCAGTTGCACACCTTTTCATGAATGAAGAAGCTGCCAGCAAGATCGGAGAGTGCCTTTCAAGAGAGATCAAAGCTGTGGAGTCGCTGGCCAGCAACCTGAGCAGAATTGGGAACAGAGCCTTGAGTGAGGCGGACATTGACATGATCCAGATGCTGGTTCAGGAAGCACACTGGGGAGCACAGGGGGCTTATGACCTGGCTTCTGGCTACCTGAAAAAGGTTCAGTCAGAATGTGAGAAGTTAACGGAAGAGAAAGGCAGGTTGCAAGAAGAGGTGAAAGAGAAGAAACAGCAACTGAGCAATTTACAAGCCCAGTTACCTCACATCAGAAAGGAGAAGGAAGGGCACGAAAATTACTTGCGTGATGCAAGAGAATCACTGAGAGTGGCAGAGGAAGCATTGGAGAGACAAAGGGAACATGAGAGGTCGATGGCAGTAGGACGGGACGTTGGCATTGGGCTTATGTTTATTCCCATCATTGGCACAATCGCAGGTGAGTCACTGCAAACTGCTGCTCCACATATCGATAGGAAACATCTGTTCATCCAGGAGAGAGTGTCTGGATCTGATTTACCAGTACTCTGAGTGAGCAGGAATGGTGAGAGCATCGAGAACTAGTTCTCAGTCTTTGGAGATTAAAAAGCATTTTGACAGTGAATGGAAAAGTGATGTTAAAGCCTGATTCTTTCTGTTGTAATAACAGTGCTGGAACCATTCAGTGGGTCAGGCAGGGTCTGTGGACAGAGAAACAAGAGTTAACGTTTCAGGTTGTGCTCTGATGAAGGGTCTATGGCCTGAAACACGAACTCTGACTCTCATTCCACAGTTGTGCCTGACCTGCTGGGCGTTTTCAGCATCTTCAGTTTCCATAACATTTCAAGCCAATGACTTTTCACCAGAACTCGGTAAAAATGGAAATAAAACTGTTCTAAGATGCAGAGAGCACAAGGGATTTTGGAGACCAGGCAAGGTCTGAGAGAGGTGGAGGACAGGGGAGATTAATTGACAAGAGAACTTATGCAGAGTGAAAGGGGTGGGAAAGGTATTAGATTAATGTAGTAGTGGACAGTGAAGAAGGTTGTCAGAGGGCAGGCACGGTAGTGTAGTGGTTAGCGTAACGCTTTACAGCGCCAGCCACCCGGGTTCTATTCCCGCCGCTGTCTGTAAGGAGTTTGTACGTTCTCCCGTGTCTGCGTGGGTTTCCTCTGGGTGCTCCGGTTTCCTCCCACATTCCAAAGACCTATGGGTTAGGAAGTTGTGGGCATGCTATGTTGGCGCCGGAAGCGTGGCGACACTTGCGGGCTGCCCCCAGAACACTCTATGCAAAAGATGCATTTCACTGTGTGTTTCGATGTACATGTGACTAATAAAGAGATCTTATCCTATCTTAAAGGATGTAGCAGAACATAGATCAGTTACAGATATGGGTTCAGTAAAGGCAGATGAAGTTTAATCTGGGCAGATGTGACGTGTTGGACTTTGGGAGGTCAAATGTACGGGGAACGAATACAGTTAATGGCAGGAGCCTTAACAGCATTGATGTACAGGGGGATCTTTGGGCTCAAGTTCACAGCTCCCTGAAAGTGGCCACACAAGTAGATAGCATGGTCATGAAGGCGCATGGCTTGCCTTCATTGTTGGGGCATTGAGTATACGTGTCAGGAAGTCATGTTGCAGCTATATAAACCTTTGGTTATGTCATTGTTACATTTTAGCTCCATGAAAAAAGGTTCTAAATCTACATCACATTCTGCTGATCCAATCCAATTACCATCACAGGAACGTGGGCGCTCAGCAACCATGTTTCTGTAATAGCAACTGGATATACAACTGACATTTACAATAGATTGTGCTGTTCATTCATCCACCTTGTGGATGTAGTGCGCATTTAGATATTGTGACTTTTCGTGGTGTTCTGTGGTGCCTTTCGCTCAGGATCATTAGGAGACAACCATGGTCCAATGGGACTCCTCACAAAAAGGCCTAAACCAGGAAGTAACATCAAATGTTCTTCCTTAATGTGGCGCTGGGTAACAGCTTGGCATTTTATCACAATCAGGCTGATTCACAACTTTACAGAAGCAGTTTTCCCAACAGTAGTTGCTCACCTCACTGACCTACCTTCTTGTCAAGCACAAGAGCTTTTGTCTGGCTGTGTGTCTGTTTCACTTCTTCAGTTTAACCTGGTGAAAAAGATAAGTTTTACTGTTCAATAAAAACTAACTGTGGCTCCAAACATTTGGCACTACTCAAATATTGAAGACACATCTAACATTCATGTTGAGACAGCCATTACTTGCACACACTCTTCTGTGATGGACACTACACTCCTGGCATTTGCCCATTTCACAGCCCATAAAGTGCACAGGGAACAGCTCACATCACAGGCCCTCAGTCCAACAGGTTTGTGCTGGGTTTGCTGACCTGTCAAGTCTCCCCTATCCTACATCTCACCTTCCCTTTGAATTTAACCTTAGATTCAAACAGTTTTACACACACACACACACACACACACACACACACACACACACACACACACACACACACACACACACACACACACAGAGTGCAGTGATCATCAATTTAACCGTCATTTCCAGAAGTTCATCATATTTCCCTTCTGATTAATGTACACATTATGCTATTTAGCTCCGAATCTCAATTAGCCACACTTAGAAAAGCCACATACAATTCTGATCATAGATTTGTATCAAGGACATGTTGGCAGAATGTGCAAAAAGTGTGTGTAAGGAAGATTCACAAGGATAGTCCTACAAGGTTGCATTTTCCCTGAAAGTGTGATTGGGGTTTTGAAGAAAGACAGCCAGTGTGTGACCAGGTAGATATCTTTAAAACTGTGAAAGGTTTTGAGTGAAGACAGAGAGCACACGTGTGGGCAGGAGCGATCACCAATCCAACTGGGAGTTCAGCAGAACCACCTTCCCCAGACAGAGAGATGTGGACCCAGGTCCCACAGCAGTGACTGAGGTGAACAGTATCATGGCCTTCACGGAAAATCAGGATAAACATGCAAAGAAGAATGGAACCAAACGTTCTGCTGGTGCCAGTTTGATGAGGAAGTTGATGGGTTGGTTCCAATGCAGCCCGTTCACCAGTGTGGACTGGTTGAGAGGAGATAAGATATCTTTATTAGTCACATGTACATTGAGACACACAGTGAAATGCATCTTTTCCGTAGAGTGTTCTGGGGGCAGCCCTCAAGTGTTGCCACGCTTCTGGTGCCAAAATAACATGCCCGCAACTTCCTAATCAGTACATCTTTGGAATGTGGGAGGAAACCGGAGCACCCGGAGGAAACCCACGCAGACACAGGGAGAACATACAAACTCCTGACAGACAGTGGCCGGAATTGAACCAGGGTCGCTTGCGCTGTAAAGGCGTTACGCTAACCATTACACTACCGTGCCTGCAGACTGTTGGGCTGACTGACCTGATTCTATGCTGCAGAAATGAGGTAACTCGATGAACTTTAACCAGGATTAGTTTTCACGAATGGTCTTGTCCACTGGCCATATATCAGTATTAAAATCCAAAACACTGCAAGCTTGTGATTGAGCATTGTAACAGTTAATACTGGAGTATTTAATTCACTGAAAACATTTCTGCCTCCAGGAGCTATAACTGTCGGTGTTTGTGAAACCAGTCGACAGCAGGCAGAGGAGAGCTGTCGACAGGCCAACGAACAAGTGGAGAGACAGCAGGAGCAAGTTTCAAAATGTTCAAGGGATCTGGAATCCTGTATCTCACGCATAGAGGAGAAAAGGAAAGAGATCAACCAGACTGAACAAAGTATACAAGACGTTGAGAATGAACTGGAAAGCCTGCACGAGCTGCTGAAAAATCTCTTTGACATAGATTGCCAGCTGAAACATGGGACAGTCGCTGTGAGTGAACTGCTTGGTAAATCGAAAGTGCTGAAGCTTCGCAGTGAGAAATTTTTGAACTTGGATGCACTGATCATTGTTGTCAATGACATAATTGCCCACATATTAAACCTGCCTCACCTGCAAGGTGGGAAGCTGCTGCGTCTGGAGGCAGCCACTGTTGAAATGCTGACAACTCTCAGTGATCAACTGAAAGCAATTGAATGGTCAGGTTCAGATCTCAGTGAGTGGTGCTAATGACGATGAGCGGAGTAACTGTGTGCACTGGGCTGTGCCACGGGGCACTGTGCTGCTACAGGCTACTGATGTGTTCCCGGCTTTTTAACTCCTGCTCCAGTTCCTGCTCCAGTTATTCCTGCAACTCAGCTGGAGTCACCCAGCACAGGAACAGCCCACTGAGTCCAGGCCAACCATCAACCACCCAGTTACACTAATCCTGCAGAAATCTCAGTTTTGAATCTCCCCACATTCTCACCAATTCCCCCCAGATTCTGCCCCTCACCTACACATTTGGAGCAATTTACAACACCCAGTTATCTGACCAACCCTCATGGCTTTCAGATATGAGAGGAAACCTGAGGACCCAGGGGAAACCCACAGGGTCACAGGGAGAACATGCAAACTGCACTCAGACAGCATCCGAGGTCAGGATTGAACCCAGATCCCTGGCACATATAAAGAATATATTTCAAACCACATGGAGATGTTTAGGTTTTTGCAGACATAAAAATAGTTTCCAAATGTATTTAACAGGGTAGGTGAACACGGACATTGGGGAATTTGGCCCAGAGTTATTTGTAAATGAATCCCACAATGTACAATGATTTCAGACCCTGATCTCCACCAGTCACTGCCAGTGAATTGAGTAGGATGCACAGCACTGGGGACTATAGCATGTTCAAACTTAGAAAAAATTAGGAGTGTTACTGTTGATCCTTTGCTTAAATTAGAGGAAGTTTGGAGTCCATTCATTCAATATTTCCGTATGATATAAACGGACCTTTCTCGAATCCCATTGAATATAGAGCGGAGCTGACGACATAAGAATGATTTTTTTAATAGAAGAAATACCAGTCCAGTTTTTTTTTGTTTGAAGTTTTTGGTTTGCTTTTGTCTGTTATTATATATTTTATTTGATTTGGGGGGGTTTTTCTTTTCATATAATTAAATTTCTTTTCAATTTCTCTTTTTTTTGCATTATGTACACTTGGCAAGAGAGCAGGAGGTCCAGATGACATACTTTACTCCTTGTGAGTATAAATATTAACAGTCATTACTGTTACCCCGATCTCTTCGCATCATGTGTATTAATGTTACGTATATTAATTTGAATTAATTTGAAATTCAATAAAAAGAATGAAAAGAGAGGATGCTCAGCACTCTCTGTGCAGCGTCGTTAAGTTGCTGGCCGGCCGTGACTACCTTATTAACCAATTTCCTCCATTCACAATACTGAAGTGTTTGTACGCTGATCTGAATGTCAATGTATCACTACGCTTGTTATTAAATATAAATAAGTGGACGATTTGCTATTGGATTCATCACTGATTGAGAGAGAAAGGTTTACTTCCTTCACTCAGCCTGTGGCTGTGCAGTGGAGGCAAGTCGGGTGATGCCAGATGGTTCACTCACTCATCAATTCCTCCGATAACCACCACATGCAGCACCTCTAACGCAGTGAAACTTCCCACGGCAGTTCACAGAACTTATTGAACAGAAGTCGAGACCCAGACACAAAAGGAGGCATTGGAACAGACTATAGGCTATGTCAAAGCAGTAGGTTCCAGGGAGCATCTTAACTTCACAACAGAGGAAGGAGATCCTAATCTCCTTTAGGAGGAGGTAGGAGGGAATAGCTGTGTCGGCACAACATTGTGGGCTGGAGAGCCTGTTCTGTGCTGTACTGTTCCATGTTCTATGTTCTAATCAAACCTTTGTACCTGCTGACTTGCACCAGTTCCCAGTTAAACAGTGGTGAGACTTAGAGCACAGTATCAGAGTTTTGATGTACATCCAGTTTACAGATTCTTTTACAGAAACAAGGCAGGTCGATGACAGTAACATGCAGGATGTAATTCTGCAACAGATCGCATCCAAGGACCTGAATTGCCCCTCCCCAAGATTCAGTAATTTCAGGTAATCCAGTCAGAAACCTTCTCAAATAAAAACAGAAAATGCTGGAAATGCTCAGCAGGTCAGGCAGTGTCTGTGGAGAGAGAAGCAGAGCCAACATTGAAGGTCAATAACCCTTTCAGACCTCCTTCATCTGCAGTGTTTTGAATCTCACTGATCTTCTCAACAGCAAACGTTGCAAACGGGAGCCACTGCACACAGGCTGAACTGCAGCTCCCAGGACTGACAGTGATGTTTGATTATTTTGTGTGAGGATCAGGAGGAGGAGCTGAGCAGAGCAGTGGGAGAGCGGGAGCCTTGAGAAAGGAGCCATTTGTGTGGGCTGTGTTTCTGATTGGCTAAAAGTGTGGCAACTCAGCCAATAGAAGGAAGGTAAGGTCGTGGAGCGGCCGTGTGGGAGCGGCCATTGTCAGTGGGTCAGTGTAGGAGTGGGATTTCTGAGGCTTTGGCCCAAGAGGCTTCGGCGAGGAGACACGGGTGAAGAGCGGGTCTGGCTTTTATTTTCCTGTTAATCTGTGACCTTTGATTTGGTGTAGACAAAATCTCAGTCAGGGCAGTGGAACGCTCCTTCCTGGAAGACGTGGGAGGTCAGGGAACCTCACCGTCTCCCTGACGACCACATCTGCGGGAAGTGCGGCCGGCTGCAGCTCCGGACAGACTGGCTCGAGGAACTGGAGGGGCAGGTGGATGTACTCAGGACCAGCCGGGATGCTGAGGACATCAGAGGTGAGTTTTAGTGAGGTGATCACACCTGAGGTGCAGGCTACAGATAGATGGGTGACCACCAGGAGAGGCAAGGGGGGGTGGTCGGCAGACACTGCAGGGTCCCCCTGTGGCCACTCCCCTCAGTAACAGGGATATCTCTTTGGATGCTGTTGGGGGGTTGTCAGAAGCAGTACGGGGGCAGTGGCACCGTGCCCGGCTCTGAGGCAAAGAAGGGATGGGTGAAGTCAGGCAGGGCGATAATGACGGGGGACTCGATAGTGAGGGGCGCAGTGCGGCGTTTCTGTGGCCACAACCGAGACTCCAGGATGGTGTGTTACCTCCCTGGTGCCAGGGTCAGGGACATCTCGCAGCAGGTACAGGACATCCCGAGAGGGGAGTGTGGGCAGCCAGAGGTCGTGGTCCGTATCGGTACCAGTGGCAGAGGCGGGAGCAGGGATGGGGTCCTGCAAAGGGATTTTAGGGAGTTAGGGAGAAGGTTAAAAAGCAGGACCTCCAGGGTTGTAATCTCAGGATTACTGCCTGTGCCACGTGCTGGTGAGGTGAGAAACAGATACACAGTGCGGTTCAATACGCGGCTGAGGAGCTGGTGCAGGAGGGAGGGCTTCACATTTATAGATCATTGGGCTGTCCTCCAGGGCAGGTGGGACCGGTACAAACAGGATGGTTTGATTCTGACCTGGAGGGGAACCAATATCCTCGCGGGAGGTTTGCTGGTGCTACTTGCAAGGGTTTAAACTGCAGTGACAGGGGGAGGGGAACCACAGCAACAGGGCAACAGGTGTAGGGTTGGGGCAAGAACGATGGTGTGACAAGGCTGAAAGGATGGACAGCAGGGGACAGGTGAATAAACACGGGCGACTGATGGGCTGACACGTGTTTACTTCAACGCCAGGAGTGTGATGGGTGAGGAGGGACATCTCTGTCCCACATGTTGCTGCAGTGGGAATTGGGGATGTACGGAATTTGATGGAGACATTTATTTGCATTCTCTCTGTAGTTTCGGAGTCTCCAGGAGCTACAGCTGTGTGTCCCATGGAGTCTGTAACATCAGACACCCTGGTCAGATGAAGATCTGATCATGCGTACATTGAAGGTAATTCCAGCTGTTTCTGTTAAATTCATGCAGCAAATTCTATTAAATTCATGCAGCCCCTTTTCACGCAGAGGGTGGTGGGCGTATGGAACAAGAGGGAGTGGGTGAGGCAGGTACAACAGTATCATTTAAGAAGCACTTGGATCGGTACATGGAGGGGCAGGGCTTGGAGGGATATGGGCCAAACGCAGGAAATTGCGACTAGCTGGGTGGGCACTGTGGTCGGCACGGACTGGTTGGGCCGAAGGGCCTGTATCTGTGCTGTATTGCTCTGTGACTCTAAGAGCAAAGTTATAAGCAATCAAACCACTAAGGAACAAGAATGAATAGAAAGGATTTTGCGAGGTGTCCAGCTCAAAAGCCGTCCAGAGGAGAAGATAACTTAATAAAGCAATCTATGCAAAGGCTCTTTGCTTCTTTTCTTTTTCAATCTTTTTATTAATTTCAAATTAATACAGATTAATACATACGACATCAGTGATTATACATGTGATACAAAGAGATCGGGAGGGCAATCATGACATGTATAGTCATAAAGAATAAAAAATATATCCTCGGCCCCACGGTTTCTTGGTAAACGAAGATATTACCAAAAAAATCAAAACGAGAAAGAAAAGGATTTATTATATAAAAAACCCAAATCAAAAAAAATAATTGTAAGTAATAAAATGAAACAAACTGAAAAAATTTCAAAAGAGAAAAAACTGGACTGACATTTCTCGATGAACAAAGAGCGTTATTATGTCGTCAACCCCACTGCTCTAAGTTCAAAGATTATTGAAAAGGGTTCTATATCATATGAAAATATTGAATGAGTGGACTCCAAACTTTCTCAAATTTAAGTGAAGAATCCACAGTGCCACTCCTAATTTTTTCTAAGTTTAAACATGATATAATTTGAGAGAACCATTGAAAAGTGGTGGGAGGTATTGGGGCTCTTTGCTTCTTCCCTTTTATTTTAAATGCAGAAGTGAATCAAACCTGCACCCTAGGAACAGACAAGGTGACCTTGTGGTAGGGAGGTGTTTAGAAAGAATCTTTATTGCTGTGTGAGAATATTCAACCAACTATGTGAGACACTCTGTTGATCTACCAGATAGTTAATTGGTGTCTACAGCTCAAATCGCTGGGTCTTCCTTTGTTTACTGTCTGTAAATAGAGAGGAAACCTGCATTGTCACGTGTTCCATTCCAGTCAGACAGCACCGACCAAACCCACCACCTCTCCCAGCGAGAAGGTCAAGGGCAGCAAAAGCCCGGGGACCACCACCCCCTGGGAGTTGCCCTCCCAGTCACACACCGTCCCGACTTGGAAATATATCGCCGTTCCTTCACCGTCGCTGGGTCAGAACCCTGGAACTCCCTCCCCAGCAGCACTGTGGGTGCACCCACACCTCACGGACACCAGCGGTTCAAGAAGGCAGCTCACCACCACCTTCTCAAGGGCAACAGGGGACGGACAATTAAACGCTGGCTCAGCCTGCGAAGCCCACACCCCTTGAATGAATAGAAAATATTGAAAAAGGTTTGTCCCAGGGTGAACCTTCCCTGGATTTTAATCTCATTTACCCAGACCAAGGTTCCCCACAACTGGTCATGCATGGGGGCGGGGGGGGTGGTGGGGGAAGGAAGGCAAATTTGAGAAGCAGCAGGAGGCTTGAGAAGCTGAGGAAGGTCAAGAGAGGCAGGGGGAGGCGACCCACAGCAGCAGGGCAACAGGGGTAGGGGTGAGGGCAAGAACCATGCTGTGGCAAGTAAGGCTGAAAGGAAAGTCAGCAGGGGACAGGAGAATAAACACGGGGCGACTGATGGGCTGACGTGTGTTTATTTCAACGCCAGGAGTGTTATGGGTGAGGAGGATGAACTTGGAGCCTGGATCAGTACATGGAATTACAGTGTTGTTGCCATTCCAGAGACCTGGATGTGTGAGGGACAGGACTGGCAGCTCAACGTTCCTGGGTTTTGTTGTTTTAGTCGTGATGGGGGTGGGGGGGCGGTGAAAGAGGTGGAGGGGTTGCACTGCTGATAAGGGAGAATGTCAGCGCAGTACACAGAGAGGACACACTGGAGGGCTCATCCACAGAGCTACTGTGGGTGGAGCTCAGAAATAGAAAAGTTGTAATTACACTGGTGGGATTATACTGTATGCCGTCCCCCTCAATAGCCACCGACAGGCGGAGGAACGGATCTGTCACCAGATTATGGAAAGGTGCAGAAACAACAGGGTTGTCACAGTGGGGACTTTAACTCCCCCAGTAGTGACTGGAACTTCCTTGATACGAGATGGTTCGATGGGCCGCGATTTCTTCAGTGCATCCAAGAGGGGTTCTTGAAAGGATCATCTCTACAGTCGGTATGGGTGGAATTAAGGAACAAGAAAGGAGCAGTTACTCTACTAGGAGTATTCTATAGGCCCCCCGGTAGCAGTAGAGATATAGAGGAGCAGATTGGCAGGCAGTGTTTGGAGAGAAGCAGAAATAACAGGGTTGTTATAATGGGAGACTTCAACTTCCCAAATATAGACTGGAACCTGCTTAGTGTCAAAGGTTTGGATGGGACGGAATTTGTTAAGTGTGTCCAGGAGGGATTCCTGACGCAGTATGTTGACAGGCCGACTGGAGGGAATGCCATGTTAGATCTAGTTTTAGGAAATGAACCGGGACAGGTGAAGGATCTATTGGTGGGTGAGCATTTGGGGGACAGTGACCATTGCTCCATAACCTTTAAAATTGTCATGGACAGGGACAGGTGCAGAGAGGACAAGAGGTTTTTCAATTGAGGAAGGGCGAACTACGAGGCTATAAGGAGAGAACTTGGGAGTGTAAATTGGGATGTCCTTTTTGAAGGAAAATGTACCATGGGGATGTGGTCGATATTCAGGGATCTTATGCAGGATGTTAGGGATAAATATGTCCCGGTGAGGCAGAGAAGGAATGGCAGGGTGAAGGAACCGTGGGTGACGAGAGAGGTGGAACGACTTGTTAGGGAGAAGAATGTAACATACGTGAGGTATAAGCAGCAAGGTTCAGACAGGGCCCGTGAGGAATATAGGGTAGCGAGTGTTACGGACTCAGTGAAAGTCCCTTTAAGATAGAGAGTGTGTGTATGTGTGTGTGGGGCGTGCTTACGTCAATAGAAGATAAAGGACGTAATGACGTTGTTGAAGAAGTCAGAAGAAGAAGAAGGAGAGAGAGAGAAGGGAGAGAGACACCAGCCTGCTTGTTTTCTCTATCGATGGATGAGAAACAATAACTGTGTTTGCCACTGAAATCCATGTATGGAAGTTGGAAGTAATCCGGTGGAGTTCACTTTGTTGCTGACCTGTAGAAGGAAACAGGTTTTGTGTGTGGACGACCACGGTTCGGATGCTTTTCGGGGTGAGGAAGTCACTACCGAGTAAACACTGAAGTGTCGTTTGGGTTCCATCGTGGAACATTTGGATTTCGTATGTACTCTCTCTATGTTTTTCTACATCTACATCTTATCTTCAGACAACGGTGGTTGTTGAAGAAGCCCTTGCTCATGTTTCACCTTATGGCTTGCGGAAATGAACTTTAAGAACCATTCCGGAACTGGGAGTTTTGGACTTTGTCACACACACACATGAAAAGTTTAGTTTTGGGGTTAACGTTCGAGGTTTAACATTTTTGAATTCTAACATACTAACATTTTTTTTTAACTTTTATTTTACGTATTATCATAAGTAGTGATTAATAAAATAGTTTTTAACACTGAATCATGCTCAGTGTGTTTCTTTTGTTGCTGGTTTGTGACAAAATTGGGGGCTCGTCCGGGATATTTTGGTTTTTTAGTTTCGATGGAACAATATTTGGTCTAAATTGGCCTTCCTCATAGACTGCTTTACTTCTGTAAGGTTTAACCTTGTAGCAATCTTTATCAAATCATCCTTTTTCGCCACCTCCAATCCCTTTTGGGTTGGTGACTCCAAAAATGCCTTAATATCCATTGCTGCTGGTTTCCACACACACAAGCCAATTAAAAAGAATTTATCAGACCTCCCTCAAAAATCTTTGGATTGAATCTCGAACAAATCTCGTCAATCTGGGGTACAATCCCAGACGACACTCGTTAACCTTGGGAACTATCCCGGACGAGCCCCCAATTTTGTCACAAACCAGCAACAAAAGAAACACACTGAGCATGATTCAGTGTTAAAAACTATTTTATTAATCACTACTTATGATAATACGTAAAATAAAAGTTAAAAAAAAATGTTAGTATGTTAGAATTCAAAAATGTTAAACCTCGAACGTTAACCCCAAAACTAAACTTTTCATGTGTGTGTGTGACAAAGTCCAAAACTCCCAGTTCCGGAATGGTTCTTAAAGTTCAGTTCCGCAAGCCATAAGGTGAAACATGAGCAAGGGCTTCTTCAACAACCACCGTTGTCTGAAGATAAGATGTAGATGTAGAAAAACATAGAGAGAGTACATACGAAATCCAAATGTTCCACGATGGAACCCAAACGACACTTCAGTGTTTACTCGGTAGTGACTTCCTCACCCCGAAAAGCATCCGAACCGTGGTCGTCCACACACAAATACCTGTTTCCTTCTACAGGTCAGCAACAAAGTGAACTCCACCGGATTACTTCCAACTTCCATACATGGATTTCAGTGGCAAACACAGTTATTATTTCTCATCCATCGATAGAGAAAACAAGCAGGCTGGTGTCTCTCTCCCTTCTCTCTCTCTCCTTCTTCTTCTTCTGACTTCTTCAACAACGTCATTACGTCCTTTATCTTCTATTGACGTAAGCACGCCCCACACACACACACACACACACTCTCTATCTTAAAGGGACTTTCACTGAGTCCGTAACACGAGGAAGGAACTTAAGAAAGGGCTGAGGAGAGCTAGAAGGGGACATGAAAAGGCTTTGGCTAGTAGGGTTAAGGAAAATCCCAAGGCCTTTTTCAAGTACGTGAAGGGTAGGAGGATGGCTAGGGTGAAGGTAGGTCCGATTAAGGACAAAGGTGGGAGAATTTGCCTGGAGGCTGTGGAAGTGGGAGAAGTTCTCAATGAGTACTTCTCTTCGGTATTCACCAGGAAGAGGGGTCTTGATGATGCGGAAGGGAGTGCTGGTAGGGGTAATGTTCTCGAGGTTGTTGATATCAAGAGAGAGGATGTGTTGAAGTTGTTAAATAATATTAAGACAGATAAATCTCCGGGGCCTGACGGGATTTTCCCCAGGCTGCTTCGAGAGGCTAGGGAGGAGATTGCTGAACCGCTGGTAAGGATCTTTGAGTCCTCGTTGTCTACGGGGGTGGTGCCGGAGGATTGGAGGATTGCGAATGTGGTCCCCTTGTTCAAAAAAGGTAATAGGGATAGTCCGGGGGATTATAGACCGGTGAGTCTCACGTCTGTGGTGGGTAAGCTGTTAGAAAGGATTCTAAGGGATAGGATTTATGAAAACCTTGAGAATCATGGACTGATTAGGGACAGGCAGCATGGCTTTGTGAAGGGAAGATCTTGCCTCACAAGCCTGATAGAGTTCTTTGAGGAGGTGACCAGGAAGATTGATGAGGGCAGTGCGGTGGATGTGGTTTACATGGATTTTAGTAAGGCATTTGATAAGATTCCTCATGGTAGGCTTCTTCAGAAGGTCAGAGGCCAAGGGATCCAGGGAAGCTTGGCTGTGTGGATTAGGAATTGGCTTGCATGTAGAAAGCAGAGGGTTGTGGTGGAAGGAGTGCCCTCGGATTGGAGGGCAGTGACTAGTGGTGTCCCGCAGAGATCAATTCTGGGACCTCTACTTTTTATGATATTTATAGATGACCTAGATGAAGGGGTGGAGGGCTGGGTTCGTAAGTTTGCGGATGACACTAAGATAGGCGGTGTTGTGGATAGTGTGGAGGGCTGTCGGAGCTTACAGAGGGATATTGATAGGATGCAGAGCTGGGCTGACAAGTGGCAGATGGAGTTCAATCCGGAGAAGTGTGAGGTGGTACACTTTGGAAGGACAAACTCCAGGGCAGAGTACTGGGTAAATGGCAAGGTACTTGGCAGTGTGGAGGAGCAGAGGGATCTGGGGGTTCATATTCACAGTTCATTGAAAGTTGCCTCACAGGTGGAAAGAGCAGTTAAGAAGGCCAATGGGATGTTGGCTTTCATAAATCGTGGGATTGAGTTTAAGAGCCGCGAGGTGATGATGCAGCTTTACAAAACTCTAGTTAGGCCACACTTGGAGTACTGTGTTCAGTTCTGGTCGCCTCATTATAGGAAGGATGTGGAGTCATTGGAGAGGGTGCAGAGGAGATTTACCAGGATGCTGCCTGGATTGGAGAGTATTGAATATGAGGAGAGGCTTAAGGTGCTAGGGCTTTATTCACTGGAAAGGAGGATGAGACGAGACATGATAGAGGTATATAAAATATTGAGAGGAATAGATAGAGTAGACAGTCAGCGCCTCCTTCCCAGGGCACCAATGCTCAAGACGAGAGGTCATGGCTTTAAGGTTATGGATGGGAGGTTCAGGGGAGATGTCAGAGGGAGGTTTTTCACCCAAAGAGTGGTTGGTGCATGGAATGCACTGCCTGGGGTGGTGGTGGAGGCAGATACATTGAACAGGTTCAAGAGCTTGTTGGATAGGCACATGGAGGAATGTGAGATAGAGGGATATGTGGGAGGAAGGGGTTAGGTAGTGTGAGGGTGGTCTGATGGACGGCACAACATGGTGGGCCGAAGGGCCTGGTTTTGTGTTCTATGGTTCTATGGTTCTATGGAAACAGGATGTGGAGAGTCCAACTGGAGGAGAGAACATACTGGACCTGGTTTTGGGAAATGAGCCAGGCCAGGTGACAGACCTGATACTGGGTGACCACAACTCTTTGTGTATTATAATAGTTATGAACAAGGATAATATTGAACCTTGAGGGAAGGTACAAAGTTGAGGGAGGACAAACTACGACAGGATAAGAGAGGAGCTAAGGGGCATTGACTGGGAGCAGCTGCTGTCGGACAAGTCCACGTCTGACGTGTGGGAGTTGTTTAAGGACCAGCTGATCAGAGTTCAGGATTGGCTTCTTCCAGTCAGGAGTAAGGACAAGGATGGGAAGGTAAGGGAACCTTGGATGACCCGAGAGGTCCTAAATTTAGTCAGGAAGAAAAAGGAAGCATACACAAGGCCGAGGAAGCTGAGACCAGACTGGGCCCATGTGGAATATAAAGACAATAGGAAAGTGCTCAAACAGGCGATTAGGAAGGCCAAATGGGGCCGGGAAATGTCCTTGACAAGCAGAATCCAGGAGAATCCCAAGGCATTTTATATATATTAAGGAAAAGGGGATAACTAAGGAGAGGGTAGGTCCACTCAAGGATAAAGGAGGGAATTCATGCTTGGAGTCAGAGCAAGTGGCTGAGGTACTAAACGAGTACTTTCCGCTGGTATTTACCGAGGAGGAGGATTTGGAGTGTAGTGAAAACAGAGGGGGGCATGCTAAGTGTGCTGGACCATTTTGAGATAAGGAGGAGGTAGTGCTGGGTCTTTTGAAAAGCATGAAGGAGGATGAGTCCCCAGGGCCTGATGGCAGATATCCCAGAATATTAGAAGATGCAAGTGAGGAGATTACTGGAGCTTTGACAAAGATCTTTGTTTCCTCACAAGCAAAAGGCAAGGTCCCAGAGGACTGCAGAGTAGCAAATATTGTGCCTTTGTTCAAGAAGGGAAACAGGGATAATCCAGGTAATTATAGGGCAGTGAGCCTCACATCAACGGTGGTACAAATGCTGTTGGAGAGGATACTTAAAGACAGGATTAATGTGCATTTGGAAAGGCATGGCCTGCTGAGGGACAGTCAGCATGGCTTTGTCTGGGGCAGGTCATGGTTTACAAACTTGATGGAGGTTCTTGAGGAGGTGACAAAGGTGCTTCATGAGGGCAAGGCAGTAGACATTATCTACATGGACTTTAGTAAGAGGTTTGATGAGGTCCCTAACGGTAGGTTGATTCAGAAGATAGAGATACATGGGATCCAGGGGGAATTGCAAGTTTGGATTCGGAACTGACTTGCCCAGAGAAGACAGAGAGTAGGGGTGGAAGGCAGTTATTCTGGCTGGAGGTCCGTGACCAGTGGTGTTCCACAGGGATCGGTGCTGGGACCTCTGTAGTTTTTCATGTATATCAATGACCTGGATGAAAATGTAGATGGGTGGATTAGGAAGGTTGAGGATGACACCAAGATCGGTGGAGCTGTGGACAGTGTAAAGGACTGTCAAAGAACACAGCAGGATATAGATCAGTTACAGATATGGGCAGAGAAGTGGCAGATGCAGTTTAATCTGGGTGGGGTGTTGCACTTTGGGAGATCAAATGAAAGGCAGAATCTCTTGTGCCTGAATCTAATCTGAGCAGGTGGATCGGTATGTGGGTGATAGGCAGATGGGGGAAGGGAAGGGATGGAGGGAATGGGAGGGTGGAATGGAAAAGGTGAGCGAAGGGAAGCCAGAACCCGGGTGGAACACAGTGGGTGTGGGTTACTGGAACTCACAAGATCACAAGATAAAAGGAGCAGAGGTAGGTCGTTCGGCCCATCAAGTCTGCTCCATGAGCTAAACTCATACTATTCCAATCTCACCCCAATTTCCAGCCTTATCCCCATATCCCTTGATACCCTGACTAATTAGATACCTATCAATCTCCCCCTTAAATACCCCCAATGATCGGGCCTCCACAGCTGTAGGTGGCAAAGAATTCCATAAATTCACTACCCTCTGGCTAAAGAAATTTCTCTTCATTTCTGTTTTAAACCAGTACCCTCTAATTCTAAGATTGCGCCCTCTAGTCCTGGACTCACCCACCAGGGAAAACAGCTTCACCACATCTACTCTGTCCAGTCCTTTCAACATTCTAAATATTTCTATGAGGTCCCCTCTCATTCTTCTGTACTCCAGCGAGTACAGTCCAAGAGCCAACAAACGCTCATCGTATGTAAGCCCTTTCATTCCAGGAATCATCCTTGTAAATCTTTTCTGAACCCCCTCCAACATCAGTACATCCTTACTAAGATAGGGGCCCAGAACTGCACACAGTATTCCAAATGAGGCCTCACCAGTTCCCTGTAGACCCTCATCAACACTTCCTTCCTTTTATACTTTACACCTCTCGAAATGAATGCCAACATAGCATTCGCTTTCTTTACCACTGATCCGACCTGGTGGTTAACCTTTAGGGTATCCTGTACGAGTACCCCCAAGTCCCTTTGTACTTCTGTACTTTGAATCTTCTCCCCATCTAGATAATAATCTGCCTGTTTATTTGTTTCCAAAGTGTACAACTGCACATTTCTCAACATTGAATCTCATCTGCCATTTCCTTGCCCATTCTCCTAAACTATTTAAGTCTTTCTGCAACCTTCCTGTCTCCTCAATACTCTCTACTCCTCCACCTATCTTGGTGTCGTCTGCAAACTTAGCCACAAAACCATTTAGTCCATCATCCAAATCATTAATGTACAAAGTAAAAAGAAGCGGCCCCAACACAGACCCCTGCGGAACACCACTAGTAACCGGCAGCCAACCAGAACAGGATCCCTTTATTCCTAACCTTTGCCTTCTGCCAAGCAGCCAATGCTCCACCCGTTCCAATATCCCACCTGTAATTCCATGAGCTCTCAGCTTATTGATCAGCCTCTTGTGAGGCACCTTGCAGAAGGCCTTTTGAAAGTCTAAATACACATCCACAGCCTCTCCCTTATCCTTGAGGATCGATTCCAATAACTTTCCCGCCACCGATGTCAGACTAACAGGTCTGTAATTTCCTTTATGCTGCCTCCCACCCTTCTTATACAGCAGAATTACAGTTGCGACCTTCCAGTCCTCTAGAACCATGCCGGAGTCCATTGATTCCTGGAAAATTATCACCAATGCCTCAGCAATTTCTGAAGCCACCTCCTTCAGAATCCAGGGGTGCACCTCATCCGGTCCGGGAGACTTATCTATCTTCAGTCCATTTAGCTTCCCAAGCACCTTCTCTCTAGTAATCTTAACTGAATTCAGTTCTATCCCCTGAGACCCCTGACTATCTGGTATATTGCTGATGTCCTCCACAGTGAAGACCGATGCAAAATACTCATTTAGTTCCTCTGCCATCTCTCTGTTATCCATTATAATCTCTCCTGCACCGTTATCGATTGGTCCTATATCAACCCGTGTCTCTCCTTTACTCTTCGTATATTTTCAAAAAACTTTTCATATCCTTTTGCATGTTATCTGCCAACTTCCTTTCATAATTCATCTTTTCTTTCCTAATGACCTTCTTACTTTCTTTAAGTTTTTAAAAGTTTCCCAGTCTTCCGTTTTCCCACTAATTTTCATTTCCTTGTATGCCTTCCCGTTTGCTTTTATTTTAGCCTTCACCTCTCTCGTTATCCACATTTGTGCCTTTTTTCCATTCAAAACCTTTTTTCTTGGAATATCTATCCTGCATTTTCCTTATTTCTTGTAGAAATTCCATCCATTTCTGCTCTGCCGTCCCTCCATCTAGCTTACTCTTCCAATCAATTTGGGCCAGTTCCTCTCTCATGCCTCCTGTAATTTCCTTTGTCCACTGAAATATCGACACATCTGATGTCAGCTTCTCCTCTTCAAATTTGAAACTGAACTCAATCATATTGTGATAGCTAGGTCCTAAGGGTTCCTTTACCTTTAGTTCCCTGATCACCTCCAGTTCGTTACACAGCACCCAATCCAAAACAGCTGATCCCCTGGTGGGCTCATCAACAAGTTGCTCCAAAAAACCATCCCGTAGACACTCCACAAACTCGCTCTCCTGAGATCCACAGCCTTCCCGTCTTTCCCAATCCACTTTCATGTTAAAATCCCCCATAATTATCTTGACATTGTCCCTCTGACGTGCTTTTTCTATTTCTAGCTGTAACTTACAGTCCACATCCCAGCTGCTGTTAGGGGGCCGATATATCACTGCTACTATTGTCCTTTTACCCTTGCCATTTCTTAGCTCCACCCATAAGGATTCCACTTCTTCTGACCCTGTGTCCCGTCTCCCTATTGATTTACTATCATTGCTAACCATCAGGGCCACACCACCCCCTCTGCCTACCTGCCTATCTTTCCTATACACTGTGTACCCCTGGACATTTAGTTCCCACTCACAGCCTTCCTCAAGCCATGACTCGGTGATTGCCGCAATGTCATATTTTTTAATCTGTAGCTGTGCCACTAGGTCATCCACCTTATTTCTAATACTACGTGCGTTTAAATACAGTACATTTAGACCAGTATCTGCTGCCGATTTCATTGTATTTCTATTGTTCAGCAAATTATCCTGGCTTTTCACCTGCCCGTCCTTCTTTCCATCTTCACCACACACCGTCTCGGACTTGCTCCTATATACCTCTTCCTCTATCCTAACATCCTGGTTTCCTTCCCCCTGCCAGATTAGTTTAAACCCTCCCCAACAGCTATATTAAACACTCCCACCAGGATATTGGACCCCTTGGAGTTCAGGTGTAACCCATCCTTTTTGAATGGGTTATACCTCTCCCAAAAAAGGTCCCAATGATCCAAGAATCTGAAGCCCTGCCCTCTGCACCAGTCTCTCAGCCACGCATTCATCTGCCAGATCTTACTATTCTTACTTCCACTAGCACGTGGCTCAGGCAGTAATCCTGAGATTACCACCCTGGAGGTCCTGCTTCTTAACCTTCTTCCCAGCTCCCTGTAATCTTCCTTTAGGGCCTCTTCTCTTTTTCTACCAATGTCATTGGTACCTACATGTACCAAGACTTCTGGCTGATCACCCTCTCCCCTCAGAATATTCTGGACCCGGTCCGAGACACCCCGTATCCTGGCACCAGGGAGGCAACACACCATCGGGGCATTGTTGTCAGGTTCGCAGAATCTCTTATCTGTTCCCCTCACTATAGAATCCCCAATGACCACTGCATTTCTCCTTGCCTGCTGGACCACGACACCAGGTACGGTGCCAAGCTCCTGTCTGCCATGGTCTTCCTCTGTCAGGTCATCCTCTCCAACAGAATCTAAAATGAGATACCGATTTTTGAGGTACTCCCTACAAATTCTTTATAGCTTCTGTCTATCTCCTCCTCGCTCTCCCTTATCAGCCGAAGGTCATGGAGCTGCAGCTCCAGGTCCCTAACACGATCCTTGAGGAGCCTCATCTCAATGCACTTTGCGCAGATGTAGTCCTCGGGGAGGCTGGTAGTCTCCCAGGGTCCCCACATCTGGCACTCCAAACATAACATTAATCCCAGATGCATACTGCAATGGCACTGTCTAATGCAACTACAATAAACAAACTAGTAACGTACCCCTGGCTCCATAAATCTTGTCTCTTACCTGTTCTCGCCTAAGCCCGTTGAGCCAAAGCCCAACCACTCTGCTCCCTCTCACTCCGCTGCCCGCTCCGAACGCTGCCCGCTGGATATGGCGGTCTTCCTTTTAAACAGTTTGCGCTACCGAGTGACGTCACGCGCCTGCGCAGTCACTCCCCCCTATCCCGAACGCTAAGGGAAAAAAAGACTTGGAGACTTCAATGTTCATCCCATTGGGTGGTAGACCACTCAGGTGGAACATGAGGTGTTGTTCTTCTGGTTTGCATTTGGCTTCACCGTGGCGGTGGGGAAGGCTGAGGACGGGCGGGCTGGTGTGGGGATGGGAAGGGGGATTGCCCGGCGGGACAACCTTTGGGGACGGAGTATGGAGCGGTTCACGGAGATCGCAGGGAAATGGGTGGCGCCGCCACCTGCTGGGAGCAGAGGGAAGAGCGGCCACAGCTTTGCCCTCTTGTGGCGGAGAGTGGGAAGAGCTGCCACATCATGGATACCGTTGACTTGAGGGCTTTTAACCACAAAATCCTCTGAATCCACTGGCCGGACATGTGAACCAATCTCCCCTTCCTCTCCCAAGCCAACATCCTCAGCACTGAGGCCTTACCTACTCTGTTGTCTCTGATGCTCCACAGGAAGCATCCTATCCGGATGCATCACGGCTTGGTACGGCAACTGCTCTGCCCAGGACCACAAGAAACTGCAGAGAGTTGTGGACACAGCCCAGCACGTCACGGAAACCAGCCTCCCCTCCTTGGACTCTGTAAACACTTCTCACTGCCTCAGTGAACAGTAGGTAGGCACGGTAACGTAGTGGTTAGCGTAACGCTATTACAGCGCCAGCGACCCGAGTTCGATTCCAGCCACTGTCTGTAAGGAGTTTGTACGTTCTCCCCGTGTCTGTGTGGGTTTCCTCCGGGTGCTCTGGTTCCTTCCACATTCCAAAGACGTACAGGTTAGGAAGTTGTGGGCATGCTATGTTGGTGCCGGAAGCTTGGCGACAGTTGTGGGCTGCCCCCAGAACACTCGACGCAAAAGATGCATTTCACTGTGTGTTTCGATGCACATGTGACTAATAAAGACATCTTATTTTTTCTAACATAATCAAAGACCCCACCCACCCCGGACATTCTCTCTTCTCCCCCCTCCCATCAGGCAGAAGATACAAAAGCCTGAAAGCACGTACCACCAGGCTCAAGGACAGCTTCTATCCTGCTGTTATGAGACTAACAAACGGACCTCGTATGATAAGATGAACTCTTGATCTCCCAATCTACCTCGTCGTGGACCTTGCACTTTCTCTGTAGCTGTAACACTAGATTCCGCATCCTGTTATCGTCTCTCACTTTGTACTGTCTCGATGTACTTATGTATGGAATGATCTGTATGGATGGCACACAAAACAGAGCCTTTCACTGTACCTCAGTACATGTGACAATAAACCAATGACCAATTCATGGCCATTCGTGTACCAGACATCTGACCCCCTAAACAGTAGCAGAAGGTGACTATCGGGAGGGCAGAGGAAATAATTCATAAATGTTTCAGAGAGTAGTGGACCCAGCCCAATACATCACAGGCACATCCCTCCCCACCATTGGTAGCATCTACAGGAGGCAAGAAGGCAACATCCATCATCAAAGATCCCCACCATCCGGGCCGTGCCATCTTCTCACAGCTCCCATCGGGCAGGAGGTACGGAAGCCTGAAGTCCCACACCACCAGGTTCAGGAACAGCTGCTTCCCTTCAACCATTCGGTTCTTGAACCAACCAGCACAACCCTAATCACTACCTCACTGCAGCAACACTGTGGCCACTTTGATCACTTTGCACTAAAATGGACTTTTCTTTGTTCTAATTTTTTTTAAAATTTTATTTACAGCGCGGTAACAGCCCCTTCCGGCCAAACGAGTCCGCGCCGCCCATTTTAAACCCCAAATTAACCTACCCGTATGTCTTTTAGCATGTGGAAGGAAACCGAAGCACCCGGCGGAAACCCACGCAGACATGGGGAGAACGTACAAACTCCTCACAGACAGTGATGGGAATCGAACCCCAACTGCTGGCACTGTAATAGCGTCACGCCAACCGCTTTCTTGTAAAAATGGTGTACAATTTATGTTTGATTCATGTTTTTCTTGTGAATGTTGTTGATCTGATGCTCTGTGCCTGTGATGTTGCTGCACCTGTGCACACGTGGCCCTGTGCACACGCGGACCTGTGCAGCCAGCAATAAACTCAAACTTTTCTTTGAAAAGCGCAGTATCACAAAGTGATTCCTGGGAAAAGACTTTGGCTGAACCAGGGAGTTGAAGGGAATGGGAAGCATACAGGCACTCTGGACCAGTCCACTCACGTTCCTGACTCTTGGTGTCTACACCCCATCCCTGGCTCCATTGCGTTCCAGACCCGCAGTCTGGCCGCACATCCCGGCTGGCATTCTGCACTAATGAGCGAGCCGGATGCTGAACAATCTGATGTCGGATTATGGGTTTTACTCCTAAACAAGCCTCTGCGGATTACAAGAAGGGTCCCGCAGAGCGAGGTCCTCGGCCCCCTGTTCTTCACCATTTACAGAGGGTTTACACACCACGTCGATCCTTTCTGATCCCAACTCATTCACACGAGATCTCAACCCTTGCATGATCATTGTCCTCAAGGATTGTTTCCAAATCCACCTGCAACTAAGCAAATTACGACTTCAACAATAATCTCAAATCAGAACATAATGAAAATACCTCCACCTCACTCCCACCCTGACTTCTCTGTATTTAGCCTCCTACCACACCTCATCTTCTGACGAAGTTCGTTCCAGCCCCCAGGGCTCAACACTGAAGTTAACAATTTCAGATAACCAGCCATTCCAGTTTGCGCCGGAACTGTTGCGTCTGAATGATTTATTAACTGAAATCTGCAGAAAAATAGCTCCATTTGTTCAGTAAGTATATTAACATCATAACATTTCAACATTATGTTTCTAAATTAAAAAAGGCATTTAATTGTGGTTTTAATTGCACAGTTAATCTAGAATAGAACAGTATTACTTTTCACTGCTTTGCAAGAGCTTTGTCCTAATTATGCCTAATAATATTTCTACACAGGATTTCATCTTGATTAAAGTCCTCTCCCTGTTTCTGTCACCACCTCCATTTGTAAGACCCTCAGATCCTGAACTCTGCACCCTTACCCATGCTCGATACCTTCCATCCAATGTCGGTGATGATGTGATCCATCATCAACAGCTTGGTTACATTCCCTGCTCCTACACAACTACAGCAGTTTATTCTGGATAAGACATCGCAAGGAGCGAGGAACAAGGAGCCTGGATGTCACGTTGATACCTGAGCTGGGGTTGAGGAAGAGGGAGGGGAGGGGAGAGAGCGAGATGGAGGAGGAATCAGAAAGGGACGGATGGGAGGAGAGAGAGAATCAGGGGAAGATGGAAAGAGAGAAGGAGGAAGTGGGAGGGAGGAGGAGGGAGTTGAGAAGGGGGTTGGAGAGAGACGGATGTGGGCAGGAGAGGGGGGGATGTGGGTGGTAGACAAAGGTTAATCCTCCACCTCACTCCCACCCCGACCTCTCTGTATTTAGCCTCCGACCACACCTCATCTTCTGACGAAGCTCGTTCCAGCCCTCAGGGCTCAACACAGAAGTGAACAATTTCAGATAACCAGCCATTCCAGTTTATGTGGGAACTGTTCAGTCCTGATGAATGGTCATCGACCTGAACCGTTACTTTCTTTCAGTAACTGAAAATGTCAATGCCCAAAATGAAAGGTTAAACACAACAAAGAGAAAAACACGTTCTGAGGGGCCTTCGAATAACCCGTACAGCTTGTCGATCCACCTGGCCAATGACCATCGTCAAGACACATTGGTGAGCTTCAAGCTCCAGCCCCATTGGCAGGGCAGCTGGTTGATGCTAAGACTTGGGAGCGTCACCATCAGCTGCTGAGCCCCAAACGTCTCCCACTGCAGAGGCTCCGAGTATCCAACAAGGTTTACCTGGATAGAGGGGGGAAGTAAAACACACAGATGAACTCCAGGCTGGAGAAGCTGGACTGAGCCATGTTATCCACTGTCACTTAATGGTGCTTTTAAAAAAACGTAACTCAAACCTTTGTCTGCCCTGCTATGGCATGGGGAGCACCGAGGTACAGTTGTCCCATTTTTGGCCAGGCCAGAAATATTGCATAAACCACATGTTTCCCCGGTAACGATGTGTACCTGTCAACACACACACAAGAGGAAATACAATGGGTGCAGGGAATGACAGACCCAGTTGACACTGAGAGAAGAGGCATTTGGATAACGACATGGATCAGGATCCCATGGATTGGGAGATCAAATGTAAAGGGACAGTACACAGTTAATGACAGGACCCTTAACAGTGTTGATGTACAGAGAAATCCTGGGGTCCAAGTCCACAGCTCCCTGAAAGTGGCTGCACAGGTTGACAGGACGGTAAAGAAGGTATACGGCGTGCTTGCCTTTATTAGTGGACGCACTGAGTTCAAGAGTCAGGAAGTTATGTTGCAGCTTTAAACAACTATTTAGGCTGCATCTAGAGTATTGCATTCCGTTCTGGTCACCCCATTACAGGAAGGATGTGGAGGCTTTGGAGAGGGTGCAGAAGAGGTTTATCAGGATGCTGCCTGGATTAGAGGCCATGTGCTATGAGGAGAGGTTGGACAAACTTGGGTTGTTTTCTCTGGAGCGGCGGAGGCTGAGGGGAGACCCGATAGTGGTTTATAAGATTAAGAGAGGCATTGATAGGGTAGACAGCCGGTATCTTTTTCCCAGGGTTGAAATGTCTAACACTAGAGAGCATGTATTTGAGAGGGGTAAAGTTCAAAGGAGATGTGCGGGACAAGTGTTTGACACAGAGAGCGGTGGGTGCCTGGAATGTGCTGCCAGAGGTGGTGGTGGAAGCAGATACGATAGAGGCATCTAAGAGGCTCTTAGACAGGCACATGGATGTGCAGAGAATGGAGGGAAGTGGACGCCATGTAGGCAGAAGGGACTAGTTAGTTAGGCGTTTAATTACTAGTTAATTTGTTCAGCACAACATGGTGGGCCGAAGGGCCTGTCCCCCGTGGTACTCTTCTGTGTTCTAGGAAAGGTTTGGAGGGATGCAGGCCAAACGTGGACAAATGGGACTAGTTCAGGTGGGCACCTTGCTCAGCATAGACGTGTTGGGCCGAAGGGCCTGTTCCTGTGCTGTGTGACTCTGTGACAGTCAATGTCCAACCGCACACCTTCAGAATGGAAATAGTTGCCGGGGTAACGAGACCACAGATTATCTGCAAGGGGCAAGTGGGCAGTTCGGAGACAGGCGGCAAAGAGTTCTTCACAGGCAGGTCAATTCATCTCCCCAGCCCACCCGCAGTTACACACAGTAACGTCACAAGGTTCTTAGAGCAGGATAAAATGTCGCCACAACATTGTGGGCCGAAGGGCCTGTACTGTGCTGTAGTGTTCTGTGTTCTAAAGTTGGCAAACAGCACCAAGCCAAAGACTGCAGTACTAGCCAAGAGGTAACAGTTTGCTAGGGCACTGGACGAGTCTCACCTGTTCCTTCAACAGAGCCAAGGGAAGACAGGCAAGACCACAGGCTGACATCGCAACCTCAGGCAGCAGCCCTGACAGAGCAGTGCTCCCCCTGCACCCCAATGGGGAGTCAGCCCGGAGTTTGTGTCGAGCCTCCGAACCAACACTTGAACCCAAGTCCCCGTGACTCAGGGCTGAGAGACCACCCAGAGTCACAGCTGACATCAACACACAGGCCAGCATGCCGAGAAATTGGGCCCCAGTTGGGATGGAAGTCAATGGAACGAATTCCAGAGGCAGGGAACGAGGTTGCGATGCTCTGACGTGGAGTGTTGGGGCACAGCTGGAGTTGGGGGGGGGGGGGGTGACTCGAGACGCTGTCCTTGGGTGGTCCTACCACACGCCAGGCGTGACGGTGTCGTTCTGCTTCCTCCAGGGACTGGTGTCGTAGATGGCCTCCCCGTTAACGCGCATCCATTGTCCCATCTGCCTCAACCTCTCCTCAAAGATGGGAATGATCCGACCATCGTGAGTGGGACCGATGTTCATCAGGAGATTCCCCCCGCAGGACACCGTCTCAACCAGCGTCTGACAGAAAGATCAATTAGTATCAAAGTCACTCAAAATGATCAGCGGACGATTCCCAATTAGTTTTCAACGAGTGAAGTGGTTTTCACCTCACGAATACGATCTATCACCCAGGGCAAATGGGACTAGCTTAAGTGGGCATCTTGGTCAGCATGGACAAGTTGGGCTGAAGGGCCGGTTCCTGTGTGTAAAATTCTATGAATTGAAAAAGTTTCCCTCCTCACCAACCTAAAAATCTAATAAAAACCTTACATCAAAATATCAATCTTTAATTTCTCAGTAAGATTTGGGATTCACCGATTTGTGAAATTTCTGAAGAAAAAGATACTTCTCGATGTTTAAAACAAATCTATCACCATCACAAAACAAATAGAATACAGCTAAGATACGAAGTACCACTCCCTCGACACCGTCCTGTCACACACTCCCGGGGTCAGACACAGAGTGAAGCTCCCTCTACACCGTCCCATCACACACTTGAAGAGTCAGACACGGCGAAGATCCCTCCACACCGTCCCATCACACACTCCCGGGGTCAGAGACAGAGTGAAGCTCCCTCCACATTGTCCCATCACACACTCCCAGGGTCAGAAACAGGGTGAAACTCCCTCCACACCATCCCATCACACACTCCCAGGGTCAGAAACAGGCTGAAGCTCCCTCCACACCGTCCCATCACACACTCCCAGGGTCAGAGACAGACTGAAGCTCCCTCTACACTGTCCCATCACACACACCTGGGGCCAGACACAGGTTGAAGCTTCCTCTGCACCGTCCCATCTCATACTCCCAGGACAGAGATAGCACGTGTTAGATACGGAGTAAGGCTCCCTCTACACTGTTGTGTCACAGACAGCACAGGCAGACACAGAACAAAATCCATCTGCTCCATGTCAGGAGACAATTCTAAGCCATATAAAAACCCATCAGATTCACAAATGTTCCTCAGAGAAGGAAACCTGCTATTTTATTCAGAACTATAAGTGACTCCAGCCCCACTGGTGTGGTTGACTCAGCTGTTTCCTGAGTTTAGGGGCCATAGCTTTAGCCCATGAGGAGAGATTGAGTCGCCTGGGACTATACTCGCTGGAATTCAGAAGAATGAGAGGGGATCTTATAGAAAACATATCAAATTATG
This sequence comes from Pristis pectinata, assembly GCF_009764475.1. Taxonomy (NCBI): domain Eukaryota; kingdom Metazoa; phylum Chordata; class Chondrichthyes; order Rhinopristiformes; family Pristidae; genus Pristis; species Pristis pectinata. The sequence goes on along the minus strand of NC_067407.1, from coordinate 141,466,302 downwards.
AAAGGGATAGATAAGATAGAGGCAGGAAGGTTGTTTCCACTGGTAGGTGAGACCAGAACTCGGGGAGATGGCCTCAAGATTCGGGGGAATAGATTTAGGATGGAGATGAGGAGGAACTGCTTTACCCAGGGAGTAGTGAATGTGGAATTCTCTGCCCAGGGAAGTAGTAGAGGCTACCTCATTAAATATATTTAAGACACAGTTGGATAGTTTTTTGCACAGTAGGGGAATTAAGGGTTATGGGGAAAAGGCAGGTAGGTGGAGCTGAGTCCATGGCCAGATTAGCCATGGTCTTACTGAATGGCAGAGCAGGCTCGATGGGCCAGATGGCCTCCTCCTGCTCCTAATGTTCTTACGTAATTAGGGATGAGCAATAACTGCTGGCATCTCCACAGCCTGTGACTGAATGAAACAGACACACCTTACCTTTACCAGCTGCTCTATTGTCAGGTAGTCCTGGAGCTGGGCCTCCCTCCTGTATCCCCATGACTTGGAGTCGATGGTCATGCAATTCTCCCACTTGTGGGCGAGGAGGTGCCCTGGATTGTACCTGTCGCTGCAGGTGTAGTAACCGCCGTGCTTGCAGATGGTACCTGCGCCCCACCGGTCGTTGGTTACAACCGTCTCTCGGACAGGACTGAAAGGACAGGAGCTGGTTCAGCAGCAGGCTGTCAAAGGACATTGGTCTTCTGCACACACCTGCCCCTCCCTGTAACCTCCAACCCAAGGGGACCAGGTGTCCCTCCAACAACCTGACAGCTTCACGCTGACAGTTACAGAGGCCAGAGTTCTAACCCCTGGGCATTTTGTAAGCTGAGCTCCCCCTGATCTTTGGATGGTCTCTTTAGTGTGAAACTCAGGTCAGCATTCGTCCCTCAGTCAATATTTCTACCAAGACTTTGTCTGTACGGTATCTAACTGCACATTCCTGCAGCAGTCTCCACCAAGAAATTGGCTGCAAGGTGCCCATGGAGATCCTGAAAGGCGTCACAGAAATGCAGGCCTCTGTGAGCCCAGCAACATCAGCTGCAGTGCTGCTGTCTGCATCGGAGGGAACGCAACAGATGTGGGCGTTGGACCCCGAGCAGAGCAGGGGTGGAGGGGGGTGAGTGTGTAAGGAGCAGGGGTGGAGGGGGTTGTGTGTAAGGCGAGGGTGTGAGTGCACTGAGCAATACGTCTTGAGATAAAATAGAAACTGCGGCCCAGCCAAAGGACCAACACGGTGGCGCAGCGGGTAGAGCCACTGCCTCACAGTGCCAGAGACCTGGGTTCAATCCTGACCTCGGGCGCTGTCTGTGTGGACTTTGCACGTTCTCCCTGTGACCGTGTGGGTTTCTCCCACATCCCAAAGACATGCAGGTTGGTGGGTTAATTGGCTGTGTTAAATGCCCCCACTGTGTAGGTGAGGGGTAGACTCTCAGGGGAGAATAAAATGGGATCAGTGTAGGATTGGTGTAAATGGGTGATCGATGGGCCGAAGGGCCTGTCTCCGTGCTGTATCTCTCTGTGACATGAAAACGTCATTCTAAAATCTTCAGGGAATCTTTAGAACAAGGGGTCAGATGGTGGGAAGGGGAAGTAGGGCAGTGGGATCAGGTTAAGGAAAACCAGAGATCTATAGGTGCTGGAAATCTGAACTACAGAAAATGCTGAAAACACTCAGCAGGTCAGGCATCATCTGGTCGAAGACCCGAGGTCAGGAGGTCAGGTTAGGCTGTGCCCTCACAATAACCAGCGGCCCAGATTCACCAAGCAATCTCAATTGCTTTTCACTGTTGTTTGAATCTCAAATAACAATGAGTCAGAGTAACAGGAAGGAGACAGAGAGCCTAGTGACATGGTGCCATGACAACAACCTTTCCCTCTGTGTCAGCAAAAGAGCCGGTCATTTACTTCAGGAAGGGGGGCAGTGCACACACTCCTGTCTACATAATGGCACTGAGGTCGAGAGGGTTGAGAGCCTCAAGTTCCTCGGAGTGAACATTGGAATAGGTTTATTATTGTCACTTATACTGAGGTACAGTGAAAAACTTGTCTTGCATACCGTTCATACAGATCAATCACACAGTGCATTGAGGTAGTACAAGGTAAAACAGTAACAGAATGCAGAGTAAAGTGTCACAGCCACGAAGAAAGTGCAGTGCAGGCAGACAATAAGGCGCAAGGCCATAACGAGGTAGACTGTGAGGTCAAGAGTCCATCTTACCGTACTGGGGAACCGTTCAATAGTCTTCACCAATAGCCTGTCCTGGTCCAACCACATAGACACCACGGCCAAGAAAGCTCACCAGCACCTCTACTTCCTCAGGAGGCTAAAGAAATTTGGTTTTCTTTCAACTTTCACCAACTTTTATCGATGCACCACACAAAGCATCCTATCTGGATGTATCACGGCTTGGTACGGCAACTGCTCTGCCCAGGACCGCAAGAAACTGCAGAGAGTTGTGGACACAGCCCAGCGCATCACGGAAACCAGCCTCCCTTCTGTGGACTCTGTCTACACCTCTCACTGCCTCGGTAAAGGAGCAGGCATAATCAAAGACCCCACCCGCCCCGGACATTCTCTCTTCTCCCCCCTCCCGTCGGGCAGAAGGTACAAAAGCCTGAAAGCACGTACCACCAGGCTCAAGGACAGCTTCTATCCCACTGTTATAAGGGTATTGATAAGATAAGTACGATAAGATGGACTCTTAACTTCACAATCTACTTCGTTGTGACCTTGCACCTTATTGTCTGCCTGCACTGCACTTTCTCTGTAACTGTGACACTTTATTCTGCATTCTGTTATTGTTTTCCCTTGTACTACCTCAATGCACTGATGTGATGAAATGATCTGTATGGATGGCATGCAGAACAAAGTTTTTCACTGTCCCTCGGTACTTGGGACAATAATAAACCAATTTACCAATGGTTAAAATCAAGGCAACCTCTTCCCTTCACGGGGCAGTACCTCTGATTGTACAGCCAGGACAGGAAGCCAGTGCTGTTCCAGTAGGTGTCGGGTGCTCCCCCATCCCCATCAGACCAGAGGATTTCTGGACGGTATTTGTTCACGATCTCGTACAGCTCCGGCAAGCTCTTGGTGGTGGGGAACTTGTTGGTCTGGAACACACTGGCAGCATCTTCCAGGAAGGCAGGATTGAACCATTCAAAGAGAGAGTGATAGAGGCCAAATCTCAGGCTGGTCCTGTTGCGAACAGCTTGTGCCAGCTCTCCAACAAGGTCACGATGTGGACCCACATCAACCGCGTTCCAGTTCCATGAGTACTTGGATCCCCAGAGTGTAAAACCTAGGGCACATGGAATCAAGGTCACTATAACTGCAATTGTTTAAAGCCATACTGAGTCAAGGTCAAAGTCCAGTTTACTGTCAGATGCACAAGTCCATGTGTGCACATCGGCAATGAAAAACTTACTTGCAGCAGCTTCACAGGCACAGAGCATCAGATAAGCAGCATTCACAAGAAAAACATAAATTAAATATAAATTATACACAGTTTTTACAAGAAAGAACAGAATTCGAATAAAAAAGTCAATTTTAGTGCAAAGTGATCAAAGTGGTCACAGTGTTGCTGTACTGAGGTGGTGATTAGGATTGTGCCGGTTGGTTCAAGAACTGAATGGTTGAAGGGAAGTAGCTGTTCCTGAACCTGGTGGTTCTGTTCCTCCTGCCTGATGGGAGCTGTGAGAAGATGGAACGGCCCGGATGGTGGGGATCTTTGATGATGGATGTTGCCTTCTTGCCTCCTGTAGATGCTACTGATGGTGGGGAGGGATGTGCCTGTGATGTATTGGGCTGAGTCCACTACTCTCTGCAGCCTCTTACATTCCTGTGCATTCGAATTGCCGTCCCAGACCATGATGCAGCCAGTCAGGACACTTTCAGCAGTACATCTGTGGAGGTTTGTTGGAGTGTTCGGTGACAAGCCGAACCTCCCTAACCTCCAAAGAAAGTAAAGACACAGGCCAAAGCATCAAAAACATGCAGGTTGGTAGGCTAATGGTGCCGCTGTAAATTGCCCCCTGTGTGTAGGCAAATGGTGGAATCTTGGTGGGGGGGAGAGGTGGAGTTGATGAGAATGTGGGGAAATTAAAATGAGGTTAGTGTACATCAGTGTGGACTATTTACAGCAGGCAATTAACCTACCAACTCACACCTTTGGGATGTGGGAGCAAACCGGGGCACTGGATGCGGTCACAGGGAGAACGTGCAAACTCCACACAGACAGCGCCAGGGGTCAGGATTGAACCCAGGTCTCTGGAGCTGTGAGGGAGCGGATCTACCATCTTCAACAGCTCTATAACTTTTTTGCACATCTCTGTGGCTCCTCAGTGAACTTGCCCCTTGCCATTTGTCGGTGGGGCACTCCAAATGCTCCCAATAGCTTTTTATTTCCCCTAAGTACTGAATGGACCCTTGAAGACTTCTTCCTGTCCGACCCTGTCAGGTGTGAGCTCTTGACTTGCCTGAAGTTGCAAGACAGACATTTGGCAAAGAAACGCACTCTTTAATGGGCAGCAGACCACTACGCCCACTCTGATGCATCATGGCTCGGTACGGCAACTGCTCTGCCTGAGACCGCAAGAAACTGCAGAGAGTTGTGGACACAGCCCAGCGCATCACACCAACCAGCCTCCCCTCCGCTGACTCCGTCTACACTTCCCGCTGCCTTGGAAAAACAGCCAACAGGTTTACCAGGATGCTGCCTGGATTAGAGGGCAGGTGCTATAAGGAGAGGTTGGACAAACTTGGGTTGTTTTCTCTGGAGCGTCGGAGGCTGAGGGGAGAAGTTCATGAGATTATGAGAGGCACAGATAGGGTAGAGAGTCAGAATCTTTTTCCCAGGATTTCAAATACCAGAGGGCGTGCATTTAAGGTGAGGGGGGAAAATTCAAAGGAGATGTGCAGGGCAAGGTTTTATCACACAGAGAGCAGTGGGTGCCTGGAATGTGCTGCCAGGGGTGGTGGTGAAGGCAGATATTAGAGAGACATTTAAGAGGCTCCTAGACAGACACATGAATGTGCAGGGAATGGAGGGATACGGACATTGTGCAGGCAGAAGGGATTAGGGTGTCATTATCTTAGTTAGTTTGGCACAACATTGTGGGCTGAAGGGCCTGTTCCTGTGCTGTACTGTTCTGTGTTCTATGTAACATACTCAAAGGCATCTCCCACCCTGGACATTCTCTCTTCTCCCCTCTCCCGCTGAGCAGAAGATACAAAAGCCTGAAAGCACGTACCGCTGGGCTCAAGGACAGATTTATCCCGCTGTTATCAGACTCTTGAACAGACCTCCTGTATGATAGAGATGATCTCTCAAGCTACCTCATCGTGGCCCTTGCACCTTATTGTCTGCCTGCACGGCACTTTCTCTGTAACTGTAACACTATATTCTGCATTCTGTTATTGTTTTCCCTTGTACTCCCTCAATGTACTGACGTTTGGAACGATCTGTTCCGGATGAAACGCAAACCAAGTTTTTCAGTGTATATTGGTACATGTGAAAATAGCAAGCATGGGAAACCGAGGCTATGCTTTGAGAATCTTGATACCTTCGTGGTGTTTGGAGGTCAGAACGACATACTTGGCTCCCGAGGAGCTCAGAAGATCAGCCCACTGTGCTGCATCGAAGAAGGTTGCTGAGAACATGGGAGCGAACTCTGGGTACGTAAATCCAGGAGGGTAGCTTCTCTCCATAAACTCCACATACTGCTTCAGTCTCTGCTTCTGCCAGTAGTACCTGTGGAAAAGGAGGATTTATGTAGGGACAACTTGCCCCAATTATCTCGGAGACTGAGCCTGGAACACCGAGCACAGGTCTTGACTCCCCGCCTAAGGAAGACAGACTTGCGATAAGGTTGACCAATGGATGTCTGGGGTGGAGGGGTTGCTGTAACAGGAGGTTAAACAGACTGGGTCTGTATTCTCCAAGAGTTTAGAAGAACAAAGAGTGATATTAATGGAACTTGAGCACTTGAACTGCCAAGGCATAGGGCAGGCACGGTAGTGTAGCAGTTAGCGTAACACTTTGCGTTCAATTCTGGCCACTGTCTGTAAGGAGTTTGTACGTTCTCCCCGTGTCTGTGTGGGTTTCCTCCGGGTGCTCCGGTTTCCTCCCACATTCCAAAGACGTACGGGTTAGGAAGTTGTGGGCGTGCTATGTTGGCGCCGGAAGCGTGGCGACACTTGCGGGCTGCCCCCAGAACACTCTACGCAAAAGATGCATTTCACTGTGCGTTTCGATGTACATGTGGCTAATAAAGATATCTCATCTTATGTTATCTATGGGTCAAGTGCTGGAGGATGGGATTAATATGGATGAGTGCCCACTAGTCAGTGTGGTCTCGGTGGGCCGAATGGCCTGTTTCCGTGCTGTATGAAACTCTCAATGTGTACGGGTAAATGCACAGGTCTGCCTGGAACCAAGAGTCACCGTCTCAAAGTCAAAGGTCAGTCATTGAGGACAGAGATAAGAAAAATCTTTTTAACTCAGAGGGTGGAGAATCTTCAGAATTCTCTACCCAAGAGGCCTGAGAAGACTCGGTCACTGAGCATATTCAAGAAAAAGATCGACAGGTCTTTAGATATCAATTAAAAGTTATGGGGTCAGCACAGGAGAGTGGTGCTGAGACTGAATGACTGAGCAGAGGCGAGAGGCTCCTGGCTTAGTTTTGATCCTATTTCTTAAGTTCTTGTTTTTAAACCCAATTAGAGTGCCTTTAATCAGAGTGATTTCACAGAGAAGGTCAAAGTCGAATTTATTGTCAGATGCACATCCATGTGTGCACAGGTGCAATGAAAAACTTACTTGCAGCAGCATCACGGGCACAGAGCATCGGACAAGCAGCATTCACAAGAAAAACATTAATTATACACAATTTGTACAAGAAAGAACACAATTAGAACAAAACAAAACATAGTCCATTTTAGCACAAAGTGATCAAAATGGTCATCGTGTTGCTAAACTGTAGTGTTTAGGGTTGTGTCGGTTGGTTCAAGATAAGATCTCTTTATTAGTCACATGTACATCGAAACACACAGTGAAATGCATCTTTTGTGTAGAGTGTGCTGGGGGCAGCCTGCAAATGTCGCCACGCTTCCAGCGCCAACATAGCATGCCCACAACTTCCTAACCCGTACATCTTTGGGAATGTGGGAGGAAACCGGAGCACCCAGAGGAAACCCACGCAGACACGGGGAGAATGTACAAATTCCTTAGACAGCGGCCGGAATTGAACCTGGGTCGCTGGCGCTGTAATAGTGTTATGCTAGCTGCTACACTACCGTGCCTGCCCAAGAACCGAATGGTTGAAGGGAAATAGCTGTTCTTGAACCTGGTGGTGAGGGACTTCAGGCTTCTGTACGTCCTGCCCGATGGGAGCTGTGAGAAGATGGCAAGGCCTGGATGGTGGGGATCTTTGATGATGGATGTTGCCTTCTTGAGACAGCCACTCCTGTAGGTACTTCCAATGGTGGGGAGGGATGTGCTGTGCCTGGTGACTTCTGATCACAATCTCTTGGTGGTTTCATTTTGACAAACCACTTCCCAATTCGGGCCCCAGGAGATCAGGGTCAGTTGAGGACCAAGTGCCAGGTGACCAATAATCATCAGGCACTGAATCACCAATAACCATCAGGCACACATGGATATTGGCCAATGACCACCTGCCTAGCCCGAGCAATGGCCAATGATCATCTGCCGGGCCTGGGCAAAGCCCAATGACAAGCTGAATATCCTGGACAACGGCCAATCACATTCAGTAAAGACTGTCAAATAGCCAATGAGAAACAGCCAAGCTCAGCTCACCACCGATGTTTGGCAGGCCTGAACCATAGCGAGCTTTTGTCAATGACTAGTAAAAAAATATTTCTAATAGTTACAGAGGTAAAAGAAATATACATTGAGATTTAGCATTTCTTTTTGCACTACTTCAGACTGCACTCCCATTTTTGCACCATTCTGTTGTTTTGTGCTTGTTGCTGTGTTTATTGTTGTCATAGAGTCATCAAGCAATACAGCACGGATACAGGCCCTTCGGCCCAACCAGTCCATGCCGACCACGGTGCCCACCCAGCTAGTCTCAATTTCCTGCGGTCGGCCCATATCCCTCCAAGCCCCGCCCCTTCATGTTCCAAGTGCTTCTTAAATGATGCTGTTGTACCTGCCTCACCCACTTCCTCTCCCTATAACTCAGGCCCTCTAGTCCTGGAAACATCTTCCTAAATCTTCTCTGCACTCTTTCCAATTTAACCATGTCTTTCCTATAACAACCAAAACTGTGCACAGTGCTCCAAGTGCGGCCTCACCAACGACTTATACAACTGCAACATAATGTCCCACTAATTGGTGCAGTGAAGGCTGTGACCGTGCATCCTCTACAACAGGACCCCAGGAGTTGCAGTCAGGTCCCTACATGATAACAGCTCAGACACTCTGTTCTTCCCAGTGCAAGTTCTGGTCCGTTCTTTAGATTCCGATTCAGATGAGTTTATTGTCATATACACCAGGGTGCAATGAAATTCCGTGCCCTGACTGATGAAGACCAGAATGCTAAATGCCTTTTTCACCAGCCTGTCTACCTGTGACACCTCTTTCAACGAACTATGCACTTGTACACCTGGGTCCCTCTGTTCCATTACACTCCGTAGTGCCCTACCATTCATCATGTAAGTCCTACTCCGGTCTGACTTTCCAAAGTGAATCACCTCACGCTTACCTGTATTGAAATCCATTTGCCACCCCTCGGCCCACTTCCCTAGCTGATCAAGATCCCCCTGTAATCTACGATAACCTACTTCACTATCAACAACACCTCTTAATGGCAGGCACGGTAGTGTAGCGGTTAGCATAACGCTATTACAGTGCCAACGACCTGGATTCAATTCCGGCCACTGTCTGTAGGGAGTTTGTACGTTCTCCCCGTGTCTGCATGGGATTCCTCCCACATTCCAAAGATGTACGGGTTAGGAAGTTGTGGACATGCTATGTTGGTGCTGGAAGCGTGGCGACACTTGCGGGCTACCCCTAGAACACTCTATGCAAAAAGATGCAATTCACTGTGTGTTTCAATGTACATGTGACTAATAAAGAAATATTAATATTAAATTAATTTCATGTCATCTGCAAACCGATCAAGCCTTGTGCATTCACATCCAAATCATTTATATAAGTAACGAATAACAGAGGTCCCAACACTCACCCCGGAGGCACACCACTAGTCACCGGCCTCCATTCCAAGAAACAACTTCGACCACCACCCTCTGCTTCCTACCTCCGAGCCAATTTTGAATCCAGCGAACTACCTCCCCCTGTATTCCATGGGACCCAACCTTCCAGATCAGCCTGCCATGCGGGACCTTGTCGAAAGCCTTGGTAAAGTCCAAATAGACAACATCCACTGCCCTACCCACATCTACCCTTCTGGTGACCTCTTCAAAAAACTTTATAAGGTTCATCAAGCACGACTTCCCACACACAAAGCCATGCTGACTCCTCCAAATCAGACTCTGTCTATCCGCTCATTGCTGTATTTATTCTTACCCTGTACACTGTTCACTCTGTGAGCTTCACGCGAGCAAGGAATTTCATTGCACCCTGGTGTATATGACAATAAACTCATCTGAATCTGAATCTAAAGAACGGACCAGAACTTGCACTGGGAAGAACAGAGTGTCTGAGCTGTTATCATGTAGGGACCTGACTGCAACTCCTGGGGTCCTGTTGTAGAGGATGCACGGTCACAGCCTTCACTGCACCAATTGGTATTGATATTGGTTTATTATTGTCACTTGTACTGAGGTACAGTGAAAAACTTGTCCAGTATACCGATCGTACAGGTCAATTCATTACACAGTGCAGTTACATTGGGTTAGTACAGAGTGCATTGAGGTAGGACAGGTAAAAGCAGTAACAGTACAGAGTAAAGTGTCACAGCTACAGAGAAAGTACAGTGCAATAAGGTGCAAGGTCACAATAAGGCAGATCGTGAGGTCAGGGTCCATCTCATCATATAAGGAAACTGTTCGATAGTCTTATCACAGTAGGATAGAAGCTGTCCTTGAGCCTGGTGGTACGTGCCCTCAGGCTCCTGTATCTTCTGCCTGATGGAAGAGGAGAGAAGAGAGAATGACTCGGGTGGGTGGGGTCTTTGATTATGCTGGCTGCTACACCAAGGCAGCGAGAGCTAAAGACAGAGTCCAAGGAGGGGAGGCTGGTGTCTGTGATGCGCTGGGCTGTGCCCACAACTCTCAACAATCACCACACAATCAGCGCATTGCACCAACTTCAAACTTTTAAAAACTAATCAGGCAACACAAAGAAACCTTGGAAATGTCCCAACTTGTTGCACAAGGTACAATTCAGGTTTTAAAAACCTGTCAATCATTGCTGATGAACCTCTCTTGAACAATTGAACAGCGTATGTGCAATCTCTCACATAGCAACACACATTGCACTCTGACACAAAAACACTTGGGATACTCAGCAGGCCAGGCAGCGTCTGTGGGGACTGAAGCAGAGATAGCATTTCAGGTCGACCACCCTTCAGGAGGATGATCAGCGTGCTGAATTTGACACTTTTAAACAGATCAGATGATTACAGATTACAGATGTGTGATGGGGAAGCTGACTGTGTGATCCACAGCTGTGATATCTGCACAGTACCTTTATCTGCACTAATAAAGATATCTTGTCTTGTCTTGCACACATTCCCTGGCTGTAACATGCAGTGGGACAACCTGGACACTGTAGAAAAACAAATCTCTTTTCACCTTATAACAACACAAAGAGATCATTTTAAGATTTCTTTATCAGCCACATGTACATCGAAACACACAGTGAAATGCATTTTTTGCGTAGAGTGTTCTGGGGGCAGCCCGCAAGTGTCGCCACGCTTCCAGCGCCAACATAGCATGCCCACAACTTCCTAACCCATAGATCTTTGGAATGTGGGAGGAAACCGGAGCACCCAGCGGAAACCCACGCAGACACGGGGAGAACGTACAAACTCCTTACAGACAGTGGCGGGAATTGAACCCAGGTCACTGGCGCTGTAATAGCGTTACGCTAACTGCTACACTACCGTGCATTCATGCTGGCTCCCAGCACAGTAATCCCACCAGTCCCTTTCTGCCACTCTGTAGCCCTGCAGTTTAGAATTAGAAAATCATAGAACTGTACAGCACACGGGCCCTTCAGCCCACCTGTCCATGCCGACCATGGGACCTACCTACATGAATCCCACTTGCCTGCATTAGGCCCGTATCCCTCTACTCCCTCATATCCAAGTACCTGTCCAAATGCCTTTTAAACATTCTCCCTCCTGCTAATCAACCTGCCTTTGGTGTTTTGCCAGCCACTTACACTAAGGATCTATTACAAATTTCCATAGATGTACAGTGGAGAGCATTCTGACTGGTTGCATCACTGCCTGGTATGGAGGCTCCAACGTACAGGATTGCAAAAGGCTGCAGAGGGTTGTAGACTCAGCCAGCTCCATCACAGGCACAACCCTCCCCACCATTGAGGACATCTTCAAGAGGCGGTGCCTCAAGAAGGCAACATCCATCACTAAGGACCCTCACCACCCGGGACATGCCCTCTTCTCATTACTACCATCGGGGAGGAGGTACAGGAGCCTGAAGACCCACACTCAACGATTCAGGAACAGCTTCTTCCCCTCCGCCATCAGATTTCTGAACAGTCCATGAAGCCATGAACTACATTGTTCCTTTTTCTTTTACACTATTTATTTATTTTTGTAATTTTTAATAATTTTTATGTCTTGCACTGTACTGCTGCTGCAAAACAACACATTTCATGTCACAGAATTATTACCAGTGATAGATAGAGTGGACAGCCAGAGCCTCTTTCCCAGGGCACCAATGCTCAATACAAGAGGGCATGGCTTTAAAGTAATGGGGGTAAGTTCAAGGGAGATATCAGAGGGAGGTTTTTCACCCAGAGAGTGTTTGGGGCATGGAATGTGCTGCCTGGGGTGGTGGAGGCAGGTACATTGGTCAAATTCAAGAGATTGTTAGATAAGCATATGGAGGAATTTAAAGTAGGGGGATATGTGGGAGGAAGGGGTTAGATAGTCTTAGGCGAGGTTTAAAGATCAGCACAACACTGGGGGCCGAAGGGCCTGTATTGTGCTGCGCTGTTCTATGTTCTAAACCTGATTCTGATTTGCAGTGGCCAATTAACCTGTCAGCACATGCGTAGGGCGCGGGAGGAAGCTGGAGCACCCGGGGGAACCCGAGTGTGGTCACGGAGGGAACCAGCAGACTCAGCACCTGAAGTCAGCTTCGAACCCTGGTCCCTGGTGCTGTCAGGCAGCAGCACCAACCACTGCACCCTCCTGACTTGTCAAATGTGCTCGATCTGATTGGCTGCTCTACCTGTCCTTCATCCTCCATCTCACCCAGTTCCACCCTGCTGGTCCCTGTCTCACCCCGCCCCCTCTCACCTGGTATCCCCCCCACCCTACCCTGTCAGCCCTGATGCAGCGTCTCAATCTGAAACCTTGACCATCCCGCTGCCCCCACAGACGATGCTCGACCTGCTGAGTTCCTCCAGCAGCTTGTTTCACTCTGTTTTCAAAAAAGAAACTGTAAAAGAAACTACTGTGTGCAGTTTTGAGCCCCTTCTCTTAAGACGGATGTGCTGATGTTGGAGAGGATTCAGAAAAGATTTATGAGGATGATTCCTGGAATGTAAGGGCTTACATACGATGAGCGTTTGTTGGCTCTTGGACTGTACTCAGTGGAGTACAGAAAAATGAGAGGGGACCTCATAGAAACATTTCGAATGTTGAAAGGACTGGACAGAGTAGATGTGGCCAAGCTGTTTCCCTTGGTGGGTGAGTCCAGGACTAGAGGGCACAGTCTTAGAATTAGAGGGTACCGGTTTATAACAGAAATGAGGAGAAATTTCTTTAGCCAGAGGGTCGTGGATTTATGGAATTCATTGCCACGTACAGGTGTGGAGGCCCGATCATTGGGGGTGTTTAAGGAGGAGATAGATAGATATCTAATTAGTCAAGGTATCAACGGATATGGGGATAAGGCCAGGAATCGGGGCTAGATAGGAATAGTTTTAGTTTAGCTCATGGAGCAGACTCGATGGGCCGAATGGCCTACTTTCGCTCCTTTGTGAACTTGTGAGAAATCATCTGCCTCCAGTTTAAGTCCCCATTCCCCCCAGTGATCCTGATCCTGATCCTGCCTCCCACAGTCGAGCAGTCCGGAGCTTCATCGCCTCCGCAAGGATCACGCTGCCCACTGGTGCATTCTATTCTGTGCAGAAGCCAAGCTTTGTGTCTCTGGCCTGCAGACTGAAAGTAAACAAGGAACCAGCCGCAGAGCATGACCTTGGCACCGAGGTCCGAGAACAAAGCAGGGAGCTTCTCTCTCTGCAACCCGACCGTGGGAGGCGGCTCGCTGGTTACTCACCAGAACCACTCGCTGCCGAAGCTGGGCACCGAGAAGACTCCCCAGTGGATGAAGACGCCAAACTTGGCTCGGTCGAACCAGGGCGGCAGCGGCCGGGAGTCGATGGTGTCCCAGGACGGGGCCGGCGTTGATTGACAGCCGGGGCTGATTGACAGCAGAGCCCAGATCAGCGCCGGGCCGGAGCAGCGGAGCACCCGCCGGGGCTGCACCATCGCTCTCCCCCTCAGCAACCTGCGGCGGAGCCCGTAACTCACACCGGGAGGGGTGGGGAAGTGAGCAGACTGGGTGTGCAATGCTGGGTCCTGCAGTCCACCTTGTTAACCATAGTGCTGGAATCATACAGCACAGAAACAAGCCCTTGATCTTAAGGCTTTTCATGATGCACCCCATCATGAGTTTGTGCGGGGTTTAATTTATGTTTTTCTTGTGAATGCTGCTTATCTGATGCTCTGTGCCCGTGATGCTGCTGCAAGTAAGTTTTTCTTTGCACCTGTGCACACATGGACGTGCAGATAACAATAAACTGGACTTTGTGTATCCCAGAGAAGTGGAGACTGTATTGCAAATAATCACTAATACAACAGGCAACATAGCTGCCCAACTAGATTGTGCTGTTGAACTGTTTTACGTAGTAATTTTTTTTTTAATTTAAAAATACACGGTAGTGTAGTGATTAGCATAACACTATTACAGCATCAGAGACCCGGGTTCAATTCCTGCCGCTGTCTGTAAGGAGTTTGTATGTTCTCCCCGTGTCTGCGTGGGGTTCCTCCGGGTGCTCCGGTTTCCTCCCGCGTTCCAAAGACGTACAGGTTAGGAAGTTGTGGGCATGCTATGTTGGTGCCAGAAGCGTGGCAACACTTGCGGGCTGCCCCCAGAACACTCTACGCAAAAGATGTATTTCACTGTGTTTCGATGTACATGTGACTAATAAAGAAATCTTATCTTATAGCTGTATTCTTTGAAGTTTAGAAGAATGTTTGGCACAGATATCGTGGGCCAAAGGGTCTGTTATTGTCCTGGTCCATGTTCTATTTTCTAATGATTAACAATTAAGATCCTTAAGAGGCAGGACAGGGTCAAGATGTTTCCACCAGCGGGAGAGTCTCGTTGAACAGTGGGGCAGGCTTGAGGGGCCGAGTGGCCTACTCCTACTCCTATTTGGTTGAACCAGGTCCTGTTTGGTAACATCACAATGTGTAACAGGCATTTGGACAGGTACATAGACAGAAAAGGTTGAAGAGGACATGGGCCAAACATAGGCAAATGGGACTAGCTCAGATAGACATCTAGGTCGGCATGGGGGAGTTGAGCCGAAGGGTCGGTTTCTGTGCTGCATTATCCTGTGACTCCATTTTCTTATTTTCTTTTATGTCCTAGTACCAAGACTGGAAATTGGCAACTGCAGCCTGTTAATTTTGTAACATCTGGTATTTAATGTTTCCCTCGGAGGTCATGAGTCGTTGGAATTCTCTTCCCCAAAGGTGTTGGAAGTGGATCGTTGAATGTTTTTAAGGTGGTGGCAGATAGGTTCTGAATCAGGGAGGTGACAGGGGCTGGGCGGGGATGGGGAGCTGAGGTTACAGTTGGATCAGTTGTGATCTCGTTGAATGGTGGAGCAGAAACTGAAGGGGCCAAGTGACCTCCTCCTAGTCCTATTGTTCAGCCTCCTCCAGACTATCGCCTTTACCCCTCTACCTCTCATTTTGGTAAGTCAAATATGATGGCAGAATATAGTATTAGTGGTAGGACTCTTGGCAGCGTGGAGGATCAGAGGGATCTTGGGGTCCGAGTCCATAGGACGCTCAAAGCGGCTGCACAGGTTGACTCTGTGGTTAAGAAGGCATATGGTGTATTGTCCTTCATGAATCAGGGAATTGAATTTAGGAGCCGAGAGGTATTGTTTCAGTTATCTAGGTCCCTGGTCAGTCCCCACTTGGAGTACTGTGCTCAGTTCTGGTCGCCTCACTACAGGAAGGATGTGGAATCCATAGAAAGGGTGCAGAGGAGATTTACAAGGATGCTGCCTGGAATGCGGAGCATGCCTTATGAAAGCAGGTTGAGGGAACTCGGCCTTTTCTCCTTGGAGCGACGATGAGGGGGGACCTGATAGAGGTGTATAAGATGATGAGAGATATTGATAGGGTAGATAGTCAGAGGTTTTTCCCCAGGGCTGAATGGTGGCCACAAGAGGACATAGGTTTAAGGTGCTGGGAAGTAGGTATAGAAGAGATGTCAGGGGTAAGTTTTTTACTCAGAGAGTGGTGAGTGTGTGGAATGGGCTGCCGGCAACGGTGGTGGAGGTGGACACGATAAGGTCTTTCAAGGGACTGTTGGATGGGTACATGGTGCTGAAGGCTATGGGTAAGCCTAGTAATTTCTAGGGTAGGGACATGTTCGGCACAACTTTGTGGGCTGAAGGGCCTGAATTGTGCTGTAGTTTTTCTATGTTTCTATGTTTCAAGCTTCTTGTCCAACCCTTCAGCCTTTACAGCACAGGAAGCCTTTCTACCACTGGGTCAATGGAGTATTGAGAATGATTCTGGTCGCCCCATTGCAGGAAGGATGTGGAGGATTTGGAGAGGGTGCAGAAGAGGTTCACCAGGATGCTGCCTGGATTAGAGGGTATGAGCTACAAGGAGAGGTTGGACAAACTTGGATTGTTTTCTCTGAAGTGTCGGAGGCTGAGGGGAAACCTGATAGAGGCTAAAGAAATTTGACATGTCCCCTTCGACCCTCACCAATTTTTGTCGATGCACCATGGAAAGCATCCTATCTGGATGTATCACAGCTTGGTACGGCAACTGCTCTGCCCGTGACCACAAGAGACTGCAGAGAGTTGTGGACACAGCTCAGCACATTACAGAAACCAGCCTCCCGCCATGGACTCTGTCTACAGTTCCCGCTGCCTCGGTAAAGCAGCCAACATAATCAAAGACCCTATCCACCCTGGACATTCTCTCTTCTCCCCCATCCCATCAGGCAGAAGATACAAAAGCCTGAAAGCATGTACCACCAGGCTCAAGGAAGTTTCAGTCCTGCTGTTATAAGACTATTGAATGGTCGCCTAGTACGATAGATTCTCAGAATCAGGTTTATCATCACTGACAAATATCGTGAAATGTGTTGTTTTGCGGCAGCAGTATAGTGCAGGACATAAAAATTACTATAAGTTACAAAAATAAATAAACAGTGCAAAAGAGGAATAACGATGTAGTGTTCACGGGTTCGTGGACTGTTCCAAAATCTGATGGTGGAGGGGAAGAATCTCTTCCTGAATCATTGCGTGTGGGTCTTCAGGCTCCTGTACCTCCTCCCCGATGGCAGTAATGTGAAGAGGGCATGTCCCGGGTGGTGAGGGTCCTTAAGTGATGGATGCCACCTTCTTGAGGCACCGCCTCTTGAAGATGCCCTCGATGGTGGGGAGGGTTGTGCCCGTGATGGAGCTGGCTGAGTCTACAACCCTCTGCAGCCTCTTTCAATCCTGCGCATTAGAGCCTCCATAACAGGCGGTGATGCAACCAGTCAGAATGCTCTCCACTGCACATCTGTAGGAATTTGCAAGAGTCTTTGGTGTCATACCAAATCTCCTCAAACTCCTAATGAAGTAGAGCCACTGGTGTGCCTTCTTCATGATCGCATCAATGTGTTGGGCCCAGGATAGATCCTCTGAGGTGTTGACGCCCAGGAACTTGAAGCTGCTCACCCTTTCCACTGCTGACCCCTCAGTGAGGACTGGTGTGTGTCCTCCCGACTTCCCCTTCCTGGAGTCCACAATCGATTCCTTGGTCTTGCTGACGTTAAGTGTGAGGTTGTTGTTGCGACACCACTCAACCAGCCGATCTACCTCACTCCTGTACGCCTCCTTATTGCCATCTGAGATGGACTCCTAACCTCACAATCTACCCCGTTATGACCTTGCACCTTATTGTCTGCCTGCACTGCACTTTCTCTGTAATTGTTACACATTATTCTGCATTCTGTTATTGTTTTCCCTTGTACAACCTCAATCTGTATGATCGGTATACAAGACAAGTTTTTCACTATATATCAGTACATGTGACGATAATAAACCAATTTACCAGTTTAGAAGTTTATAAAATTATGAGAGGCAAAGATAGGATTGATAGTCTTTTTCCCAGGGTAGAAATATCAAGTACTAGAGGGCATGCATTTCAGGTGTGAGGGGGCAAGTTCAAAGGAGATGTGCGGGGCAAGTTTTTACACAGAGAGCGGTGGGTGCCTGGATTGTGTTGCCAGGGGTGGTGGTGGAGGCAGATACCACAGTGGTGTTTAAGAGGCTGTTAGGCAGACACAAGAACAGGTGGGGAATGGAGGGATGTGAATCATATGCAGGCAGAAGAGATTAGTTTAGTTTGGCATCGTGCTCAGCACAGACATTGTGGGCCGAAGGGCCTGTTCCTGTGTGTCCTGTTCTACATTCTATGGGAATCCTCACTGGCATCAAATCTGTATCAAATGGCATCTGTAACTGTGGCACTGGTTACTGTGGTTTACCCTGTCTCCACCAAGGGTCTCTCCCCCCACTGAGGGTCTCTCCCCCACTGAGGGTCCCCCCCCACACTGAGGGTTCCCCCCCACACTGAGGGTCTCTCCCCATACTGAGGGACTGTACTCAACCAGTGAGGCTCTTCTTCTGCCAGTGGCAGTTCCACACCGCAGATGTGAACCAGCCACTGGAGGTTTGCCCTCACCCACTGGTGACCTTAATTGCCCACTGGGGTATTACACTCACACTCTGGTGGTTTAGTTTACTCGAGGTGTCCACTGCCCACAGGGGATCTGCTCCATCCCACCGGGGGAGGGGGGGATTACCTGCCCATTGGGGGTCTGAGCTGGCCATTGGAGCCCATTCTCACAGTCTTGGGGCAGCCCACTTCTGATAGACCATGTCCACTGGAGCCCATTCTCACAGCCCACTTCTGATGGACCAGGGTGGACAAGCTCGGGACCCAGGGTCAGTGTAAGGCAGTAGTGGCATGGACACTGGCACTGTGACCTCAGCTCTTCCGCTCAGAGGGACCCAGTGAGGAGTTACACCGGTCTCCAAGTTTCCCCGCAGTGTCACAAACTCCTCCCCATTCACAAAGTTTCCCAGCATGACACTTCCAGTAATCAATACATCAGTGAAGAATAGGAGCTGTAAGGAGAGGTTGGACAACCTTGGATTGTTTGCTCTGGAGCGTTGGAGGCTGCGGGGAGACCTGATAGAAGTTTATAAAGTTATGACAGGCATAGATAGGGTAGACAGAGTAGAAATGTCTAACACTAGAGGGCATAGCATTAAGGAGAGAGAGGGGAAGTTTAAAGGAGATGTGCAGGACAAGTGTTTTACACAGAGAGCGGTGGGTGCCTGGAACAGGCTGCCAGGGGTGGTGGTGGAGGCAGATACGACAGTGGTGTTTAAGAGGCTGTTAGACAGACACAAGAACAGGCGGGGAATGGGAGGGATGTGGATCACGTGCTGGCAGATGGGATTTAATTTAATGGACACACCAGAGACTGCAGGTCTGGAATCCGGAGCAACACACAATCTGCTGGAGGAACTCAGCGGGTCGAGCAGCATCTGTGGAGGAAAGGAGTTGTCGATGTTTCAGGTCGAAACCCTGCATCAGGATTTAGTTTAATTTGGCATTGTGTTAGGCAGAGACACGGTGGGCCGAAGGGCCTGTTCCTGTGCTGGACTGTTCTGTGTTCTCTGTCCGAAGGCTGCAACATGCTCAAACAGAAGGTGAGAAGTTGTTCCTCGAGCTTGTGTTGGTCCTCGCTATGACAGTGCAGGAGGCCACAGACTGATAGGCCAGAGTATAAGTGGGGACATAATAACTACTACTTTGTTTGTTGCCGTTGCTGCCTTTGTACAGGTAACCCATGCTTTATTCACTGATGGTGGGTTAACTCTCTGCAGTCCTGATGAAGGGTCTCGACCCGAAACATCAACTATTTCCCTCCATAGATGCTGCCTGACCTGCTGAGTTCCTCCAGCTTTTTGTGTGTGTTAACTCTCTTTGTTTAGAACATAGAACATACTATACATAGCACAAAGGACAGTACAGCACAGAACAGGCCCTTCGGCCCACAATGTTGTGCTGACATAGCTATTCCCTCCTACCTACACAATGCCCATATCCCTTCATTTTCCTCTCATTCAGGCGCAGTAGTGTAGCGGTTAGCTTAACGCTATTACAGTGCCAGTGACCCGGGTTCAATTCCGGCCGCTGCCTGTAAGGAGTTTGTACGTTCTCCCTGTGTCTGCGTGGGTTTCCTCCGGGTGCTCCAGTTTCCTCCCACATTTCCAAAGACGTACGGGTTAGGAAGTTGTGGGCATGCTATGTTGGCGCCGGAATCATGCCGACACTTGCGGGCTGCCCCCAGAACACTCTACGCAAAGATGCATTTCACTGTGTGTTTCAGTGTACATGTGACTAATAAAGAAATCTTATCTAATCCAGGCCCCTCTTAAAAGCCCCCAGTGAATTTACCTCCACCACACTATCAGGCAACGCATTCCAGGCATCCACCACTCTCTACGTAAAAAACGTACCCCTCACGTCTGTTCTGAACCTACCCCCTCTCACCTTAAATGCATGCCCTCTGGTATTGGATCGCTCAATAGTGGGAAAAAGATATCGCTTGTCCACCCTATCTATGCCCCTCATAATGTTATACACCTCCAACAGATCACCCCTCAGCCTCCACCGCTCCAGAGAAAAGAGCCCAAGTTTATCCAGCCTCTAATCCAGGCAGCATCCTGGTAAACCTCCTCTGCACCCTCTCTAAAGCCTCGACATCATATAGTGAGGTGACCAGAACTGCATGCAATACTCTAAATGTGGCCCATCGTTATTTCCATCACTGAATTGAATTGTTATCTCCAGCATTTTCCGGCAGCTGTACCACACGGGGAAAGTACTCACCCCCAAGCTCGGCAGTTGTTTCATCCAGCAGATGGACCTGCAAAGGGAAACCAGAACGGGGTCCCGGAGAGCACACCAGCACTGGCAGACCACTCCTGCAGAGGTACCAAGGACCAGCCGCTGCCAACAGTTGGTGACACGGTGAGGTTATGCCCCCACTTATACTCTGGCCTATCAGCCTGTGGCCTCCTGCACTTTTTTTTAATTTCAAAATAAACTTTATTCATCATAAAAACCTATATACAACAAGAAAACAATTCCAACCTTTACATTCGTGTACAGATCAATCATTAGTGTTACCTTTTTATAAAGAACCACTGCACCGATGCCACGTGTGGCTCCCTGGGGTGATACCCCAATCCCATATTAATAATAGTTAAGGGGCTTCCTCACCTGTCTCCGCCCCTCCCTCTCCTGTGGCAGAAGAACCCTAAACTGTCGTCCTTCCCCACTCAGCCTTTGCGTTGGCTGCGCCCAGCTTCAGTGCGTCCCTCAGCACGTACTCCTGCAGCCTGGAATGTGCCAGCCGGCAGCATTCCCCTACGGACATCTCGCAGTGCTGGAAGACCAACAAGTTTCGGGGCAGACCAAAGGGCGTGAGGACCAACACGAGCTTGAAGTCCACACCAGACTGATACCAGCTGAGGCAGAAGGCAGTGGTGAGTCCGTGCGCCCCAAAGTGGGGATGGAGTGGGGGGAGGTGCAGGTCTGAAGAGCAGTCCATCAATCCAAGTTGCTGGAGGACTTCGTGTCCAAGGAAAGTCAATGGAAACAGGTCAGCTACTTTGAATGTTTTTATCCCTTTTCGATATTAAAGAGGGGATGGAAGATCTGTAGCATGTGACCAATACTGTTCCCTGCAGAGGTTGCTGTTTTGTTTGTACTGGATGGACTTGCATAAATTGCCTGTCTGGGATTAGATATCCAGTGAAGAAATTCTCTCTCTCTCTCTCTTTCTCTGTCTCGCTTTCTCTCTCTCTCCCCCTCTGTGTCTCTGTCTGTCTGTCTGCCTCTCTCTCTCTGTCCCTCTCACTTCTCTTTCTCCGTCTCTCTCCCTCTCGCTCTCTTGCGTCTCTCTCTGTCTCTCTCTCTGTCCCCCCCTCCCCTCTCTTTCCAGGACTGTGGGGGAAAAGTTGAACTCTTATTATGGAAATGTCAATGCGATTAAATGAATATTTTCTTTGTCAAATATTTACTCATGCATCATATTTAAACTGTGAATAAAAATACAAAAAAATTTTATTCTTCCTGCTACAGCTAAGTCCCACAATGAGCAGTTCTCACAGAGCCAATGACCTCCTGTCAGTCAGCTGTCCATATCTGTCAAATCATTACCACTGCATCCCTCACACATATACTTCATAAATAATTCTTTGCTGTCAGTTTAACACTAGAAGTTCACGTATACACCAGCTAATGAAGATTTTGACAGGGTGACATAGAACCAAAGATTGAAGAGAAAACTGTAAAGGGACAAGGGGAGATCTTTTAAGGAGATGTCCTGGTGACATTTCAGCTATTGCCAGAAAAGGGAAGGGTAGGGATTCTGGGATAACAGAGGAGATAGAGGATGTGCTGAGACAAAGTGGGTATGATATGTTGCGGTCTTGGGCAGCGCAGTTGCCGTACCAAGCCGTGATGCATCTGGATAGGACACTTTCTATGGCACATCTGTAAAAATTGGTGAGAGTCCTTGGGGACATGCCAAATTTCCTTAGCCTTCTGTGGAAGTAAATTAGTAAATTGGTCTATTATCGTCACATGTACTGAGGTACAGTGAAAAACTTGCCTTGCATACCGTTCATACAGATCAATTCACTACACCATGCATTGAGGTAGTACAAGGTAAAACAAAACAAACTGCAGAATAAAGTGTCACAGCTACAGAGAGAGTGCAGTGCAGGTAGGCAATAAGGTGCAAGACCATGAGGATGTAGATTGTGAGGTCAAGAGTCCATCTTATTGTGCTAGGGAACCGTTCAATAGTCTTATAACAATGGGATAGAAGCTGTCCTTGAGCCTGGTGGTATGTGCTTTCAGGCTTTTGTACCTTCTGCCCGATGGGAGAAGAGAGAATGTCTGGGGTGGGTGGGGTCTTTGATTATGTTGGCTGCTTTACTGAGGCAGTGGGAAGTGTAGACAGAGTCCAAGGAGGGGAGGCTAGTTTCTGCGATGTGCTGAGCTGTGTCCACAACTCTCTGCAGTTTCTTGTGGTCCTGGGCAGAGCAGTTGCCATACCTAGCCGTGGTGCATCTGTAAAAATTGAGCTTTCTTGGTCATGGCTGGACCGGGACAAACTGAGAAATTCTCGATGCAGGAACCACACTAGGTACAATATCTTGAGAGGGAAAGGGAGAATATGAAACTAGAATAGCATTTAACATTAAAGCTGAGGTGGAGATGGTTGAGAGCTTTAAGTTCCTAGGTGTAAATATCACCAACAATTTGTCCCAGGCCAGCCACGTAGATGCTACAGCCAGGAGAGCTCACCAACACCTCTACTTCCTCAGAAGGCTAAGGAAATTCGCCATGTCTCCCATAACTCTCACCAAGTTTCACAGATGCACCATAGAAAGCATCCTATCCGGATACATCACAGTTTGGTCGTGAATGCAAGAAACTGCAGGAAGTTGTAAACACAGCTCAGTCCGTCAGAAACCAGCCTCCCCTCCACTGACTCCGTCTACACTTCCTGCTGAATCAGAAAAGCAGCCAACATAATCAAAGACCCCACCTACCCCGGACAGTCTCTCTTCTCCCGTCTCCAATCGGGCAGAAGATACAAAAGTTTGAGAGCATGTACCACCAGGCTCAAGGACAGCTTCTATCCCACTGTTTATCAGACTTTAACAGACCTCTCATACACTAAAAGATGAACTCTTGATCTCTCAATTTACCTCGTCATGGCCCTTGCACTTTACTTGTCTACCAGCACTGCATTTTCTCTGTAACTGCAACACTATATTCTGAATTCTGTTTTACTTTTTACTACCTTGATGTACTTATGTATGGATGATCTGTCCAGATGGCGAACAAAACAAAAGCTTTCCACTGTATCTCGGTACATGTGACAATAATAAACCAATACCATTATAAATCAGAACCTAAAATCCTCCCACCAACAACGGGTATGAGGGACAGGGCCAGGACCTGTTGGGGATAGAGCAGGTGATGCACAGAACTTTACTAAGAGGATGTTGACAAGATATCAACAGAAACTGAGTTGGTAGGTGAATGAGGTGATAGTTGACAGACAGGATATCTTGCAAATGTTGGATAAGAGTGGACAAGTTGCCAGGTCCAGATGGCTTAAAATCCTTGGTATTTAAGGGAAGTGAGGTGGAGATAGTGGGAGGACGTCATAATCCTCCAATCTTCCATGGATACAGGGAAGGTTCTGGAGAACTGGCTGGCAGTGAGGTGAACAGTTTTGGGAACAGGGATGGGGGAGAAAATAAAGGTTTAGTTCTAAAGGGTGCGCAGGAACTGAGGCAGAGGGGGCCTCATGTGAATCGCACTTCGTTTGTGGAAGGACGTTGAGAAAGTGGTTCGCAAGGCAAATAGGATCACGGGCTTATCAGTGAGATGCGCTGAGTCCAAAGGCAGGGAGGTTCTCCTGAGCTTTTATAAACCACTGGTTAGTCCACAATTAATCCATGGTACTGAGTTCAGTCACCACACTTTGGAGGGATGTGAAAGTTCTAGAGAAGATTGACCAGAATGGTTCCCGCAATGAGGGACTTTAGTCTCAAGGTTGTGTGAGAGAAGCAGGTTTCCAAAATTGGAATCGCAGGTAGACAAGGTGGTGAAGAAGGTGTTTGGTGCGCTGGCCTTCACCAGTCAGGACACTGAGTATAGGAGTTGGGAGGTCATGGTGCGGTTGTACAGGACACTAGTGAGGCTGCACATGGAGTATTGTGTTCAGTTTTGGTTGCCCTGCTGTAGGAAAGGTGTTATTAAATGGGAAAAAGTGCAGACAAAATTTACAAGGATGCTGCCAGGACTTGACGGACTGAGTTATAGGGAAAGGTTGGACAGGCTGGGACTTTATTCCTCAGAGCGCAGAAGACTGAGGGGTGATCTTGCAGAGGTGTATAAAATCATGAGGCGTTGTGGAATCAAGAACTAGAGGGCATAAGTTTAAGGTCAAAGGGGAGAGATTTAATAGGAACTTGAGGGGCAACTGTTTCACACAGAGGGAGCTGCCAAAGGAAGTGGTTGAGGTAGGTACAACAACAACTTTTAAAAGACAGTTGGACAGGTACATGGATAGGAAAGGTTTAGAGGGATGTGGGTCAAATGCTGGTAAATGGGACCAGCTTGGATGGGGCATCTTGGTCAGCCTGGACCAGTTAGGCCGAAGGGCTTGTTTCCGTGCAGTATAACTGTAAGCAAGTGTGTTATCCTGAGAGATGAGGAGGTCTGGGGGAGATTTGTTAGCGGTGGACGAGATTTGACAGGTTTGGGTAAGATCTGTTCCACCCAGCTGATGGTAAGTGGGTGAAGGACAAGGTCTAAGGTTTGGGACAAAAGATTGTGAGGAAGAATGATCCACCGGATATGGATCCAATCCTTCAGGAGGTGGCAGCAGAGATGATCAAGGATCTCAAAAGGAACTTGAGGTAATTAAGAATGTGGAAAATTCCAGGAGCATTCTGCAGGTCAGGCAGCGTTTGCGGAAAGAGAAACAGAGTCAACGGTTCAGGTCGAATATCCGTCTGCAGAAAAGTTCCAGCGTTTCCTGTTTGTATTTCAGATTCCCAGCATGTGCAGTTTTTGGATTTTCATATGATTGAAATAAACCTGTATGTGTACGGGAATGACTAGATCACCGCCTGGAGAGTCAGCAGAGAGCAGATGGGATGAATGGTCTCCTTCCGGCTCAATAACTTTGGAGTTTGAGTCACCTCTTCCAGATGTGTCGTCCAATGCTGTGATGTGTCCATCAATTTCTTCTTATTCACTTCTGAAGATTCCACAAGATTATAGAATGTTCTCAGATGCTGATTTTGCAGGTAACGTTATACAGTACATTGTGTTTCTTTGTACAGAGGAATAAATGTTCATTATATAAGATAAGATCTCTTTATTAGTCACATGTACATCGAAACACACAGTGAAATGCATCTTTTGCGTAGTGTTCTAGGGGGCAGCCCGCAAGTGTCGCCACACTTCCGGCGCCAACATAGCACGCCCACAACTTCCTAACTCATACGTCTTTGGAATGTGGGGGGAAACTGGAGCACCCGGAGGAAACCCACGCAGACACGGGGAGAACGTACAAACTCCTTACAGACAGTGGCTGGAATTGAACCCGGGTCTCTGGCGCTGTAATAGCGTTACGCTAACTGCTACACTACCGCACCTGCCCCATCAAGGCTGTGCGGGCAACTGCACAGCGTTAGTCTCACCAGGTAATTAGAGAATTCTGCAGTAAATTTATGTCTTGAAAACATTTGCAGGCAGAGATGCGGCTGTTTGCAAAACCAGGAGGCGGATCAGTCGGGGGTTTGAGTGGAGGCGTGGTGAATTATACTTTGAGAAAGATGTTGGAGAGGTTGAAAGGAGGAGGATCAAAACAGTGGAAGCACTGAGGGTGGGAATCCCGGAGGAAGAGCGAGTGTGCTTTGAGAGTGTTCGGCCTTTGATTTCAAGTATGGGATAATTATGTACGAGAGGGATTAACTTGCACTGCCTAACAATGTAAGTGTTGCCTTGCAAGTGTTTAATTTGTAACACCTGCAATGCCGAACACAAGAAAATCGGAGCAAGAATAGGCCACTCGGCCCCTCATACCAGTCCCACCGTTCACTCACAGATGGATTGGGTACTTAAGAAAGCTTATGGGATGTTAGCTTTCATGAGTCAAGGGATCGAGTTTAAGAGCTGCGAGGTAATGATGCCGCTTTATGAAACTTTGGTTAGACCACACTTAAAGTACCGTGTCCAGTTCTGGTCGCCTTAATATAGGAAAGATGTGGAAGTGTTGGAAAGGGCGCAGAGGAGATTTACCAGGATGCTGCCTGGCTGAGAGAGGATGCATTATGAGGAGAGACTAAGGGAGCTAGGGCTTTACTCATTGGAGAGAAGGAGGATGAGAGGAGACATGATAGAGGTGTACAAAATATTAAGAGGAATAGATAGAGTGGACAGCCAGCGCCTTTTTCCCAGGGCACCAATGCTCAATATAAGAGGGCATGGCTTTAAAGTAATGGGTGGGAAGTTCAAGGGAGATGTCAGAGGAAGGTGTTTTACCCGGAGAGTGGTTGGTGCATGGAATGTGCTGCCCGGGGCAGTGGTGGAGGCAGGTACATTGGTCAAATTCAAGGGATTATTAGATAAGCATATGGAGGAATTTAAAATAGGGGGATATGTGGTAGGAAGGGGTTAGATAGTCTTAGGCGAGGTTTAAAGGTCGACACAACATTGTGGGCCGAAGGGCCTGTATTGTGCTGTACTGTTCTATGTACTAATATGGTCGTGGATGATCTGCCCCAGGCCTCAGCTCTGCTAACAGCCACGTTGTCCTGGAAGGAAAACAGTCAGGAGGAAGGCAGCCCTCAGATCTGAGACAAGCCTTTGCCAGCAGGTAGTTCAATACCCCGGGGGTCCCTGCACCTCGGCACAGCCGGAGAATATGAAGGATCCCAGTGGTCCAAGGAGGTGGCTCCCACCCCACCTTCTCAAGGGCATTGAGGGACGGGAAATAATGCTGGTCTTGCCCAGATCCCAAAAATAGATGTAAAAATAAAGGTACAAGACTGCAGACACTGGAATCTGGAGCAACAAACAAAATGCTGGAAGAACTCAGTGGGTCAGGCAGCATCCGTGGAGGGAAATGGATGGTCAACGTTTCAGGTTGAGACCTTTCATGAACCTCTCAGCATCAACCTGTCACAGATATTGTCTCTGTTCCCTCCCTCCCTTCCCCTCTCTGCAACCTCTCTATTCCCAGTCCTGATGAAAGATATCAGACTGGAAACGTTAACTCTTTGCCTCTCTCCACAGATGCTGCCTGACCTGCTGAGTGTTTCCAGAACTTTCTGTTTCCAATGTGGATCTCCAGTATTATAGAACACAGAACACAGCACAAGAACAGGCCCTTCGGCCCACAATGTCGTGCCGAACTAAATAAACTAGTGATTAAGCGCCTAACGAAACTAATCCCTTCTGCCCACATAACGTCCCTATTCCTCCATTCTCTGCACATTCATGTGCCTATCTAAGAGCCTCTTAAACCCCTCTATCGTATCTGCCTCCACCCCCACCCCTAGCAGCACATTCCAGGCACCCACCGCTCTCTGTGTAAAAACTTGCCCCCGCACATCTCCTTTGAACTTGCCCCCTCTCACCTTAAATGCATGCCCTCTAGACATTTTGACTTTGGGAAAAAGATACCAGCTGTCTACTCTGTCTGTGCTTCTCATGATCTTATAAACTCAGCAGTTCTTTTTTTTGCATTTCAAAGATTTGGGAACAAATTACATGAAAGCAACAAGGCCACAAAAGCCTGTTTCTATGCTTCCTTTAATAAACGATACAGAAAAGTTGGAGTGGTTGGCGGACTAGGGTTAACTGTGAAGATATTTTCAGCAAAGCTGTATAACGGATTGTTATTATCTCACGGGAAGAAACATCAATTCTATTTTTATTTCTGTATTTCTTTAAAGCTAAGCATTTACAACAATGCCAACTTCAGCAATGTACCTATAATTATAACGTACACACACACGCAGAGTCATAGACTCGTACAGCACAGCGACAAGCCCTTCGGCCCATCACGCCCATGCTGACCTTTTACACCAATCCCATTTCCCCGCATTCGTTTTGTATCCTTCTATGCTTTGCCAATTTAAGTGTCTGTCTAAATGCCTGTACCTGATTCCCCCACTTCCTCTGGCAGCGCGTTCCAGATACCAACCCCTCCCTGTGTCTGAAAACGTTCCTCTCAGCTCCTCTTTAAAACTCCTTCCTCTCACCTTGTTTTTGATACTCCTCCCATGAGAAAAAGATTGTGACTATCTGCCCTAGCTATGCACACGCACGCACGCATATAGACGCACATGCACACACACACACACACACGCACGCACGCACGCGCACACACACACACACACACACACAAAAAACATGGGGAGTTCGGAAAGGGCATCGAGGGGTGAAGGAACAGCATTCATTGTGGATTTAAATCCTCCGGAACTAGCTGCTGACGGGCATTTCAGGAGATCATAAATCATAGAACCATAGAACAGTACAGCACAATACAGGCCCTTTGGCCCACAATGTTGTGCTGACCTTTAAACCTCACCTAAGACTATCTAACCCCTTCCGCCCACATATCCCTCTATTTTAAATTCCTCCACGTGCTTATCTAGTAATCTCTTGAATTTGACCAATGTACCTCCCTCCACCACCACCCCAGGCAGCGCATTCCATGCCCCAACCACTCTCTGGGTAAAAAATCTTCCTCTGATATCTCCCTTGAACTTCCCACCCATTACTTTAAAGCCATGCCCTCTTGTATTGAGCATTGGTGCTCTGGGAAAGAGGCGCTGGCTGTCCACTCCATTATTATATTTTGTACACCTCTATCATGTCTCCTCTCATCCTCCTCCTCTCCAAAGGTGTCTGAAGGACAACAGCTATTAAGAAAAATGATGCAATTACCAAATGCATTCGACTATAAATGCAGCTTATAAAATAAATTGCAACTTATTGCAGGTACCCACAGCAACAACTTGCATTTCTATAGTTCCTGCAGCATTACGCACTTCCCACCAACAGCGCTTGTTTTGTCCTCCACGTCACACTTTCCCAGAACAACAGGGAAGGTCGGGCTTGTCGGGATTGGTTGCGAGGGGCGCGTTGATGCCGTGGGAATGCCGTGATCCACAGTGGGAACCATCTCACCCCTGAGGCACGGGATCAGTGCTTCAACCTACTGTCTCAAGTTCCACAATCCAGGGCCGTACTGAGGGAGCGCAGCTTGGTCTCTCCCACCGCAGACATTCTCTCTTCTCCCCCCTCCCATCGGGCAGAAGATACAAAAACCTGAAAGCACGTACCACCAGGCTCAAGGACAGCTTCTATCCCACTGTTATCAGATTCTTGAACAGACCTCTCACATGCTAAAGATGAACACTTGACCTCACAATCTACCTCATCGTGGACCTTGCACCTTATTGTCTGCCTGCACTGCACTTTCTCTGTGACTGTAACACTAGATTCTGCATTCGGTATTCTTTTTGTACTGCCTCGATGTACGGAATGATCTGTCTGGAAGGCACGCAAGCAAAAGCTTTTCACCGTACCTCAGTACATGGGACACTAACAAACCAATTACAAATGTGATATTTCAAAATTTAATTTTCAAGCCATGGAAAATTCTCTTAAAGGTCGGAAGCTTTTGGGCAAAAAAGAGTTGAAGAGGGTGGGCCATCGATTGTATCTCCGTCCCAGCCACTGCATCTTTGTCCCTACCGACCTCACCTCAAGACTCACCACTCCAGGTCACCCTCCCTCCTTCTCCTCTCTGAACGTTTGAGATCATCTGAAGCCCTGCAGCCTGCATCCTAACACACCGTTCCGTCCCTCCCTCCCTGCCCTGCTTGGTCACTCACACTGGGCTTACACTTGGTCACTCACACCAGGCTCACACTCACACGGTCGCACACACTGGGCTCCCACTCACACTTGGGCACACACACTGTGCTCACACTCGGTCACTCACACTGGTCTTACACTCACACGGTCACACACCAGGCTCACACTCACATTTGGTCACACACACTGGGCTCACACTCACACGGTCACTCACAATGGGCTCCCAGTTAAGCAGTCCCTCCATTCTGAAATGTAGAATTCCCATCCTTGTTTTCGGATCCCTGCATGACCCCCCGTTTATCCCAGCACGATCTTGGGAACCGAACCCAGCTCTCAAACTCCCCGGGATACCTGCGCTCATTCCTAAGTTCTGGCCTCATTGCCAAATGCATCCATTTCCCCACTGGTGGCCATGCCTTCAGTGGCTGGGCTCGGAGCTCTGGAATTCCCTTCCTCAACATCTTTGCATCGCCACTGGCCCATCCTCAGAATCTACATCCTTTTGCCCAGCGCTCTCGTGCTGACAGGGTAGATACTTCGAGACTGTCTCTTCACGTTAGTGGGTCCAGAACTGAGCACGCAAACTCAGGGTAAGTAGTCAGCCATTTGGAGTCATTGAGTCATGTAGCATGGAGCAGGCCCCTCGGCCCACCCTGTCTCTGCCAACCATCAAGCACCATTTTACACTGATCCTATGCTAGTCCCATTTAATTCTTCCCACATTCCCATCAACTCCCCCTAGATTCTACCACTCACAAGTAGACAAGGTGGTGAAGAAGGCTCTTGGCATGCTGGCCTTCATCAGTCAGGGCAGTGAGTAGAGGAGTTGGGACATTGTATTGCGTTTACACCACTGTTGTTGGTAAAATCTCAGATGACAACAAGGAGGTGTATATGAGTGAGATAGATCGGCTG
The DNA here is from genome assembly GCF_009764475.1 of Pristis pectinata. Classification (NCBI taxonomy): domain Eukaryota; kingdom Metazoa; phylum Chordata; class Chondrichthyes; order Rhinopristiformes; family Pristidae; genus Pristis; species Pristis pectinata. The sequence continues at coordinate 141,435,393 of NC_067407.1, read as the reverse complement.
GTTGAGTGGTGTCACAACAACAACCTTGTACTCAATGTCAGCAAGACCAAGGAATTGATTGTGGACTTCAGGAAGGGGAAGTCGGGAGAACACACACCAGTCCTCATTGAGGGGTCAGGGGTGGAAAGGATGAGCAGCTTCAAGTTCCTGGGCGTCAACATCTCAGAGGATCTATCCTGGGCCCAACACATTGATGTAATCATGAAGAAGGCACGTCAGCAGCTTTACTTCATTAGGAGTTTGAGGAGACACCAAAGGCTCTTGTAAATTTCTACAGATGTACGGTGGAGAGCATTCTGACTGGTTGCATCACAGTATGGTACGGAGGCTCCAATGTGCAAGATCACAGAGGCTGCAGAGGGTTGTAGACTCAGCCAGCTCCATCATGGACACAACCCTCCCCACCATCCAGGACATCTTCAAGAGCCGGTGCCTCATCTAGGACATACCCTGTTCTCATTACTACTATCGGGGAGGAGGTACAGGAGCCTGAAGATCCACACTCAACGATTCAGGAACAGCTTCTTCCCCTCCGCTATCAGGTTTCTGAACGGTCCATGAACCCATGAACACTACCTCATTATTCCTTTTTTTGTACTATCTACTTATTTTTAATTTATAGTAATTTTATATCTTTTCACTGTACTGCTGCCACAAAACAAGAAATTTCATGTCATTTAAGTCAGTGATAATAAACCTGATTCTGATTCTGAGTTGTACAAGACGTTGGTGAGGCCGCACCTGGAGTACTGTACACAGTTTTGGTTGCCCTGTTACAGGAAAGACATCACTAAGATGGAGAGAGTGCAAAGAAGATTTATGAGAACGTCGCCAGGACTCGAGGGCCTGAGTTACCGGGAGAGGTTGGGCAGGCTTGGACTTTAATTCTTTCAGCGTAGGAGACTGAGGAGTGATCTTTGTATAAAGTGGACATGAGGGGCATAGATAGGGTGAATGCCTATTTCCAAGGGAAATGGAATCAAAAACTAGAAGGCATAGGTCTAAGGTGAGAGGGGAAAGATTTAAAAGGGACCTGAGGGGTAACTCTTTCACAGTTAGTGGTGAGTACATGGAACGAGCTGCCAGAGGAAGTGGTTGAGGCAGGTACAGTAACAACATTTAAAAGGCACTTGGACAGGCACATGGAGAGGAAAGGTTTAGAAGGATATGGGCCAAACACGGGCAAATTGGACTAGCTCAGATGGGCTCCTTGGTTGGCACGGACGAGTTGGGCCGAAGGGCTTGTTTCTGAGCTGTTTGACTCTATGACACTTACACACTACGCACTACGCACACCATTGGGATGTGGGAGGAAACCGGAGCACCTGGAGGAACTGATATGGTCACAGGGAAAAGGTGCAAACTCCACACTGACAGCTGACACTGGTGATCAGAACCGAACCCGGCTCCCTGGAGCTCTGCTGGCTGGGGCACTGTGCCGCCCATTCTGTGTCATCCTCACTGACCTGTGGGACTTCCCGGCCTACAACCCCTCAAAGAAGGAGTATCCGTGATGGCACCGAGCACCTCGAGCTCTTCATCAGGACCGTACGGGAGCCCAGACAGCCCTCCCACCCCCTCCACAGACACCCCCCCCCCGCTCCACCCACAGCAAAATTCATCAACCACCCCTGAACCAGGGCAGTGCCCCCAACCCTGAGCGACTGCTGTAGAAGATTCTGGATGGACCAAAGGGCCTGGATTCGGGATCCTGTCGTTGGTCAGGGCTCCGTGTCTGGCAGAGCCCGTCACCCTCCTTCTCCAAAGGCGACTTATTCAGTGATTACGGCATCGCGTCCGTACAACACCGCAGTGCTCCACCATTCACACTGTTTGCAGTTAATAGCTCTAAATTACTCTCCTTGTGCCTCTACTTCCTCAGGAGGCGAAAGACATTCGGCATGTCCCCTTTGACCCTCACCAGTTTTTATCGATGCACCATAGAAAGCATCCTATCTGGATGGATCATGGCTCGGTACGGCAACTGCTCTGCCCAGGACTGCAAGAAACTGCAGAGAGCTGTGGACACAGCTCAGCACATCACAGAAACCAGCCTCCCCTCCGTGGACTCTGTCTACACCTCTCGCTGCCTCGGTAAAGGAGCCGGCATAATCAAAGACCCCACCCACCCCGGACATTCTCTCTTCTCCCCCCTCCTGTCGGGCAGAAGGTACAAAAGCCTGAAAGCACGTACCACCAGGCTCAAGGACAGCTTCTATCCCACTGTTATAAGGGTATTGAACAGTCCCCTAGTACGATAAGATGGACTCTTAATTTCACAATCTACCTCGTTATGACTTTGCACCTTATTGTCTGCCTGCACTGCACTTTCTCTGTAACTGTAACACTTTATTCTGCATTTTGTATTGTTTTGCCCTGTACTACCTCCATGCACTGTGTGATGAACTGACCTGTATGATCGGTATGCAAGACAAGTTTTTCACTGTACCTCAGTACAATAATAAGCCAAGTTGAATTCCAAATTATAACACGGTCATCACTATCCAGAGCACACTTGGGCCCCTATGGGGCCCACCGTTCCTGGAAATCCCCCATTGCACGGTAGGCACAGCAGTGTAGTGGTTAGCGTAATGCTTTACAGCGCCAGCGACCCAGGTTCAATTGGGGTCGCTGTCTGTAAGGAGTTTGTACGTCCTCCACGTGTCTGCGTGGGTTTCCTCCGGGTGCGCTGGTTTCCTCCCACATTCCAAAGGCGTAAGGGTTAGGAGGTTGTGGGCATGCCATATTGGCGTCGGAACTGTGGCGACATTTGAGGGCTGCCCCCAGAACACTATGCAAAAGATGCATTTCACTGTGTGTTTTGATGCACATGTGACTAATAAAGAGATCTTATCTTATTGTACCCATGGACACCGTGTGTTCCTTCTCCAGGGACACATGGGCAAGGACATAACCCCGGAAGAGGCGCAGGCAATTGATTGCCCACTGCCCGGACCCGTGGATGGCCACCTTGGCCGGGGCCAGGAGCAAATGGACCAGGAAATCCCCCGAGTGACACACCCTTCCTCACTGGGTGACCGTAGATGCAGTGCGGAGCTAAAGTGCAGCCAGAACGTGAGGAGCAGCCCCTTCAGACACTCAACTAGAGGCTGCAACCTCACGTACTCCATACATAGATGATACACTGACTCCTCCCGGCCACAGAAAGGTCAGGATGACCCACCTTGCGATGTTTTACTACCTCTGGCGGGCTGCACAGCTGCCAGTTGTTGAGCAGCAGTGCACTGGCCAGGGAAGGGTTAACACGTGCCGGCTGGGCTAATGAACATCAGTGGAAAGAAGACAGGACTTGAGGAGGTGTTGCTGAGTCAGATCATAAAGAGCTCGATTAGCATAATTATACCCTGAGTCAGTGACCCGCTCTACACTAACTGAAGGTTAGCTTACAACACTCAGCAGTTTTTGTATTAATTGAAGCAGAATGCGGGGAAATATACCATGTAGTGCTCATCAGTACAAGCACTGTAAACCAGCAGGAGATTTACCAGGATGCTGCCTGGATTGCAGAGCATGTCTTATGAGGATAGGTTGAGCGAGCTCGGGCTTTTTTCTTTGGGGAGAAGGAGGATGAGAGGGGACTTGATAGAGGTGCACAAGATGATAAGAGGCATCGATCGAGTGGACAGTCAGAGACTTTTTCCCAGGGCGACAATGGCTAACACGAGGAGACATAATTTTAAGGTGATTGGAGGAAGGTATAAGGGGGATGTCAGGGGTAAGTTTTTTACACAGAGAGTGGTGAGTGTGTGGAACACACTGCCGGCAGAGGTTGTTGGGGCAGATACATTAGGGACATTTAAGAGACTCTTAGGTAGACACATGAATGATAGAGAAATGGGGGGCTATGTGGGAGGGAAGGGTTAGATAGATCTTAGAGCAGGATAAAATGTCGGCACAACATTGTGGGCCAAAGGGCCTGTACTGTGCTGTAATGTTCTATGTTCTATGTTATAAACAAGCCATACCAGACGGTTGGACATACTGTACACGTTAACATGCTGGGTATCACATGTGAAGATAATTTAATTCTCCCATTTAGTAGTTTGTTTAGTCATTAGTTGCACTCAAGAGGTGTTGCCTAATCCCAGGTGAAGTGTTTGTCCCAGGATGTGTCCTGAGCAGACAAATCCCAGAAAGGAAAAAAGAGGGGAAGCTTCTCCTCTTTTGTCCACCTACCACTGCTCTGCTTTTCCCTCCAATATATCGGGCTTCCCCTTTTCCTATCTTCAGTCCTGAAGAAGGGTCCTGATCCAAAACGTTGACTGACTGCTTTTCTCCACAGATGCTGCCTGGCCTGCTGAGTTCATGGTGTTCTGCAGTCCTTTGTTTCCCCAGAAAGGAAAAGTTTCTTTTTCCCAACAAAAGTTTATTTACATATTTACAATACATATTGACTGGTTGCATCACAGTCTGGGACGGCAATCTGAATGCGCAGGAACGTAAGAAGCTGCAGAGAGGAGTGGACTCTGCCCAATACATCACTGGCACATCCCTCCCCACCATCGGTGGTATCTACAGGAGGTGCTGCCTCAAGAAGGCCAACATCCATCATCAAAGATCCCCACCATCCGGGCTGTGCCATCTTCTCACAGCTCCCAATGGGCAGGAGGTACAGAAGCCTGAAGTCCCACACCACCAGGTTCAGGAACATCTACTTCCCTTCAACCATTCAGTTCTTGAACCAGCTGGCACAACCCTAATCACTGCCTCAGTACAGCAACACTGTGACCACTTTGACCACTCTACACCACAATAGACTTTGTTTTGTTCTAATTATGTTAGTTCTTGTATAATTTATCTTTAATTTATGTTTTTCTTGTGAATGCTGCTTATCTGATGCTCTGCCTGTGATGCTGCTGCAAGTAAGTTTTTCATTGTACCTGTGCACACATGGACTTGTGCATCTGACAATAAACTCCACTTTGACTATTTTTTAATATTTACATTACTCTCAGTTCAGTCTTTGCAAATATACATGCAATTAAAACATCAAATTAGTTGAGTCCAGATGAAGGGTCTCAACCCGAAACGTCGACTGTCCGTTTCCCTCCGCAGATGCCACCTGACCTGCTGTGTTCCTCCAGCATCTTGTTTTTGTGCTCCAGATTCCAGCATTAGCAATCTTTTGTGTCTCTGAAAACATCGTGATCCCTGTTCAGGCTACACTCCAGCCCCTGCAGTGCCCAGCGATCCTGGAAGGCCTCCAGACACCAGGTACTCCCTCTCCAGGGACACTCAGGCATGGACGTATCCTCGGACGAAGGGTGGGCTGTTGTCTCAGGCTGGACCCCTGACAGCCCGCTGCCTGGACCCGGAACAGACCAACGAGGAGTGCAGTGTGAACGTCTTCAACCTTGGACATTGCAGTCTTGAGATCGCAGACCGAAAAACCTTGGTTTTGAATTTCAGGCACAGAGAAGTAAATTCAGAATTTCTCATCTTAATTCCCCAGCCATCCTTTCCCAAATCACGGTGGGTTAACACTCGAGAACTTTGCACATTTTTAATCCTTAGCATGATAGCCTGCAGGTACCACATCCTGCAGGTCCGTCCTGGGGTGGATTCGAAACCTTGGCGACTCGGTGAAACTGTTTGTCGAAGCACGGGACGAGCAGGAGAGCACAGAGTGAAGACTCAGCTGTGGTGACTCGCTGATAAACTGAGGCAGTAGAGTCACAGAGTCACAAAGCATGGAAACAGGCCCTTCAGCCCAACTCGTCCATGCTGACCAGGATCTCGACCTGAGCGAATCCCATCTGCCCGTATTTGGCTGATATCCCTCTAAACCTTTCCCCTCCATGTACCTGTCCAATGGTCTTTTAATAGTACCTGCCTCTACCACTTCCTCTGGCAGTTCGTTCCATATACCCACCACCCTCTGTGTGGAAAAGTTGACCCTCAGGTCCTTTCTAAATCTCTCCCCTCTCACCTTAAACCTACGCCCTCTAGTTTTAGACTCCCCTACCCTGGGAAAAAGATCATTCACCTTCATCCCCTTCATCTGATGTCAACACTGAGCCTATCTCTGTCTAAACCGAACCCCCTTCACATGGTGACTTCCTGATATGAAGGCCATTCAGCAGTCTTAACACCATGTCCCAATTCCATCCCTCACGGATAGTCACACAAGGCAGGAAAATAGGAGGATCTGGAGAACGGGGGAGATGGATGGGAAGGGAGAAAGATCTGGGAGCACGAATGCTAGCTGGCATCAGAGGGGCCGAATGGTGTATTCCTGAGCCGCACAGCCTGTGTCACTCAGTCGGCTGTTCCCTGACACCACTTGGCTCTTGACTTTGTTCAAAGGATGGATTTGCATTTCTGTAGCATCCTTTGCAACATCAGGGGCATCCAATAATACTTCCCAGCCAATGAAGTGCCCCGGTAATGGCACAGTGATGAGATCGTCAGCGGACTTAGTTTGGAAATAAGCATTGGCCCATCCCTGCTCTCCTATGGATATTCTCTCTGGATTTTTACGTCACTCCAGCGACAGACAGGCTTGACGCTGAACATCCTTGCAAACAGTCACCTCTGACGGTGTAGCCTTCTCGCAGTCCCACATCGGGAGTGTCACACTGGGGATTAGCCCCCTCTTTGGACTGGGACTGTGCGCATCTGAGAGGGGCTGTGTGTCCAGGTCTGGCTCTGGAGCCCTGCTCATTCACTCGGCCTCCATACACCCACATACCCTCCCTTTCTGAGTGAGCTCTCTCCTCTCGGTGACTGCTGGAAACAATACTTGCAGGCTCTCTCTGCTCTCCCCTTCCTCTCCCTCTCTTTCCTCTCTCTCTCTCCCCCCTCTCTCCTTTCTCTCTGCCTATCCCTCTTTAACTCCTTTTCTCTCTTTGTTCTCACCCTCTCTCTTTCCTCTCTTTACACAGACTCTCTCCCTCTCCTCTCTCTCTCCCACCCATGTGTCCCCACCCTCTCTCTTTCCCCTCTCTCTCTCCTCTCTCTCTTTCCCTTTCTCTGCTTCTCTCTGTGCCTGTTTATTGCTGTGCCCCCCCCATCCCTCCCCTGTCCCCATCCACCCCCCCCCCCCACCGTCTCTCTCTCTCTCCCTGTCCCTGGATCTGGCACCGTGCATAACATCACCTTCCTGTTGACTCCCCTATGCCAACACATCCCTGTCAGGGCTGATTTCGGTTGCCATGTGAACTGCCTGCTGACGAGCTTTCCCATCCCCACGTAATCGGCCAGATACGGGCACAACATCCCATGGATGTGTAGGAACACTGTGCGTGTGTGTGTGAGTGTCTACATGCTAACTGATGTTTTTTCCAGCTCCCTCAAGCTCCAGCAGCTTGAGACGCTCTTGTTGTCCTGTGAGTGCTGGTGTTCACATGGTAACTACTTACTGCTCACCTCTGTCTCTGCACAGGAGAGTTCTCCCTGTTCAGAGTGTCATCGAGTGGTACAGCACAGTGGAAGGGTCTGACTGCTGAGGTCCACCATCGACAGGGCCAAAAAGAGGGTTCCGCTGATGCAATATCAACAACTTAAAAGAAAAGAAGTTGCAGAGTTGTGGGGAAAGAGAGGGGAATGGGGCTGAGGGGATCATTTTATTCAGAGTTAAAAAGCAGAGCCACAAAGGTGATGTAATCTCTGGATTCATATCTGAGCCACATCCAGATTGTCAAGGCCAGGGAGTTGAAGGAGCCATTCAAAGGACACAAGATCAGTCTTCCGGAGAGTGAATCCAAGGAAAGCATCTGGCCCGGATGGTGTCCCTAGTTGTGTGCTCAGATCTTGTGCTGATCAGCTGGCGGGGGTATTTGCAGACATATTTAACCTCTCCCTGCTTCAATCTGAGGTTCCCACCTGCTTTAAGAAGATCAAGAGGCTGGTCATGGCACACATCAACTCCAGCCTCCCAGACAACCTCAACCCACTGCAATTCGCCTATCGCTGAAACAGGTCTACAGCGGATGTCATCTCCCTGACCCTACACTTGGCTCTGGAGCATCTGGACAGTAAAGACACCTACGTTAGACTGTTGTTTATTGACTACAGCTCTGCCTTCAATACAATAATCTCAAGCAAACTCATCACCAAACTCCAAGGCCTGGGACTCAACACCTCCCTCTGCAACTGAATCCTTGACTTTCTGACCGCAATCAGTGAGGATAGGCAGCAATACCTCCAGCACGATTATTCTCAACACTGATGCCTCACAAGGCTGCGTCCTCAGCCCTCTACTCTACTCCCTATACATTCATGACTGTGTGGTCAGATTCTGCTCTAACTCCATCTACAAGTTTGCAGATGATACCACTGTAGTGGGCCATATCTCAAATAACGATGAGTCAGAGTACAGGAAGGAGATATAGAGAGTGGAATGGTTTCATGACAACAACCTTTCCCTCAATGTCAACAAAACAAAAGAGCTGGTCATCGACTTCAGGAAAGGGGGTGGTGTACATGCTCCTGTCTACATCAATGGTGCTGAGGTCAAGAGAATTGAGAGCTTCAAGTTCCTTCATATAGGCTAAGGAAATTTGGCATGTCCCCTTTGATACTCACCAACTTTTATCAATGCACCACAGAAAGCATCCTATCCGATGCATCATGGCTTGGTACGGCAAATGATCTACCCAGGACCGCAAGAAACTGCAGAGAGTTATGGACAAAGCCCACCACATCACAGAAACCAGCCTCCCCTCTTGGACTCTGTCTATATCTCTCGCTGCCTTGGTGAAGCAGCCAGTATAATCAGAGACCCCACCCACCCGGGTCATTCTCTCTTTTCTCCTCTCCCATCGGGCAGAAGATACAAAAGCCTGAAAGCACGTACCACCAGGCTCAGGGACAGCTTCTATCCCGCTGTTATAAGACTATTCAACAGTCCCCTAGTACAATAAGATGGACTCTTGACCTCACAATCTACCTCATTATGACCTTCCATCTTATTGTCTGCCTGCACTGCACTTTCCCTGTAGCTGTGACACTTTATTCTGCATTCTGTTGTTGTTTTACCCTGTACTGGCGCTGTACAGCTGGCGGTTTAATAACGTTGTGCTAACTGCTACACTACAGTGTCATGCCATTCGTACAAATCAATTCATTACACAGTACCAAGATGTACGGGTTAGGAAGTTGTGGGCATGTTATGTTGACACCGGAAGCGTGGCGACACTTGTGGGCTGCACCCAGAACACTCTACACAAAGATGCATTTCACTGTGAGTTTCAATGTGCATGTGACTAATAAAGAAATCTTATCATCCTTCTGAACTCTATTGAGGACAGGCCAGAGACATCAAACGCTCCTCATAGGTTAAACCTTTCAATCCCGGGATCATTCTTGCCAACCTCCTCTGGACCCTCTCCAATGCCAGCACATCCTTCCTTTGATATGGGGTGCAAAACTGCTCACAATATTCCAAATGTGGTTTAACCAACACCATATAAAGCCTCAGCATTACATCCTTGCTTTTATATTCTAGTCCTCTCAAAATGAATGCTGACATTGCATTTGCATGCCTTACTACCGACTCAACCTGTAAGTTAACCTTTAGGGAACCAGCACCAGGACTCCCAAGTCCCTTTGCACCTCCGATTCCTGAATTTGCACCACCCCCCCATTTAGAAAATAGTCTTCCTACCAAGGTGCATGACCCCACACCTCCCGACACTGTATTCCATCTGCTACGTCCTTGCCCACTCTCCCAACCTGTCCAACTCCTTCTGCAGAAAAATGCAGAGAGATATAATGTGGAACGACACGAGACCAATCACTTTGGTAGGCCACTCGGCCCCTCAGGCCTATTCCATCAATCAATAAGATCAAGACTGATGTTCTGCCTCAGCACCATTTTCCTGCATTATGTCCATATCCCTTGATTCCCGTAATATCCCAAAATCTATCCATCTCGGTTATGAATGAACTCAGTGACACCCCCCCCCCACCACAGGGACAGAGAATTCCAATGGTTCACTGGGCTCTGTGTGAAGAACGTTCTCCTTATCTCAGGAGCCTACCTCTCACTTTAAGACTACGACCCTTACTCCTAGACTCCTTAGCCAGGGGAAACATCCCATATCTACCCTCAATGCATTCTGTATGTTTCTTCTAAACTAAAGAACAGCGTCTTCCACGGATGCTGCCCAACCTGCTGAGTGTTTCCAGCATTTTCTGTTTTTATTTCAGATTTCCAGCATCTGCAGTGTTTTGCCTTCGAACCACAGAAGGGAAGACTCTTTCTACAGGAAGAAACTTATGGGAGGGAAAGAGGCCATTTGGCTCGACATATCCATGCGAGACTGATCCCACTTCCCATTCACGGTCTGGAGATCCGTAAGTCACGGCACATCCATGGAGTATGACCATTTTGAGAAGTTATAGAAGAAATTATGGCTCCAAGTTACAAATCTACCTCTACCTTTTCTCAAGCTTTAATGTGCTCCTGGGAGACTCTGGATTATGAATTCTTTGAGAGTCTCTCCACAATGATCTATTTTAGAGTGGATTTGTCTACAACTTGGATCATCCGGTGAGACCCTTCAGGAATGAGCCCAACTAGAGACTGTACTCAATGTGACCAATGATACTGAAACTTTGATGAAAGCTGCAAGACCTGAACCATTAACTGTTTCTTTCTCCACAGGCGCTGCCCGCACTGCTGAGTATTTCCAGCAATGTCTGTTTTTCTTTCATTGTTATGATTTTATTGTTTTCCCAGGAGCGTCGGAGGCTGAGGGGAGACCTAATAGAAGTTTATAAAATGATGAGAGTCACAGGTAGGGTAGACAGTTAGTCTACCTCCCAGGGTAGAAATGTTGAATACTAGAGGACGTAGCTTTAAGGTGAGAGGGGGTAGGTTTAAAGGGGATGTGCAGGGGAAGTTTTTCACACAGAGAGCGGTGGGTGCCTGGAACAGGCTGCCAGAGGTGGGGGTGGAAGCAGATATGATAGTGGCGTTTAAATGTCTTTCAGAAAACCATAGAACCATAGAACAATACAGCACAATACAGGCCCTTCAGCCCACCATGTTGTGCCGACCTTCAAACCACACCTAAGACTATCTAACCCCTTCCTCCCTCATATCCCTCTATCTTAAATTCCTCTATATGCTTATCTAACAATCTCTTGATCTTGACCAACGTATCAGCCTCCACCACCACCCCAGGCAGTGCATTCCATGCACCAACCACTCTCTGGGTGAAAAACCTCCCTCTGACATCTCCCCTGAACTTCCCACCCATTAACTTAAAGCCAAGTCCTTTTGTATTGAGCATTGGTGCCCTGGGAAAGAGGCGCTGGCTGTCCACTCTATCTATTCCTCTTAATATTTTGTACACCTCTATCATGTCTCCCCTCATCCTCCTTCTCTCCAATGAGTAAAGCCCTAGCTCCTTTAGTCTCTCCTCATAATCCATACCCTCTAATCCAGGCAGCATCCTGGTAAATCTCCTCGGCACATACAGGGAATGGAGAGATATGCATGATGTACAGGCAGGTAGGTTTAATCTAATTTGGCATCACGGTCAGCACAACATCGTGGGCTGAAGGGCCTGTTCTTGTGCTGTACTGTTCATACGTTCTATTTCAGATTTCCAACATTTCTGCAGTTTTTTGATCTTCAGGATTGAAGCTCTGTTTTTTGGGGTTTTGGTGATGTGTAAGTGCAGGCACGGTAGCGTAACGCTATCACAGCGCCAGCGACCCGGGTTCAATTCCCGCTGCTGTCTGTAAGGAGTTTGTACGTTCTCCCCATGTCTGCGTGGGTTTCCTCCGGGTGCTCCAGTTTCCTCCCACATTCCAAAGACGTACGGGTTAGGAAGTTGTGGGCATGCTATGTTGGCGCCAGAAGTGTGGCGACACTTGCGGGCTGCCCCAGAACACTCTGGGCAAAAGATGCATTTCACTGTGTGTTTTGATGTATGCGTGACTAATAAAGAAATCTTATCTTAGAATTCCCTTCTTTTCTATCAACTATCATCGGGGAGGTTTAGGAAAATGCTTCTCCAGTTGAAGTAAAGTCACGTTCTGGATGGAGAAAGCATTGACTTCACCAGCTGATCCTGGGAGTTGCCGAACAATGTTCACTTTTGGGAGTCAGGTAAAGAAATTTCCCTTTTTCCGGAATTATAACTGGTGACTTTGTAGTTTGAGTCAGGGAACTAGTGTGTAAAGGAATGGTGCATAATTTGAAGTACTCTGTGGGAAATAGAATGGATGTGTGTTCTACACAGCAGATGATGTCACTATGAGCTAACTTATCACCCAGGTTGCTATGTTATTATACGTCACCTGGGGTTTCAGTGATGTCTAAAGTGGTTGTCCAAAATTTCCAACTCTTTGAAGAAGCATTTGTATTATTCACTTACAGGATGTGGGTGTTATTAACAAGACCAGCATTTATTGTCTGTGTGTAATAGTTCCTTGAAAGTGGCGTCACAGGTAGATAGGGTTGTAAAGAGAGCTTTTGGCACATTGGCCTTCATAAATCAGGGCATTGAGTACAGGAGTTGGGATGTTATGTTGAAGTTGTACAAGGTGTTGGTGAGGCCGAATTTAGAGCATTGTGTGCAGTTCTGGTCACCTACCTACAGGAAAGATATCAATAAGCTTGAAAGAGTGCAGAGAAAATTTACACGGATGTTGCTGGGACTTGAGCACCTGAGTTATAGGGAAAGGTTGAATAGGTTAGGACTTTATTCCCTGGAGTGCAGGAGAATGAGGGGAGATCTTATAGAGGTATACAAAATCATGAGGGGTATAGACAGGGTGAATGCATGCAGGCTTTTTCCCCTCAGGTTGGGTGAGACTAGAACTAGAGGTCATAGGTTTAGGGTGAAAGGTGAACTATTTAAGAGGAATCTGAAGGGTAACTACTTCACTCAGAGGGTGGTGCGAGTGTGGAACGAGCTTCCAGCAGAAGTGGTGGATGCGGGTTCAGTTGTAACATTTAGAACATAGAACATAGAACATAGAAAAACTACAGCACAACTCAGGCCCTTCGGCCCACAAAACTGTGCCAAACATGTCCCTACCCTAGTAATTACTAGGCTTACCCATAGCCCTCTATTTTACTCAGCTCCATGTACCTATCTAACAGTCCCTTGAAAGACCCTATCGTATCCGCCTCCACCACCGTTGCCAGCAGCCCATTCCACACACTCACCACTCTCTGAGTAAAAAATTTACCCCTGACATCTCCTCTGTACCTACTCCCCAGCACCTTAAACCTGTGTCCTCTTGTGGCCACCATTTCAGCCCTGGGGAAAAGCCTCTGACTATCCACACGATCAATACCTCTCATCATCCTATACACCTCTATCAGGTCCCCCCTCATCCTCCGTCTCTCCAAGGAGAAAAGGCCTAGTTCCCTCAACCTGCTTTCATAAGGCATGCTCCGCATTCCAGGCAGCATCCTCGTAAATCTCCTCTGCACCATCTCTATGGCTTCCACATCTTTCCTGTAGTGAGGCAACCGGAACTGAGCACAGTGCTCCAAGTGGGGTCTGACCAGGGACCTATATAACTGCAACAATACCTCTCAACTCCTAAATTCAATTCCACAATTGATGAAGGACAATACACCATATGCCTTCTCAACCTGTGCAGCTGCTTTGAGCATCCTATGGACTCGGACCCCAAGATCACTCTGATCCTCTTCACTGCCAAGAGTCCTACCATTAATAATATACTCTGCCAACATATTTGACCTCCCAAAATGAACCACTTCACACTTATCTGGGTTGAACTGCATCTGCCGCTTCTCAGCCCAACTTGCATCCTATCTATGTCCCTCTGTAACCTCTGACAGCCCTCCAAACTATCCTCAACACCCCCAACCTTCGTGTCATCTGCAAACTTACTAACCCACCCCTCCACTTCCTCATCCAGGTCGTTTATAAAAATCACAAAAAGTAAGGGTCCCAGTACAGATCCCTGAGGTACACCGCTGGTCACCGACCTCCACTCAGAATTTGACCCTTCAACAACCAAGAGAAGTTTAAGAAAAGTTTGGATAAGTACATGGATAGGAGAGGTTTGTAGCGATATGGTCTGTGTGTAGGTAGATGGGACTAGGCAGAAAATCAGGCCGGAATGGACTAGATGGGCTGAAGGGCCCGTTTTTGTGCTATAGTGCTCTATGACTATGACTGCCCTTGGGAAGGAGGTAGTGACCCGATTCTTGGCTGCAGTCATGGAATGTCAGAATATTTCCAAGTCAGGATGACTCAGCACTGTGAGGGAAACCTGCAGGTGGTGGTGTTCCCCTCTCTGACAGTTAAACCTCTAGTCAATGGCTGTTGAGGGTGGGGGATCTCAATGATGGTGATGTCATTGAATGTCCAGGGTAGGCGATTGGACCCTCTTCAGTTGGAGGTGGTCATTGTCCTGTGTGGTATGAATGTTACTTGTCACTTGCTGTATCAGCCCATGTTTGAACAGAACATAGAACACAGAACAGTCCAGCACGGAACAGGCCATTTGGCCCACGATGTTGTGCTGATCTTGATGCCAATTTACACTAAATGTCCTCCTCCTGTGTATCATCCACATCCCTCCATTCCCTTCATATTCATGTGTCTATCTAAAAGCCTCTTATACTACACCAGACTGTCCGCTTCCACTGCTACCCCTGGTCACCCATTCCAGGCACCTACCACTCCCTGCGTAAAAAACTTGCCCCTCATGTCACCTTTAAACTTCCCCCCCTCTCACCTCAAAAACATGTCCTCTGGTGTTTGACGTTTCTACTCTGGGGAAAAGGTTCTGACTCTCTACCCTATCTCTGCCTCTCATAATTTTAAGAACCTCTATCAGGTCTCCCCTCAGCCTTCAACACTCCAAGGAGAACAACCCAAGTTTGTCCAACCTCTCCTTATAGCTCGTGCCCTCTAATCCAGGCAGCCTCCTGGTGAACCTCTTCCGCACCCTCTCCATAGTCTCCACATCCCTCCAGTAATGGGGTGAGCAGAACTGGATGAAATACTCCAAGTGCGGTCTGACTAAAGTTTTAAACAGCTGCAACGTGACTTCCTTACTCCTTGTACTCAGCACCCCTGCCAATGGAGGCAAACATGCCATACGCCTTCTTTACCACCTTATCCACTTGCGTAGCTACTTTTAGTTTGAATGCTGTCCAACTCTTGCTGCATACAAGATTCACTACTTAGAGTTATTGAGAGATATAGCATGGACACAGGCCCTTCAGCCCATCGAATCTATGCTAACCATCAACCGACGTACGGGTTAGGAAGTTATGGGCATGTTACGTTGGCGCCGGAAGTGTGGCGACACTTGCGGGCTGCCCCCAAAACACTCTTACGTAAAAGATGCATTTCACTGTGGGTTTCGATGTACACGTGACTGATAAAGAAATCTTATCTTAACCCCAATTTAATGCTCCCCACATCCCCATCAACTCCCCCTCAGATTCTCCCCTACACCTACACACTGGGGACAATATAGGTTGGCTTATTAACCGACCAACCCGCACGTCATTGCGGTGCCGGACGAAACCAGAGCACCTGGAGGAACCTTGTTCGGTCACAGGGAGAATGTGCGAACTCCACACAGAGAGCACCGGAGGTCAGGATTGAACCGGGGTCTCTGGGGTGGTGAGGCAGTGGCTCTACGAACTGTGCCACTGTGCCACCCAAGTGTAAGTGGCATTACTTCCCTATCTCGATAGACAGTGAAAGTACATGGAGAGGCCCAGATAGGGTAAACAGCCAGAATCTTGCTCCCAGGGTAGAAATAGCGAATCCTAGAGGGCATAGGTTTAAGGTGAGAGGGGGAGAGTTTAAAGGAGATGTGTGGGGCAAGTGTTTTACATAGAGAGCGGTGGGTGCCTGGAACGGGCTGCCGGCGGTGGTGGTGGAGGCAGATACAATAGTGGTGTTTATGAGACTTTTAGACACATGGATATGCAGGGGACAGAGGGACGTGGATCAGGTGCAGGCAGAAGGGATTTAGTTCAATTCGGCATCGTGTTCGGCACAGACACGGTGGGCCGAAGGGCCTGTACCTGTGCTGGACTGTTCTGTGTACATCTGGTCCCTCCTGGGCTCACTCATCAAGACAAAAAAGAGGACATCATCCACAAAATCACCAAGGCTGAGGCAGTGGGAGGTTCTCGCAGACAGCTGGGGGAGTTTGCTTTAGGGAATGGAGGGGGTGGTTTAGGGAGAGAACTTCAGACGGGGGGCTGTCCATCTGAAGGCACGGCCATGAATGATGAGCTGAGGCTGAGTAAACGGCAAGAGTGTGGATTTAAGGGACATGGTAGTGAGGGATACACAGGTGGACCATTGAAGGGCTCACTTGAACACATACCCTGATCAAATTCAATCAGTTCACCCTGGTAAATTGGTAAATTGGTTTATTATTGTCACATGTACCGAGGTACAGTGAAAAACTTTTGTTCTGCATGCCATCCATACAGATCATTTCATCACATCAGTGCATCAAGGTAGCAAAAGGGAAAATTGGAAGTGGAATTGATTTATTATTGTCACTTGTACCAAGCTACAGTGAAAACCTGTCTTGCATACCGTCCATTCATTACACAGTGCATTGAGGTAGTACAGGGTAAAATGATAATAGAATGCAGAGTAAAGTGTCACAGTTACAGAGAAAGTGCAGTGCAGGCAGACAATAAGGTGCAAGGCCATAACGAGGTAGAGTGTGAGGTCAAGAGTCCATCTTATTGTACAAGGCCGTGATGAGGTAGAATATCAGATTCTTATGTCACTGAATAGTTCAGGACCAAAGAAGGCTGCTCATGGTACCTGCGCCTGCTCTTTGAAGGAGCTCCCCAGTTAGTCCCCACTTCCTGCTCCTTTCACACAGCCCTGCAAGTCTTACATACGTATTCAATTTCTCTTTGAAAGTTCCCATCAAATCTGCTACTGTCGTGCTTTTGCTGCCACCGTCACTTTCTGCGCAAAGAAGGACCAGCTCCCTCCTGCCTGGTTTTTCTGCCAGTTATTTTGTGCTCTCTGTCACTGACCCTTCCACTGGTGGGAGCCCTTTCTCCTTAGTTACTCTCAAAACCCTTCATTAATGCTCCCATCAACCTTCTCCAAGGGGAACAGACCAAACAGCTCCACTCCCTCCATGGAGACCCTCAGTTAAGCCTCCCCTTAACCTTCTCTGCTCCAAGAACAGCCCACCTGTGCAATGGAGGCACAAGCGAATACAGATGCCGGAAATCTGGGGCAACACACAAAACGCTGCAGGAACTCAGCGGGTCAGGCAGCATCTGTGGAGGGAAATGGACAGTCCATGTTTCGGGTCGAGACGCTTCATCTGGACTGGGAAGAGCGAATGGAGATAGCCAGGATAATAAAGTGGGGGGAAGGGGTAGAGCAAGAGCTGGCGGGTGATAGGTGGATCCAGGTGAGGGGGGTGTGGTAGGCAGGTGAGGGAGGGGGAGAGTGGGAATGATCTCAGAACCTGGGAGGTGATGGGTGGAAGTGACAAGGAGCTGAAGAAGATGGGAGACTGGATCTCTCCCCTCTCCCTTTCCAGTCCTGATGAGGGATCTCGACTCAAAACGTCCATTTCCTTCCATAGATGCTGCCTGACCCTCTGAGTTCCTCCAGCTTAGTGTGTGTTGCTTCATCTGTGTAACAGGAGCCTCTCATCCCTGGGACTTTTCTGGTAAATCTCCCCTCTGCCCTTTCTAAGACCTTGGCATCTTTCCAAAGTCCCAGTGGCCAAAATTAGGCCCAATAGTCCAGCTGGCTCTCGAACCCGTGACTTCCCTTTCGTGTGGCTGGAACCACACGCGGGGAGCTTCCTGCCGGTGTCTGTAGGTGGAGCTAAAGGGATGATCATGTAAGATGTAGGTTGCATTGCCATAAAGTCAAATACTCCGAAATAAACAGTGTACCGCCTTCAGGTGGTACAGGCAACCCATGGTTTAGTTGTGTTCGGAGAGCTAGGAGCACGGTTTTGACAGTGAACAGGAGGTATTGGCTGGGGGTCAGGAATCGGTGAGCCTTGAGTGTCATAGAACATAGAACACAGAACAGTACAGCACAGGAACAGGCCCTTTGGCCCACCATGTTATGCCAAACTAATTAAACTAGTAATTAAAAGCCTACTAAACTAATCCCTTCTGCCTACACAATGTCCGTATCCCTCCATTCCCTGCACATCCATGTGCCTGTCCAAGAGCCTCCTAAACCCCTCTATCGTATCTGCCTCCACCCCCACCCCAGCAGCACATTCTGGGCACCCACCACTCTCTGTGTAAAAAACTTGCCCCGCACATCTCCTTTGAACTTTCCCCCTCTCACCTTAAATGCATGCCCTCTGCTATTAGACATTTCAACCCTGGGAGAAAGATACCGGCTGTCTACTCTATCTATGCCTCTCACAATTTTATAGACCTCTATCAGGTCTCCCCTCAGCCTCCACCGGTCCAGAGAAAACAACCGAGGTTTGTCCAACCTCCCCTTATGGCACATGCCCTCTGATACAGGCGGCATCCTGGTGAACCTCTTCTGCACCCTCTCCAAAGCCTCCACATCCTTCCTGTAATGGGGTGACCAGAACTGAATGCAATACTCCAGATGCAGCCTAATCAGAGTTTTATAAAGCTGCAACATAACTTCCTGATTCTTGAGCTCAGTGCCTTGACTAAAGGCAAGCGTGCTGTCCGCCTTCTTTACCGCCCTATCAACTTGTGTGGCCACTCTCAGAGAGCTACGGACTTGGACCCCAAGATCCCTCTGTACATCAACACTGTTAAAGGTCCTGCCATTAACTGTGTACTGCCCCTTTACATTTGACCTCCCAAAGCGTAACGCCTCACACTTGTCCGGATTAAACTCCATCTTCCATTTCTCCACCCATATCTGCATCTGACCTATATCCTGCTCTACCCTTTGGCAACCTTCTACTCTGCCCACAAGACCAGTTAGGATCCAGAATAGGGGTTTGGATGCAGACTATGAAGCCAATGAGTCTCAGTGTGCAGAGTGTGCCTGGACTGGGAGTGTTGGAATTTGAGCTCGACAAGCAACGTGTAATAGAATAAAGCAGTCTTGATGTCTACCCCACTGTGTTTTATGAGGCACCACATTGTCTCTGTGAGTCAGCAGTGTGCTGGTTCTCCAGGAGCTGTTGGAAATGCTCCCCAATGCTTTTCTGAAAGCTTCTGGTATTAGATTCATCAAGTCGTGCAGCACAGAAACAGACCCTGTCGGACCCACTAGTCCAGACCGACTGTGATGTCGATCTACCCTCATCCCACTTCCCACATTAAGCCCATATCCCTCCGCACCATTCCCATAAAAGTACCTGTCCAAACACCTTTTAAATATTGTAATTGTATCTGAAAAGATTTCTTCAATAGATAGATAGATATAGAAAGATATTTATTTATTAGTCACATGTACATCGAAACACACAGTGAAATACATCTTTTGCATAGAGTGTTCTAGGGGCAGCCCGCAAGTGTCGCCACGCTTCCAGCGCCAACATAGCATGCCCACAACTTCCTAACCCGTAGGTCTTTGGAATGTGGGAGGAAACCGGAGCACCCGGAGGAAACCCATGCAGACACGGGGAGAACATACCATCTCCTTACAGACAGCGGCCGGAATTGAACCCGGGTTGCCGGCACTGTAATAGTGTTATGCTGACCGCTACACTATGGTGCCTGCCCGACTACATTCTTCAATGCCTGTCTGGTTCAGCAGGCTATATCTCTCATGTCTGATGTAGGTAGGTTCAGATTCAATCTTCACTCCAGGTATCTGAGCACAAAGGACTTTGGTTATGGGGAGAGACTGGATAGTCTGGGACTGTTTTCCCTGGAGCGAAGGAGGCTGAGGGGTGACATGATAGAGGTGTATAAAATTATGAGAGGCATAGCTAGGGTAAATAGAATCTTTTACCCACATCTGGGGTATCAAATACAACAGGGCATATGTTTAACAAACAATCTGCTGGAGGAACTCAGCGGGTCGAGCAGCATCTGTGGGGGGAAAAGAATTGTTGATGTTTTGGGTTGAAATCCTTCTGCAGGGTTTTGACCCAAAACGTCGACCATCCCTCTCCCTCCACAGACTCTGCTCGACCCACTGAGTCTCTCCAGCAGGGCGTGTGCTGCTCCAGATCCCAACGTCTGCCGTCTCTGGTGTCGGCAGAGGTTTGAGGCGAGAGGAAGGAGGTTTAAAGGAGGTCTGAGTTCATCGAATTCATACAGCACGGAAACAGGCCCTTCGGCCCATCTGGTCCATGCCAACCAAGTTGCCTCATTTGCCTTCTAAACCTTTCCAATCTGTCTACTGATTCAAATGTCTTTTTGGAGTTGTTAATTGTACCTGCTTAAACCACTTCCTCTGACAGCTCATTCCCCATACATACTACTGTGTAAAAAAGTTACCTCTGAAGTTCCTATTAAATCTCTCCCCTCTCACCTTAAACCTATGCCCTCTAGTTCTTGATCTCCCAACCCTGGGAAACAGATCAAGTACATTCATCCTGTCTGTGTCCCTCATAGAAGAGTACAGCACAGGAACAGGCCCTTTGGCCCACCATGTTGTGCCAAACTAATTAAATTAGTAATAAAATGCCCAATTAAACTAATCCCTTTTGCCTACACAGTGTCCACATCCCTCCACTCTCTGCATATTCATGTGCTTATCTAAGGGCCACTTAAACGCCTCTTATCCTATCTGCCTCCACCCCCACCCCTGGCAGCACATTCCAGGCACCCACCACACTCTGTGTAAAAAAACTTGCCCTTTGTGGGCTGAAGGGCCTGTATTGTTTTCACACATCTCCTTTGAACTTTCCCCCTCTCACATTAAATGTATGTCCTCTGGTATTAGACATTTCAACCCCGGGGAAAAGATACTGACTGTCTATCTATGCCTCTCATAATTTTACAAACCTCTATCAGCTCTCCCCTCAGCCTCCACTGCTCCAGAGAGAACAATCCAAGCTTGTCCAACCTCTCCTTATAGCTCATGCCCTCTAATCCGGGCAGCATCCTGGTGAACCTCTTCTGCACCCTCTCCAAAGCCTCCACATCCTTCCTGTAATGGGGCGCCCAGAACTGAATGCACTACTCCAGATGAACCTAACCAGAGTCTTGTACAGCTGCAACATAACTTCCTGACTCTTGAACTCAATGCCTCGACTAATAAAGGCAAGCATGCCGTATGCTTTCTTTACCTCCTTATCAACCTGTGCAGCCACTTTCAGGGAGCAATGGACTTGGACCCCAAGATCCCTCTGCTCATCAACACTGTTAAGGGTCTTGCCATTAAGATAAGATAAGATTTCTTTGTTAGTTACATGTACATCAAAACACACAGTGAAATGCATCTATTACGTAGAGTGTTCTGGGGGCAGCCCGCAAGTGTCACCACGCTTCTGGCGCCAACATAGCATGCCCACAACTTCCTAACCCGCACGTCTTTGGAACGTGGGAGGAAACCGGAGCACCCGGACAAAACCCACGCAGACACAGGGAGAATGTACAAACTCCTTACAGACAGCAGCCGGAATTGAACCCGGGTCACTGGTGCTGTAATAGTGCTACACTAACCGCTACACTACGATGAGAACAGTGCACTGTCTCTTTACATTGGATCTCCCAAGTGCAACACTTCACGTTTGGCCGGGTTGAACTCCATCTGCCATTTCTCTGCCCATATCTGCAGCTGGTCCACATCCTGCTGTATCCTTCGCCAGTCTTCTGACTGGAGATTGCAAATCTTCATGAAGTTATCCACCTCCAGAAGATCACCTCTCAGTCTCCTACACTCCAAGGAATAAAGTCCCAGCCTGGCCAACCTCTCCCTGTAACTCAGTCCCTCAAGTCCTGGCAACATCCTTGTAAATCTTTTCTGCGCTCTTTCCAGTTTGATAACATCTTTTTTATAGCAGGGCGACCCAGGGTGGTTGATATCTGGAACGGGCTGACAGAGGAATCAGATACAATCACTATGCTTGAGAGGTACTTAGGCATGCACTTGAAGAGACAAGGTGTAGACAGACACAGACCTAATGTTGGCAAATGAGATTCATGTAGATGGGCAAAAACAAGAGCACGGAAATAATGGGCTGAAGGGCCTGTTTCTGTCCTGTACAACTCTATGACTATGAAAATCCAGGCTAATCCTCTCGACCCCTGGTGTGGGAGCAGCCCTTCGTTAGGGGTGTCACCTCTCAGAAGACGGACTGACCCTACCCCTGGCTCCTCCCCAGATGCAGGTAAAAGAACAACAAACATGAACAACTGGCCCTCCCTCAGTTCAATGAAGAGTCAGACAACCTGGCCATTTCCACATTGGTCTTTGTTGGAACTTGATGTGCACAAATTTGCTGATATTCTCCAACATTACAATAGTGGCGCATTTAAAAATAATTCCCTGGCTGCAACACAAACTCAGGTTCTAAAGGTGACAAGAATATTGCTAAATATACACTGAATATTCCTTCCAGATAAATTATTTCTGGACCTGTTCCTATTTCTACCTTTCCAATTGCACTACTAAGATTCCATTCTGTTCTGAAGATAATCTCCCCAAAGATTAGTCTTAGGTTATTAATAAATAAAATTTGAGATCTGCGATTACTTTATTGCCAAATTTTACAGCAAGAGTGAACTTAAGGGAAACATTATAGTGTGGAAGATCTAGAAAAATATACCAAACGAATGAGCTGAGAAATTAAATATTATTCATAAACCTGGTGTTGTTGGAGGTCAATCATCCCAGTCCCAGGACATCACCGCAGGAGTTCCTCAGGACAGTGTCCTGGGTCCAACCATCTCCAATAGACTCAGATAGACTCTTACAAATAAATTCTTGTAAATTTCTAAAGATGTGCCCGTGATGGAGCTGGCTGAGTCTACAACATTCTGCAGCCTCTTGCGATCCAATGCACAGGATCACAAAAGGCTGCAACGGGTTGTAGACTCAGCCAGCTCCATCACGGGCACAACCCTCCCCACCATTGAGGACATCTTCAAGAGGCGGTGTCTCAAGAAGGCGGCATCCATCACTAAGGACCCTCACCATGCGGGACATGCCCTCTTCTCGTTACTACCATCGTGGAAGAGGTACAGGAGCCTGAAGACTCTCAGTGATTCAGGAACAGCTTCTTCCCCTCTGCCGTCAGATTTCTGAATGGTCCATGACCCCATGAACACTGCCTCATTATTCCTTTTTTTTTGCACTATTTATTTATTTTTGTAATTTATAGACTATGTCTTGCACTGTACTGCTGCCGTAAAACAACACATTTCATGTCATATAAGTCAGTGATAATAAACCTGATTCTGGTTCTGATTCAGCTGCTTCATCAGTGACCTTCCTTCCATTGTAAGGTCACGAGTGGGGATGTTCACTAATGACTGCACAGTGTTCAATCCCTCCACTAATGAAGCAGCCCATGCCCAATGCAGCAACACCTGGACAGCATTCAAGCATGTGCTGGTGTACTGCAAGTACCAGGCATTGACCTGACACAGCCAGTCTGAGCACCCACCCTTGGCATCCAAAGGCATCACCATGGCTGAGCTCCCAGCATCTATATCCTGGGTCACCACTGCCCACAAACTCATCTGGATCAGCCACATAAATACCATGGCTACAAGAGCAGGTAAGAGGTCGGGTATCCAGTAGCAATCATGAGTGTGAAGTTGTCTGGATTAGTTTAGCTCCAACAGCACCCTAGGAGCTGGACATTACCCAGTACAAAGCAACCCACTTAATTGGCACCCCATCCACCACGATAAACATTCATTCCCTTCACCACTGGCGCACAGCATCTGCAGTGTGCACCATTTAGAGTCACAGAGCAATACAGCACGGATACAGGCCCTTCGGCCCAACCAGTCCATGCCGACCACAGTGCCCAACCAGCTGGTCCCAATTTCCTGCGTTCGGCCCCTATCCCTCCAAGCCCCGCCCCTCCATGTACTGGTCCAACTGCTTCTTAAATGATGCTGTTGTGCCTGCCTCACCCACTTCCTCTGGCAGCTCGTTCCATACACTCACCACCCTCTGTGTGGAAAACTTACCCCCCAGGTCCCTTTCAAATCTTTCCCCTCTCACCCTAAACCTCTACCCCCTAGTTTTGAACTCCCCTACCCTGGGGAAAAGACTGTTACCGTCCACCTTATCTATGCCTCTCATAATTTAAAAAATTTCTATAAGGTCGTCCCTCATTCACCTACGCTCCAAGGAATAAAGACCCAGCCTGGCCGACCTCTCCCTATAATGGGCCCTCGAGTCCTGGCAACATCCTTGTAAATCTTTTCTGCACTCTTTCCGGGTTAACCACATCTTTCCTATAACAGGATGGCCAATACTGTGCATGAATCTCCAAGTGCGACCTCACTAATGACTTATACAGATGCAACATAATGTCCCAACTCCTATACTCGATGCCCTGACTGATGAAGGCCAGGTTTAGTTAGTTATTGAGGTAACTAATCCAGGTTACTCCAAAAGCACCTCCCAAACCCTCCAGCTCTACCACCAAGAAGAGCAAAGACAGCGGGGTGCAGGGGAACACCACCACCTGCAGGTTCCCCTTCAAGCCACACACCATCCCGACTTGGAAATATCTCAACGTTCCTTCATTGCCTCTGGGTCTAAATCCTGGAACTGCCTCCCCAACAGCACAGTGGGAGCACTGTCGCCAGAAGGACTGCAGCGGATCAAGAAGGCAGCTCACCCCCAGCTTCTTGAGGACATTTAGGCTCACCCCCAGCTTCTCGAGGGCATTTAGAGACGGGTGATAAATGCTGACCTTGTCAGTGACTGCAGAATCTTGCAGATGGAAGGAGTTATTTAAGAAAATAATGGAGCAAAATTTGTCTGGAGGGATGGGCACACAGGTGGTTGGGGGAAGTAGGTGCCTCAACCCTGCTCAACTCCCCCCACCCCCGCCACGCCACCCCCCACCCTTCCAGGAGATCACTGTTGTATCTTCTGATACTGTGCTGTTAAATTTGTGCTTGACGCAATTGGCCAAGGTGTGCACAGCAAGATCCCACACGGCAATGAGACCTTCTGGGACTGTGAGTTGGAGGAGTTGGGCCAGGAGGGGTTTGTGTTGGGGGAGGGATCTAAGTTTAATTCAATGATCTGTGCTGGCTGACACTCCCTGACTGGCGATCTCAGCTTTCCTGTCTTTACTTGGACTCTGAGGGTGGCTCAGTGGTGCAGCTGGTAGGGCTGCCTTCTCGCAGCTCCAGAGACCCAGGTTCGACCCTGACCTCCGGTGCTGTCTGTGTGGAGTTTGCACGTTCTCCCTGTGACCCTGTGGGTTTCCTTCGGGTGCTCCGGTTCCCTCCCACATCCCAGAGACGGGCAGGTTGGTGGGTTGATTGGCCACTGTAGATTGCACTCTGTGTGTAGGTGAGGAGTAGAATCTAGGGGTAGTTGGTGGGAATGTCAAGAGGCTAAAGAAATTCAGCACGTCCCCTTCGATCCTCACCAATTTTTATTCCTGCACCATAGAAAGCATCCTATCTGGATACATCACGGCTTAGTATGGCAACTGCTCTGCCCAAGACCGCAACAAACTGCAGAGAGTTGTGGACACAGCTCAGCACATCACGGAAACCAGCCTCCCCTCCATGGACTCTGTCTACACATCTCGTTGCCTCGGTAAAGCAGCCAACATAATCAAAGACCCCACCCACCCCGGACATTCTCTCTTCTCCCCCCTCGCATCAGGCCTGTAATGTATGGAAAGATGTGCCTGAATGGGATGCAGACAAAAGTTTTTCATTGTGTCTCGGTAAATGTTTTTTTAAATTTCAAATATAAACTTTATTAATAATAAAAAAATATATCCTAAGGAAGAACACTGCAAAATACAAAACCTTAACATCTGTGGTTGTTACATTCAGTAGTGTAAAGCTTAAAGGAGAAAAAACACACACAAACATCGCACCGCTGCCACTAAATGTGGCTCCATGATTTGATACTCGGTACATGTGACAATCAACCAACCAACCAGGTGGTGTATTGGTTAATATTAGGCATCATTGTTATAAGACTATTGTACGATAAGATGTACTCTCGACCTCACAATCTACCTAGTCATGGCCTTGCACCTTATTGTCTGTCTACACTGCACTTTCTCTGTAACTGTAACACTTTATTCTGCATTCCGGTATTGTTTTCCCTTGTACTACCTCAATCCATAAATGATCTGTATGGATGGCATGCAAAACAAAGTTTTCCACTGTACCTCAGATGGGAGCTAGCCAGTATAAAGAGGTGGAGGGGAAAGGGGTAGGGCAAGATCTGGCAGGTGGTAGGTGGATCCAGGTGGGGGGGGAGGGTGGTGATAGGCAGATGGGGGAGGGGGAGAGTGGGAATAGATTCAGAGGCCGGGAGGTGATAGGTGGAGGTGACAGAGGGCAGCCAATGTTGATGGGGGCTGGGTGGGTGTAGGAGGAACTGGGCAGATCAGGAGGGAGAATTAAGAGGGACAGAGGGGGGGAGCAGGTTACCAGATGCTGGAGAATTCAATGTTCATGCTGTCGGGTTGTAGACGACCCAGGAGGGGTACGAGGTGTTGTTCCTCTACTTTGTGTTTGCCTCACCCTGGCAGTGGAGGAGGCCGAGGACAGACTGGTCGGTGCGGGGATGGGGAGGGGAATTAAAATGGTGGTGCATTTGTGAGCTGCCTCTTGCCTCGGTGAGGATTTCTCCACCTCTGTGCACAGCTGATGCTGAAATTAATTTGGCTTTTGCTTAATGCAGTTTTTATTTTACCAAATAAATGCTCGGAGCTGGAAACTCCCCGAGCAGCTTGGTGCGGGGGTTGTGCATTTGTGAAGAGAGGGGGATCACACGCTACACGACCGTGGGCGTGTGACTGTCAGCCAGAACCAGCAGGCAAAAATGTGCAAATCCCGGCCTCTTAGCATTCCACTGACACCTGGACTGATTGCCACTGAGAGAAGGCATACAGGCAAGCCAGCTGTCTGCAGGTGGGGGTGCAGGGAGAAATCCGCAAAGAAATTCAGAACTAATAATTAAATCTGGTCCCACAGTTAAAATAAATACGAGACAGCAGGGAGCAAATTGCAGAGCTGTTTATAAATTCTCTCTACGGTGTGCCAAATCAGGCAGACTGCCTTAAATATATTTCAACAAAGGGAAGTACATTTATTCTTCCTTGGCAGTAGGTAGAAAAAGAAATAGAAGCTTTGGGAATGTAAAAGAGTGAAAAAAATCAGGCGCTAAGCAAATCCTGCCAACTTCAAGGCTGTCTCTCTGCAGAAGAATCAGAATCAGGTTTATTATCACCGACTTATATGACGTGAAATTTGTTTTGCGGCAGCAGTACGGTGCAAAGACGTAAAAATCACTATAAATTACAAAAATAAATAAATAGTGCAAAAAAAAGGAATAACAAGGGAGTGTTCATGGGTTCATGGACAGTTCAGAAATCTGATGACGGAGGGGAAGAAGCTGTGTCTGAGATGGTGAGTGTGGGTCTCCAGACTCCTGTACCTCCTCCCCGATGGCAGTAACGTGAAGAGGGTGTGTCCCGGGTAGTGAGGGTCCTTAAAGATGGATGCCGCCTACTTGAGGCACCATGTCTTGAAGATGTCCTCGATGGTGGGGAGGGTTGTGCCCGTGATGGAGCTGGCTGAGTCTACAACCCTCTTCAGCCTCTTGCGATCCTGCGCATTGGAGCCTCCATGCCAGGCGGTGATGCAACCAGTCAGAATGCTCTCCACCATACATCTATAGATGTGATAATAGATGATAATAAATTTATTCTCGGCGTGGGAAAGATGGGGCAGTCTACTGAAGGCAGGTTGCCAGTTGTGTTGTCCAGGGCATTGACAGGGCAACAAGTCACCAGCTATTCCAGTCATCCTTCCCACCCATCTCCCCGCTATCAAATTCCAGTGATCTCTGCTTTAACTGCAGTGCGAAATGTGTCTGGGAATAAACAGCCGCATTACAGTTTCATAAGTTGCATTTGCTGACGAGGTAGTTTTCCCAAACGATATACCAACTACCTTCTGCTAAATATAGCTTGGTTAGACCACACTGGGAGACTGAGCTCAGTTCTAGACTCCACATTATGCTGGAGGAAATGCACAAAGATTCTCAAGGGAAGGGCATGGTGCTGCAGTGCTTGGTGCTGCTGTCTGACAGCTGCAGGCACCCCGGTTCGATCCTGACCTCCGTTGCTGCCTGTGTAGGCTTTTTCCAGGTGCTCCAGTTCCCTCCCACATCCCAAAGGGTCGGTAGGTTAATTGGCTGCTGTAAATTGCGCCAAGGGGGTAGGTAAGTAGCAGGAGGATCGGGGGGGAGTCAGTATCAAAGTCGAGTTTATGGTCATATGCACAAGTACATGTATGCACAGATGCAATGAAATCAGAATCAGGTTTATTATCACTGATGTATGTCGTGAAATGTGTTGTTTTGCAGCAGCAGTACAGTGCAAGACATAAAAATTACTATAAGTTACAAAAATAAACAAATAGTGCAAGAGAGGAATAAGGAGGTAGTGTTCATGGGTTCACGGACCGTTCAGAAATCTGATAGCAGAGGGGAAGAAGCTGTCCCTGAATCATTGAGAGTGGGTCTTACTTGCAGCAGCATCACAGGCACAGAGCATCAGATAAGCAGCATTCACAAGAAAAACATAAATTAAACATAATTTGTGCACGATTCTTACAAGAAGGAACACAATGAGAATGTGAGGCAGAATAGGCAGCGGGAAGTAGGGGATGGGACTGATGCCAGCATCAACTCAATGGGCTGAATGGACTCATAAGGAAATATAAATATCAGAACCTAACCATCAGGAAAGGAATGAAACACCAAAAGAGAAACTGGGGACTGATCTGTCCACTTATGGAGTGGTTTAATACAATAGAGGTGGTAATGTGGGGAGTATAAATCTAGAGGTCAGAATTATCAGCAGTCACTAACTAATCCAACAGATCACTGTGGGAAAACTTTCTAACCTAAAGAGTCTGGGGTTTGCTCCAACAATAAGCTGCAGAAGGGCAGTGGTGGAGAGAGCAGAGGGAGTACGTGTGACGGGGGGCAGCCCAAGAGAGACTGAATGACACAGCAGGAGGTGGTGTCTGCTGGGGAAGGCTGCAGGCTGACAAGATGCAGCTGACTTGAAACGCTTTGTCTGTTTCCCTCTCCACAGATCGTTGAAGAAGGTCCTTCAGACCATCAAGTCTATGCCAGCCCTCAGGCACCGCATTTTGAAGATGTCCTCAGTGGTGGGGAGGGTTGTGCCCGTGATGGAGCTGGCTGAGTCTACAACCCTCAGCAGCCTCTTTCGATC
Source organism: Pristis pectinata (assembly GCF_009764475.1). NCBI lineage: Eukaryota > Metazoa > Chordata > Chondrichthyes > Rhinopristiformes > Pristidae > Pristis > Pristis pectinata. Next base: position 141,406,089 of record NC_067407.1, on the reverse strand, counting down.
CTGCGCATTGGAGCCTCCATACCAGGCGGTGATGCGACCAGTCAGAATGCTCTCCATCGTACATCTGTAGAAATTTGCAAGAATCTTTAGTGACATACCGAATCTTCTCAAACTCCTAATGAAGTAGAGCCACTGGCGTGCCTTCTTCATGATTACATCCATTGCTGGGCCCGGGATAGACCCTCCGAGATGTTGATGCCCAGGAACTTGAAGGAACTTCTGACTGCAAAGCGTGATTCTATCAGCATTACATGAAGCCAGCCAGTGACAGTGAGGTAGAGGATTATAGAAGTTGTTCAATAGGTCCATAGAAGGATGTACACCTGTAAGTTATGTCTAATTTATGTTAGTTTAGGTTTACGTTAACCTATGTTTGTCCTCATCTTGTAATGTCCAGGGCTGCTGCTGCAAAAGGCTAATGTCCGTGGCGTTTACCCCCTGGGTATGTCTGCCTATTGGCAACAACAGACTTGAGGAGATTCCCCAGGATGTTGCCTGGGATGGAATGTTTCAGTGATGGGGAAGGACTGGGGAGGCTGGGTTTGTTCTCCCTGGAGCAGAGGTTTAGAGGGAACCAAACAGAGGTACAAAACTACAAGGGGCACAGATAAGGTAGATGGTAGGAAATGTTTCCCCATCGTAGAGTTTTCTAGAACTAGAGGGTGTAGGGTAAGGGATAGAAGGTTCAGAGGGGATTCTGAGGGCGGTTGGAATCTGCCTGAGGGTGTGGTGGAGGCAGAGACTAGCTTGGATGGGGCATCTTGGTTGGCATGGACCAGTTAGTCCGAATGGCCTGTTTCCCTGCTGTATGACTCTCACATCATTTAAGAAGTCTCTGTTGAAGCACCTGAATAAACGAGGTATAGAAGACAATGGGCCAAGGTAACTGGGGTTAGTGTGGACAGCTAGTGTGGTTAGGGTACATTATGGTCAGGATGGATCCTGTGGGCCGAATGGCCTGTTTCCCTGCTGTATGACTCTGTGACACTGAGGAAACTTTCCTCTGATGGAGGGGAGACCAGAACGAGAGGGCATCAACCAAGCTGGAACCAGGGGCTGCTATCACAAATAACAGACTCAGCACACATCCTGACATAACCTCCCTGCTCTCATAACTCTGTGCCATGGTTACTAAAGGAAAGCATCCTTAGTGCTTCTTTACCCACCTTATCCAGCTGTTCTGCTATCAAAGAATTGTGCCCATATATCCCAAGATCCCTCTATTCCTCACATCACTCAGTATCCTGCTGTATCCTTTCGTGTTTTACCTCTCCGAGTACCTCACGCTTCTCCGGATCAAATCCCATTCGTCATTTTCTGCCCCACTGACCACCTCCATCTTCCTGCTAATCTCGATCTCCCTGCCTCACTCTCTAGATATAAGATAAGATCTTTATTAGTCACATGTACATCGAAACACACAGTGAAATGCATCTTCTGCGTAGAGTGTTCTGGGGGCAGCCCACAAGTGTCGCCACGCTTCTGGCGCCAACATAGCATGGCCACAACTTCCTAATCCGTACATCTTTGGAATGTGGGAGGAAACCGGAGCACTTCAAGGAAACCCACGCAGACACGGGGAGAACATACAGACTTCATACAGACAGTGGCCGGAATTGAACCCAGGTCGCTGGCGCTGTAAAGCATTATGCTAACTGCTACACTACCGTGCCTGCCCGGTACCAACCTGTGGACCATCAGTGAAAGTCACAGAAGCACTCACGAATGCGGCACAGTAGTGTAGTGGTTAGCGTAACGATGTTACAGTGCCAGCGACCCGGGTTCAATTCCCGCCACTGTCTGTAAGGAGTTTTAACGTTCTCCCCGTGTCTGCGTGGGTTTCCTCCGGGTGCTCCGGTTTCCTCCCACATTCCGAAGACATACGGGTTAGGAAGTTGTGGGCGTGCTATGTTGGCGCCGGAAGCGTGGCAACACTTGCAGGCTGCCCCCAGCACATTCTTAGTAAGGCAAAAAGACACATTTCACTGTGTGTTTCGATGTATATGTGACTAATAAATAAATATCTAATATCTATGATCTTCATCCTTTGGATCTGATTTCCATTGCTTGGGGTTTGTGTGCTTTCCTCACCAAACCTTGCTGAAGTCCCAGTAGATCACATCAAATACAGTGCCCACATCAGCCCTCCTTATTCCCACCTCAAAAAACGTAACCTAGTCAGGCTAGATCAAATGCATTAGACTGGGAAACTGGTAAACTGGTTTATTATTGTCACATGTACTGAGGTACAGTGAAAAACTTTGTTTTGCATGCCATCCATACAGATCATCACAACAGTGCATTGAGGTAGTACAAGGGAAAACAATAACAGAATGCAGAATAAAGTGTTACAGTTACAGAGAAAGTGCAGTGCAGGCAGACAATAAGGTGCAAGGTCATAAAGAGGTAGATTGTGAGGGCAGGAGTCCATCTTGTTGTACTAGGGGACCATTCAATAGTCATAACAGTGGGATAGAAGCTGTCCTTGAGCCTGGTGGTACGTGGTTTCAGGCTTTTGTGTCTTCTGCCTGATGGGGGGGGGAGAAGAGAGAATTTCCGGGGTGGGTGGGGTCTTTGATTATGTTAGTTCTTTACTGAGACAGCAGGAAGTGTAGACAGAGTCCATGGAGGGGAGGCTGGTTTCCGTGATGTGCTGAACTGTGTCCACAGCTGATTAATCTGTACCTTTCTAAATGGGGATTCACACTACCCCTTAGAATGGCTTTGTCTACTTTCGGTAAACTTACTGACCTATAATTATAATAGCAGGCACGGCAGTGCAGCGGTTAGCGTAGCGCTATTACAGCGCCAGCGACCCGGGGTTCAATTCCGGCCACTGCCTGTAAGGAGTTTGTACATTCTCCCCGTGTCTGTGTGGGTTTCCTCCAGGTGCTCCGGTTTCCTCCCACATTCCAAAGACGTACGGGTTAGGAAGTTGTGGGCATGCTATGCTGGCACTGGAAGCGTAGCGACACTAGCGGGCTGCCCTCAGAACACTCTATACGCAAAAGGTGCATTTCACTGTGTGTTTCGATGTACATGTGACTAATCAAGAAATCTTACCTTATCTTTTTTTTGATGTTTCCCTTCCTCTTTAAACAATCGTTGGTTAGAATCCTCCATACCTAGCACTGCTCCTGTAGATGGGTAAGCTTAACAGAAGCAATGGCCGAGCCTCCGCTATTCCCTCCTTTGGTTCTTCAATCAGCCTGGGATATATTTCATCTCTTCTGGGGATTTATCCATTTTCAAAGATGATAAAACCCATTAAACTTTCTCTTCCACCACATTTATCCTGCTTGGAGTTTCACACTCATCCATCTTAACAACATTGGCACCAACTATACTCTTCTGGATGAAAATGTGAATGGATGGGTTAGTAAATTTGCAGATGACACAAAGACTGATGGCGTTGCGGATAGTGTGGAAGGTTACCAAAGGATACAGAGGGATATACTGTAGATCATTTGCAGATACAGTATGGGCAGAGAAGTGGCAGATGGAGTTTAATCTGGGCAAGTGTGAGGTGTTGCACTTTGGGATATTAAATGTAAAGGGAAAATATACAGTTAATGGTAGGACCTTTAACAGTATTGATATACAGCGGGATCTTGGAATCTAAGTCCATAACTCCCTGAAAGTAGCCGCACAAGTTGATAGAGTGGTAAAGAAGGCGTACGGCATGCTTGTCTTTATTAGTTGAGGCACTGAGTTCAAGAATCAGGAAGTTATGTTGCAGCTTTATAAAACTCTGGTTCGGCCGCATCTGAAGTACTGAATTCAGTTTTGGGCACCCCATTATAGGAAGGATGTTGGAGAGGGTACAGAAGAGGTTCACCACGATACTCCCTGGATTAGAGGGTATGAGCTATCAAGAGAGGTTGGACAAACTTGGGTTGTTTTCTTTGGAGCGGCGGAGGTTGATGAGAGACCTGATAGAAGTTTGTAAGATTATGAGGCATAGATAGAGTAGACAGCCAGTATCTTTTTCAAAGGGTTGAAATGTCTAACACTAGAAGGCATGCATTTAAGGTGAGAGGGGCAAAGTTCAAAGGAGATGTGTGGGGCAAGTTTTTACACAGAGAGTGGTGGGTGCCTGGAATGTGCTGGCAGGGGTGGGGGTGGAGGCAGATACGATAGAGGCAGTTAAGAGGCTGTTAGATAGGCACATGAATGTGCAGAGAATGGAGAGATAGGGACATTGTGCAAGCAGAAGGGATTAGGAGCCATTAGCTTAATTACTTCAACACAACATCATGGGCTGAAGGGCCTGGTCCTGTGCTGTGCTGTTCTGTGTTCTTATGAAGATAGAGAAATGGGGGGCTATGTGGGAGGGAAGGGTTAGATAGATCTTAGAGCAGGATAAAATGTCAACACAACATTGTGGGCCGAAGGGCCTGTACTGTGCTGTAACATTCTATGCTCTATAAAGACCATCACAAAATATTAATTGAGAACTTTACCCCCAAGCCCTGCCTGCTCACACAAGCGACCTTTCTGACCCTAACAGGCTCTAATCTTTCTTCAGGTATCCTCTTGTTCTTTACTCAGAAATCAGATTTGGATTTTCTTTCATTTACTTGCCAATAATTTTCTATATCCTCCCTTTTGTCTCTGAAGGGCCCTGGGAAGTGTTGTAGAACAGAGAGACCGGGGTACAAGTATACACAGCTCCCTGTAGGTGGTGACACAGGTAGACGCCCATTCATGAAGCCTGCCTATGTCCCCTTGAAGCCTCTCTGCTGTCCACTTCACAACCCACACCACCACCCAGCCTGGGCAGCTGTAGGAATGTTGCGCTGTACCTCCTGCTCTTGCCCTCCTCGCTGGTGGACATCACAGCTTTGGGAGGTGCTGGCAGATTGGCCTTATTATTACAGCACCCTTGTAAGATACACAGCGCCAGAGGAGGCTATTGAGCCAATCTTGCTTCTGTCAGCCCTTTGAAAGAACTACTCAATTTTTTTACCCACGACCCTAGCATTAGCCTGTGACTGCATTTGCTTATTGATGGGGAGCTATGAAACACAAACCTGTTGCCTGGATTGGGGAGCATGCCTTACGAAAGCAGCTTGAGTGAACTCGAACTTTTCTCCTTGGAACAATGGAGGATGAGAGGTGACCTGATAGAGGTGTATAAGATGATGAGAGGCATTGATCGTGTGGATAGTCAGAGGCTTTTCCCCAGGGCTGAAATGGTGGCCACAAGAGGACACAGGTTTAAGGTGCTGGGGAGTAGGTATAGAGGAGATGTCAGGGGTAAGTTTTTTACTCAGAGAGTGGTGAGTGTGTGGAATGTGCTGCCGGCAACGGTGGTGGAGGCGGATACGATAGGGTCTTTCAAGAGACTTTTGTATAGGTACATGGAGCTGAGAAAAATAGAGGGCTATGGGTAAGCCTAGTCATTTCTAAGGTAGGGACATGTTCGGCACAGCTTTGTGGGCCTGTATTGTGCTGTAGGTTTTCTATGTTTCTACATTTCTAAACGTTTTCCGACCTGACACTATATTTCTGTCATCGCCTTGCGTGCTGCTGAAGGAATAGAACCTACAGCTGGAGTCCTCAGCCTTGTGAGGACTGGTGAACACACTGAGTTGTTCTGGAGCCACATTATGTTAACTTGACTGCAAGCCGCAAGCAGCTGTTGGAAGCACTGAGCAGTGTGAGTGGTGCCTCTCCTTGGATCCGTGCCTAAAATCCAGGGATGAACGAGAGCATCATAGAAAAAGCTTTGTTACACAGGGACAGACCATTGAGTCCCTCATGTGCAAGCCCCCTTCAGTGAGATCATGGCCGACCTATGACCTAACGCTAATCTTTTCCCCATTTTCCAGCCAAACCTACCAATCTCAGATTAATCATTAAAAATTGTCTTTCCATTGTCTGCGAAGCTCTGCACACCGCAGTCTGCAGTGCGGTGGTTCCTAACTTCCGCCCTAAGTAGCCTTCTTGTGTTCTGAGAGCGGTGGGTCTAACCCTTTGATCCAGATTAGATTAGGTTATTGTCATATACACCAGGGTGCAATGAAATTCCTTGCTCGCGTGAAGCTCACGGAGTGAACAGTGTACACAGTAATAGTAAATACAATAAATACAGCGACAAGCACAAAACAACGGAATGGTACAAACACTGTAGTGCAGTCTGAGGTCGTGCAAAAAGAAAAGGGTGAAGTGACAATAACGGAAGAGGGAGAGTTCAGAGTCCGAGACTGTAACAGCCCCACCGGGAAGGGGATGTGAGGGAGGGGACTGGTTCAGGAGTCTGACAGCAGTGGGGAAGAAGCTGTTCCTGAGTCTGGACGTCCGGGCTTTCAAGCTCCTGTATCTTCTCCCAGAAGGTAGAAGAGAGAGAAGGGAATGGCCCAGGGGACAGGTATCCGTGACGATACTGTTGTCCTTCCTGAATTGGAATTGGTATTGGTTTATTATTGTCATTTGTACTGAGCTACAGTGAAAAACTTGTCTTGCATACCGTTCGTACAGATCAATTCATTACACAGTGCATTGAGGTAGTACAGGGTAAAAACAATAACAGAATGCAGAATAAGGTGTCACAGCTACAGAGAAAGTGCAGTGCAGGCAGACAATAAGGTGCAAGGTCATAACGAGGTAGATTGTGAGGGCAAGAGTCCATCTTATCGTACTAGGGGACCGTTCAATAGTCTTATAACAGCGGGATAGAAGCTGTCCTTGAGCCTGGTGGTACGGGCTTTCAGGCTTTTGTATCTTCTGCCCAATGGGAGGGGGGAGAAGAGAGAATGTCCGGGGTGGGTGGGGTCTTTGATGATGTTAGTTCTTTACCGAGGCAGCGGGAAGTGTAGACAGAGGCCATGGAGGGGAGGCTGGTTTCCGTGATGTGATTTCTTTCTACCCCTTCTCTCCGCTTTTCTCCCACCTTTTCCCCCAGATTTACACCACCCTTGATCTTCCCCTCCCTGGTCCCTAAACATCAGTCCTCAGCAGAGGCCTCAGCTTCATCTCCCTCCCTCCCCATCCAAATGAATTTAGAGCTGAGAAAGAGTTTGAATATTCCTCCTTCTCTGCCTCTGCCTCTGCCTCCCTTTCTTTAGTCAGGAATCCTCATCCCAACTGTGAACCCCCTTTTTCCCCTCTTCAGAATTTCCCCTCCCTCGCAAGCCCACCCCTCTGGCATCAGACCCAGGGGAACGTTTGATACCTGTGGTAACATAGCAGACAGCCAACACACACACACACACACACACACACACACACACACACACACACACACACACACACACACACACACACACACACACACACACACACACACACACACACACTGGTAGATCCGCTGCCCCACAGCGCCAGAGACCCAGGTTCAATCCTGACCTCTGGTGCTGTCTGTGTGGAGTTTGCACGTTCTCCCTGTGAATGTACCAAACATCCTCAGGGCAGGCAGAGCACAGCTTTGATACAGAGTATGACTGCCTTTGCACCCTCACGGTAGTGTAGCGGTTAGCGTAACGCTATTACAGCGCCAGCGACCCGGGTTCAATTCCAGCCGCTGTCTATAAGGAGTTTGTACGTTCTCCCCGTGACTGTGTGGGTTTCCTCTGGGTGCTCCAGTTTCCTCCGACATCCCAAAGACATGCAGGTTGGTAGGTTGATTGACTGCTGTAAGTTGCCCCCTGGTGTGTGGGTGAGGGGTAGAATCCAGGGATGAGGAGTTAATGGAGGCAGAACCTCACAACATTTAAGAAGTATCAAGGGCACAGGCCATGGAACCAGGCCACCAGGCCATTGAACTCTGGACCAAGTGCTTTGGTCTGGAAGGGTAGTTTATCGTCAGCATTGATATTAAGGGCCAAAGGGCCTGATTGATTGCTAAATGACTTATTCTGTTATTCTAGAAAGTGTTTAGACAGGAACATGAACAGGCAGGAGACTGAGAGTCCAACACATTGACGCAATCACGAAGAAGGCTTTACTTCATTAGGAGTTTGAGGAGATTCGGTATGTCATCAAAGACGCTTGCAAATTTTGATAGATGTACGGTGGAGAGCATTCTGACTGGTTGCATCACCGCCTGGTATGGAGGCTCCAATGTACAGGATCACAAGAGGCTGCAGAGGGTTGTAGACTCAGCCAGCTCCATCATGGGCACAACCCTCCCCACCATCGAGGACATCTCCAAGAGGTGGTGCCTCAAGAAGGTGGCATCCATCACTAAGGACCCTCACCATCCGGGACATGCCCTCTTCATGTTACTACCATCGGGGAGGAGGTACAGGAGCCTGAAGACCCCCACTCAACGTTTCAGGAACAGCTTCTTCCCCTCCGCCATCAGATTTCTGAACGGTCCATGAACCCGTGAACACTACCTTGTTATTCCTCTTTTGCACTATTTATTTATTTTGGTAATTTATAGTAATTTTTATGTCTTGCGCTGTACTGCTGCCGCAAAACGACACATTTCATGACATATAAGTCAGTGATAATAAACCTGATTCGGATTCTGAAGGATATGGACCATGTGCAGGCAGATGTGCAGTTTAAATTGGCATCATGGCCAGCACAGACATTGTGGGCCGAAGGGCCTCTTCTGTGTTCTATGTTCTAGATTCTTACCAGATCCAGCTGCGGTGTTGACCCCACTGCATCAACTCCTCAGGAAGAATGAGAAAAAGAAGTGGACGGATACACAACAAGAAGTATTTCATCAATCATTGCGATTAGTTCCCCACTGGTTGGCTCTGACAGGATGGGAACATTGGAGCGGAGGGAAGATTTGTCAACTCGTGGAACGGATGCGGTCATCAACCTCATTGTGGGCAAGGACTGAATCCGAACATTGCTGTTCAGGGAGGTAGAGGTGGGCAGCCCTGCTGCACACACCAGTCGTTCAATTGACTGTCACTCACCGAAGGAAAATGTGACTGGTGATAGTTCATGGAGATTCCATCGCCGTTCTTCAGAGGTGGGGAGGGAAAACACTGTTTGTGTAGTCCTCTCCCAAAGGTTTCCCTGTAACGGCCACAGACATAGAGTCGTGAAGTAATAGAGTCATACAGCACAGAAACAGGCCCTTTGGCCCAACTCATCCGTGCTGACAGATCTGCCTAACTGAGCGAGTCCCATTTGCCTGCATTTGGCCCACATCCCTCTAAACCTTCCCTAACCATGGACCTGTCCAAGTGCCTTTTAAACAGTGTAATTGTACCTGCCTCACCCACTTCCTCTGGCAGCTCGTTCCATATACCCACTGCTCTCTGTGTGAAGAAGTTGTCCCTCAGGTCTCTTTTAAATCTTTCCCCTCTCACCTTAAACGTATGCCCTCTGGTTTTAGACTCCCCTACCCTGGGGAAAAGACTGTTACCATCCACTTTATCTACACCCCTCATGACTCTATAAACCTCTATAAGGTCACCACTCAGCCTCCTTAACTCCAGGGAAAAGAGTCCCAGCCTGTCCAGCCTTTCTTTATAACCCAAGCCCTCCAGTCCTGGCAACATCCTTGTGAACCTTTCCTGCACCCTCTCCAGTTTAATGACGTTACAGCGGGGTGACCAGAACTGTACCCAGCACTCCAACTGTGGCTTTACCGATGTCTTGTAAAGCTGTAACATGATGTTTCAACTTCTGTACTCAATACCCTGACTGATGAAGGCCAGTGTCCCAAATTCCTTCTTCACCACCCCGTCTACCTCTGTCGCCACTTTCAGGGAACTATGTACCTGTACCCCTGGGTCCCTCTGTCCTACAACACTCCCCAGGGCCCTCCCATTTACTGTGCAAGTCCTGCCCTGGTTTGTCTTAAACTTAAGCAACAGTTCACATTTATTTGAATTAAACTCCATCTGCCAGAGGGAGCCGACCGTGTACTGAAGGGAGGTTGAAGCGGTGGGTGTTTCATGGATCCTCCAGTGTAACAATGAACCTTTGCTCGGATAACTCACAGTATAGGCCTTTACGTTGCAGTTGTATAAGTCGTTGGCGAAGCCGAACTTGGAGCACTGTGTACAGTTCTGGTCATCCTGTTGTTGGAAAGATGTGGTTAAACTGGAAAGAGTTCAGAGAAGATTTACGGGGATGTTGCTAGGTCTAGAGGGCCTGAGTTATAGGGAGAGGTCGGCCAGGCTGGGTCTTTATTCCTTGGAATGTAGGAGAATGAGGGACGACCTTATAGAAGTGTTTAAAATTATGAGAGGCAGAGATAAGGTGGATGGTAACAAGTCTTTTCCCCAGGGTAGGGGAGGGCATAGGTTTAGGGTGAGAGGGGAAAGATTTAAAAGGGACCTGAGGGGCAACTTTTTCACGCAGAGGGTGGTGAGTGTATGGAACGAGCTGCCAGAGGAAGTGGGTGAGGCAGGTACAACAGTATCATTTAAGAAGCAGTTGGATCGGTACATGGAGGGGTGAGGCTTGGAGGGATATGGGCCGAACGCAGGAAATTGGGACTAGCTGGGTGGGCACCGTGGTCGGCATGGACTGGTTGGGCTGAAGGGCCTGTATCCGTGCTGTATTGCTCTCCCTCCATAGATGCTGCTGACCTGCTGAGTTCTTCCAGCATTTTGCGTGTGTGACTAACTTCTTGTCTATATATCACACTATGCCAGGTTCTAACGGGGACCATCCCAAAGCAATTAATGCAGCGTCAACAGCGTTAGCACAGCCCAGCTGGAAGGAGATAATGAGGAGGCAGGGCTAAGCAACTTGGTGACAGAACCAGAGACCAGTGTGAAACACACACGCAGCGCACAGGGAAAGAGGTCCAAGTCTGTGCCCAAAACACTATCTGGTACATCTTGGAAGTAAAGCCAGAAGTATCCACATTGGTTAGGTGGTCGTAGTGAGAGATACGTCTGTAGATAGAATCTTGGAAACACAGAAACTCACAGCACAGAAACGGCCCTTTGGCCCAGCCTGTGATGTCTGTTTCTGTTGATGCCACTTGTCAGCATTAGATCCATATTGCCTCCATTTCTTTCTTATCCAAGTACCTGTCCAAGTGCCTTTTAAACAGTGTAATTGTACCTGCCTCTGCCATCTCCCCTGGCAGCTCGTTCCAGATATCCACTCCCCTCTGAGTGAAAAACTTGCCCCTCAGATCTCCTTTAAGTGTCTCCCCTCTCACTTTAAACCTGTGCCTTCTATTTCTAGGCTCCCCTGCCCAGAGAAAAAGATTCCGATTATCTAACCTACCTCTGCCTCTCATAATTTTGTAAATCTCTGTACGGTCGCCCCTCTGCCTCCTACGCTCCAGTGAGAACAATCCCAGCCTGTCTAATCTCTCTGTAACCACAGCCCTCCATTCCAGGCAACACCCTGGTGAACCTCTCCTGCACTCTCTCCATTGCTACCATGTCCTTCCTGTGGTGTGGTGACCAGACATAAAGCACGAAGCGCAGGCGACGTTTAGTACAGCTGCAACATGATGTCCCAACTCTTATACTCAGTGCCTCAGCCTATGAAGGCGAGCATACCAAGAGCCTTTTCTGTTACCTTATCCAGCTGTGTCACCACTTTCAGTGAACTATGGACTTACACCCCGAGGTTTCTCTGCACATCAACTCCCCTGAGGTCCCCGCCATTTGCTCTATACATCCTCCCAGAATTTGACCTCACAAAGTGCATTACCTCATACTTGCCTGGATTAACGTCCATCCATCACTGCTCTGCCCAACTTCTTGGCTGATCTACAACTCTCTACAGCTCCACCAATTTTCATGTCATCTGCAGACTTACTAATTCAGGAAAGGGGGCAGTGTAAATGCATCTGTCCACATCAACGGTGCTGAGGTCAAGAGGATTGACAGCTTCAAGTTCCTGGAAGTGAACATCGCTGACCGCCTGTCCTGGTCAGATCACATAGATGCCATGGCCAAGAAAGCTCACCAGCGCCTCTACTTCCTCAGGAGGCTAAAGAAATTCTGTTTGTCCCCTTTGACTCTCACCAACTTTTATCGATGCACCATAGAAAGCATCCTATCTGGATGCATCACGGCTTGGTACGGCAACTGCTCTGCCCAGAACCGCAAGTAACTGCAGAGAGTTGTGGACACAGCCCAGCACATCACGGACACCAGCCTCCCCTCCTTGGACTCTGTCTTTACCTCTCGCTGCCTTGGCGAAGCAGCCAGCATAATCAAAGACCCCACCCACCCGGGTCATTCTCTCTTCTCTCCTCTTCCATCGGGTAGAAGATACAGGAGCCTGAGGGCACGTACCACCAGACTTAAGGACAGCTTCTACCCCACTGTGATGATAAGACTATTCGAACGGTTCCCTTATACAATGAGAAGGACTCTGACCTCACGATCTACCTTGTTGTGACCTTGCACCTTATTGCACTGCACTTTCTCTGTAGCCGTGACACTTTACTCTGTACTGTTATTGTTTTTACCTGTACTACATCAATGCACTCTGTACTAACCCAATGAATTGACCTGTACGATCGGTATGCAAGACAAGTTTTTCACTGTACCTCGGTACAAGTGACAATAATATACCAATGCCAATACCAAGTTGTTTGTGCATTTCAAAAACAGCAAAGCTCCCAGCACCGATCCCTGTGGTTACACCACTTGATGTAGATTCCCAGTCAGAAAGACACCCATCAACCACCCTATGCCTCCAATCACCAAGCCAATTTTGGATCCAGTTCACCGAAACACCTCGAATCCCTCATGCTTACTTAACCTCAGCCAGCTCCATCACAGGCACAACCCTCCCCACCATCGAGGACATCTTCAAGAGGCGGTGCCTCAAGAAGGCGGCATCCATCACTGAGGACGCTCACCACCCGGGGCATGCCGCCATCTCGTTACTACCATCGGGGAGGAGGTACAGGAGCCTGAAGACCCACACTCAACGATTCAGGAACAGCTTCTTCCCCTCCGCCATCAGATTTCTGAACGGTCCACGAACCCATGAACACTACCTCGTTGTTCCTTTTCTTTTGCACTATTTATTTATTTTTGTAATTTATAGATTTTTTCGTCTTTGCACTGTACTGCTGCCGCAAAACAGCAAATTTCACGTCATATGTCAGTGATAATAAACCTGATTCTGATCTGGACAAGGCTACCATGTGAGACCTTGTCAAACACCTAACTAAAGGCCATATAGACAACGTCCACCACTCTGCCTGCATCAACTTCCTTGGCCACCTCCTCAAAAAACACAATCAAATTTGTGAGACATGATCTCCCCTGCTCAAAACTGTGTTGACTCCTCCTAATCAGTTGCTGCCACACTTAATCAGTCTCCATCTGACCAAGGTGACAAAGATAAAAATTCTGTTGCAGAGGGAGATATTCAATCTGTTACAGTTGAAGGGTGGAGTTGAGATGTGAACTAATCACCCTTCAGGAAGCTGATAAAGTGCGAGATACCCGTACACTGTTGCTAAAGTCTGAGGAAGCCAGTGAGCACATTGAACCTGCTGACTGTGTAGCTGCGAGAAGTGTTCATGCATGTTTTCTCTAGTGTGTTGTATTTGCATATAGTTATGTAAATACGTCACGTGAGAATGTAACATGGAGACACACGAGATTCTGCAGAATCTGGAGCCACACACACACAAACTGCTGGAGGAACTCAGCGGGTCAGGCAGTATCTGTGAAGGGAAATAAACAGTCGACGTTTCAGGCTGAGACCCTTCAACACGAAACTATACCTGAAACGTCGACTGGTTATTTCCCTCCATAGGTACTGCCTGACCTGCTGAGTTCCTCCAGCATTTTGTGTGTGTTGAGCATGTAACATGATAACATTTGGTAATTAGATGCCATTAGTGTGTGAGGTTGACACACCCTTGTCCTGGAGTCTCCTGGAATCTTCCTGTTGTTGGAATTGACCAGGACTCCAGCTGAGATCACTGCCCCAAATATAACACACACTGCGCTGACCTCCGCAACACACAGGGATTCTTTGCACTGTGGGAATTCTCACATACACACACACACACACACACACACACACACACACACACTATACAAATGCACGTACACACATATACACACCACACACACACTGTATACATTCACACACACACACACACACACACACACACACACACACACACACACTATACAAATGCACGTACACACATATACACACCACACACACACACTGTATACATGCACATACACACACACACACACACACAGCACAAACACGTCGCACACATGCACTCACACAGACTCACATACACACTCACATGGCTGTGTGCACACAATAAAGCACAGAACAACAGAATGGAGCAGAGACTGTAGTGCAATCTGAGGTCGTGCAAAAAGAAATGGTGAAGTGACAATAACAGAAGAGCGAGAGTCCAGAGACCGAGACCGCGGCAGCACCACTGGGAAGATGATGTGACAGAGGTGACTGGTTCAGGAGTCTGACAGCAGTGGGGAAGAAGCTGTTCCTGAGTCTGGACGTCTGGGCTTTCAAGCTCCTGTATCTTCTCCCAGAAGACAGAAGGGAGAAAAGGGAATGGCCGGGGGGGCAGCACCACTGAGGCTGGGAGATGAACCTCCTGGTGTCTCTGACAGTGAGGGTAGCCTCTGGGCACCACTGAGATCTTTTGGTGCAGCCAGTCAGGGAGTGGTGAGAGGCCATGGACTGAGTGAGGTCCTGGGACACCGCGGGGACCCTGCTCAATCTGGGACAAGAGTGGTGAGGGTGGGGAATCGCTGAGGGAAGGCTGGTGGGGGGGGGGTATGGAATGGGGAATGGGGCATCTGGAGGGGTTTAGTAGTTGACAGCACTGAGCTTCGTTGGGTGGGATATTGATCATCGAAAGATCCCCACCATCCGGGCCATGCCCTCTTCTCACAGCTACCATCGGGCAGGAGGGACAGAAGCCTGAAGTCCCACAGCACAAGGTTCAAGAACAGCTACTTCCCTACAACCATCAGGTTCTTGAACCGACCTACACAACCCTAACCCTCCCTCAGCAACAGAACACTACGCACCACCTCTTGCAATGCTGTGGACTTGTCTCTGATTGTGTCATTTTTTTGTTCTAAGGTCTTGTTTTGCAGTCATTTTTCTCTCCCTTCACAGTTCTCACATAATTTATGTATGATGAGATGGACTCTTACCCTCACTATCTACCTCGTTATGACCTTGCACTTTATTGTCTGCCTGCACTGCACTTTCTCTGTAACTGTAACACTTTACTCTGCATTCTGTTATTGTTTTTACCCTGTACCACCTCAATGCACTGTGTAATGAATTGATCTGTACGATCGGTATGCAAGGCAAGTTTTTCACTGTACCTCGGTACACGTGACAATAATAAACCAATTCTAATTCCAATAGAACAGTGCAGCACACGAACAGGCCCTTCAGCCCACAATGTCTGTTAAATGATGTCAGATTAAACTAATCCCTTCTGCCTGGTATGATCTGTATCCCTCCATTTCCTGCATATTCATGTGTCCATCTAAAAGCTTCTTAAACACCTCTATCGTATCTGCCTCCACCCCCACCCCTGGCAGCCCGTTCCAGGCACCCACCGCTCTCTGTGTAAAAAAGACTTGCCCCGCACATCTCCTTTAAACTTTCCCCCCTCTCACCTTAAAGCTATGATCTGTAGTATTTGACATTTCTACCCTGTTCTGTGTGTTGTCTGTACCTATGTTCCTGTGATGCTGCTGCAAGCAAGTTTTTCATTGTACCTGTACCTCACTGTACTGGGGCACAGGGAACTAAACTCCACGACTTGATACCCAAGCGATCCAATACCAGAGGGCATGCATTTAAGGTGAGAAGGGGTAGGTTCAGAACAGACGTGAGGGGTACATTTTTTACTGAGAGAGTGGTGGATGCCTGGAATGCGTTGCCTGATAGGGGGGTGGAGGCAAACTCATTGGGGGCTTTTAAGAGGGGCTTGGGTGGGCACATGAATGAGAGGAAAATGGAGGGATGTGGGCATCCTGTAGGTAGGAGGGATTAGCTATGTCGGCACAACATTGTGGGCCAAAGGGCCTGTTCTGTGCTGTACTGGTCTACATACCCTTCAGGAGAGTGTAGGTCAGGTTGCGTGATGAATTTTGAGTGCTGACATGGAAGTCCTTGCATTATTCAGCTGTATGATTAGTCAGAGTGGGGGCGGATGGGGTTGTGGAATGAGAGGGGTCAGGGCTGAGAAATGTCTCCAAGGAGGTCCTCCATCAACCACCTGAGAGGACAAAGCATTGAATGCTGTCAGTGAGGAGATTTCCCCAGCCCAGCCGGCTGAACTACAAGCGGCATGGTGGTGCACCGAGTAGAACCGCCTCTTCTCAGCCCCAGAGACCCAGGTTTGATCTCGACCTCCGGCGCTGTCTGTGTGTGGAGTTTGCATGTTCTCCCTGTGACCGCGTGGATTTCCCCAGGGTGCTCCAGTTGCTTCCCACTGTCCAAGAACCTGCAGGTTGTTGGGTTAATTGGCTGCTGTGAATTGCCCCTAGTATGTGGGTGAGGGGTAGAATCTGGAGGGGGGGGGGGAAGTTGATGGGAATGTGGTGAGAATAAAATGCGACCGGTGTAAAGGGGTGGTCAATGGTCGGCATGTACTTAGAACATAGAACAGTACAGCACAATACAGGCCTTTTGGCCCATCATGTTATGCCGACCTTTAGACCTTGTCTAAGACTATCTAACCACTTCCTCCCACATATCCCTCTATTTAAATTCCTCCATATGCTGATCTAGCAATCTCCTGAATTTGACCAATGTACCTGCCTCCACCACCACCCCAGGCAGCGCATTCCATGCCCCAACAAATCTCTGGGTAAAAAACCTCCCCACCCATTACTTTAAATCCATGCTCTCTTGTATTGAACATTGGTGCCCTGGGAAAGAGGTGCTGGCTGTCCACTCTATCTATTCCTCTTAATATCTTGTACACCTCTATCATGTCTCCCCTCATCCTCCTCCTCTCCAAAGAGTAAAGCCCTAGCTCCCTTAGTCTCTCCTCATAATGCATAACCTCTAAACCAGGCAGCGTCCTGGTAAATCTCCTCTGCACCCTTTCCAACGCTTCCACATCCTTCCTATAATGAGGCGACCAGAACTGGACACAGTACTCTAAGTGTGGTCTAACCAGAGTTTTGTAGAGCTGCATCATTACCTTGCGGCTCTTAAACTTGGTGGGCCGAAGGGCCTGTCTCCGTGCTGGGTCTATCTAAAGCCGAGGTTGATAGGTTCTTGACCAGTAAGGGGGGGTTAAGGGTTAAGGGGAGAATGGGGTTGAGACAAAAAGAATACATTGGCCATGATCGAATGGCAGAATAGACTCAATGGGCCAAATGGCCTAATTCTGCTCTTATGTCTCATGGTCTTACGGTCCCTCTCTATGATTCCATGCCTCACTCGGGCTTTGGACACTCGTCGGTACACTGCCACACTCCGCTGGACAACCCAGGCCATCCTTAGCACACATCGGCCTCTCCCAGTGTTTGGCCAAGGATAAGTCAGTCTGTTCATGCGGTCGTGAGACGTAAATTGGTCCCCTCTCCCTCCGCTCATTAATATCATTAATATTTAACAGTGTTCTCTGTATTCCTTGTCCATTTACCAAAATAAGACTGAATCAGGAATAATTGGGTTTTACAGAGCTTTATATAGCCCTGAGTCTGATTTCTTAACTGTCCCTGATGAGCTTTGATGGCAGGTCATCGATTTGAAGCGTTAACCGTTTCTCCTCCTCTGTTGAGGCTGCCTGATCTGTTTTCCAACGTTCTCTGCTTTAATTTCAGGCTTCCAGCAAGTGCGGCATTTTGCTTTCCTCTGAAAGCAACGTCCTCCAGTCTTGGAGGCCAGGAAGCGGAGAAATTAGTCTGTAGTTCTCTTTCAAAACACAGCACAAGATACTGTTGCAACAGAGTAGAAGTGCAGAGAGATTGAGATAGAGAGATAGTGAGAGAGAGAGAGAGAGAGAGAGAGAGAGAGAGAGAGAGAGAGAGAGAGAAATATCCTTTGGTTCTTTGCCCAGAGTCCACCTTCACTTAGCTTATAATGGAACTAAGTCCTTGGGGACCTCTTGCATCCTGATGAGTTGTCTTGCAGTGCAGGCTGGCAGGGAGTGGATGGACAGCAGAGAGAGAGCAGGAGGGCTTGTTAGAATCAGACATGTACTGTTCCACAAAGAACTCCTGCAATTTCCTGAGCTCACATGGTGAGACCGGCTCTGAGGGTGAGTTTAACGCTGTTGCATTCCTACCCTGTGTACGAAAATGGACCCACATACGTAAATATCTCAACGTGGTGCAAATGGGTTTAATTACCTTTTAACCCGTGTGTGTGTGTGTGTTTGTGTGAGATTGTGTGTGTGAGAGATTTTGTGTGTGTGTGAAAGAGAGAGAGATTTTGTGTGTGTGTGTGAGAGAGAGAGAGAGATTGTGCGTGTGTGTGTGTGTGTGTGTGTGTGTGTGTGTGTGTGTGTGTGTGTGAGATGTGAGACTGTTATATACCGAATATACCACTTAACAGTCTAACTTCTAAGGCCCTTAAAAACGAAATGCTGGAGGAACTCAGCGGGTCAGGCAGCATCTGTGGAGGGAAATGGGCAGTCGATGTTTCGGCTTGAGAACCTTCATCAGGACTGGTGAAGATGAAGGTGCAGTCCAGATGAAGGGTCTCGACCCGAAACGTTGACTGTCCATTTCCCTCCACAGATGCTGCCTGACCCTCTGAGTTCCTCCAGCGTTTCGTTTTGCTGCTCCAGATTCCAGCATCTGCAGTCCCTGGTGCCTTCAAAGATCCTAACTTCAGTTTTTAACTAACTGGAATTAACACATTATGTTTCAGTAATGCATTGTTAAATTGTAGATTTGAACATCCAACAACCCTGACATTTAACGGTCATATTATGTGTTGGTTGAGGTGCAGATTTAAGAGCTGCTGTCTGTGTCTGGTACTCCTGCTGTCTATGCTGAAGCTAATTGTTGACAGAGTTCTGTAATGAATTATGTAATCCCCACACAGAAGCATAGACTTGAAATGAGGATCTAAAAATTAAATAAACCAGTCACAAACCTAGGCTAAGGTAACCTGGAAAAGTAGATTTTAAGTAATGATAGTCGATACACAAGGTGGGACAATTAAATTCTTTTACAAGATACTTTCCTTAAGGACTAAGAACTGTGTAATAGAAGTGAACCTACTGGGGAGATATGAGTTTATTTTGGGTTTAAAGGAGAGATGTTGCCATGGTTGGTAAGATGGAAGCTGGGATCTTGGTAACCAACAATAAATGATCCAAGGCTAGGAAGCAGATTATGAGGGTCGAAAGAAATATAAAAATGGATTGTGATGCCTACTAAAGAGATTCCTAAAAGTGGCTGCCTTACAGGGCAGGGCAGGAGAAATAATAACGATCTGTGGACTCCGAAGTGTGATGAGGAATCACACAAACTCGGAGTGCATTTCTGATGTGATTAAGTTTTTTCAAGATAGAATTGTAATGCCACAGAAGGAATCCATGTAGTTCATTCAGTCTAGAACATAAATCATAGAACACAGAACACAGAACATATATCACAGAACACAGAACATATATCACAGAACACAGAACACAGAACATAGAACATAAAACATAGAACACAGAACATATATCACAGAACACAGAACATAGAACATAAAACATAGAACACAGAACATATATCACAGAACACAGAACACAGAACATAGAACATAAAACATAGAACACAGAACATATATCACAGAACACAGAACATAGAACACAGAACATAGAACATAAAACATAGAACACAGAACATATATCACAGAACATAGAACACAGAACATAGAACATAAAACATAGAACACAGAACATATATCACAGAACATAGAACACAGAACAGAACACAAAACACAGAACAGAACATAGAACATAAAACATAGAACATAAAACATAGAACACAGAACATAGAACATAAAACATAGAACATAAAACATAGAACACAGAACATATATCACAGAACACAGAACATAGAACACAGAACATAGAACATAAAACATAGAACATAAAACATAGAACACAGAACATAGAACAGTACAGCACAGGAACAGACCCTTTAGCCCACGATGTTGTGCTGAATTAATTAGGCTAGTAATTAAATGCCTAACAAAAACTAATCCCCTCTGCCTGCACAATGTCCATATCCCCTCATTCTGGGCACATGTGGTCACCAAAGCTGCCCACAGAGAGGTGGAGGCCAGCAGCTTTGTTGCTTCCTTCAGAGGATGAAACCTGCCAATCCTACCAATCCTTACCGCCCTCGATATAAAGAAATCCTTCCCAAATGTTTTGTGACTGATCTACATTTATACCTGCTTACTCTGAGCCCTCCCTATGTAGCCCAGCTTCTACCAGATCTCCTCCACACCTTTCCTGTTTCATAGAATCACAGATCTGTAGAGCACAGAAACAGGCCCTTCGGCCCATCTTATCCATGCTGACTGTGATGCCTTTCTATGCTAATCCCATTTGCCCACATTGGATCCATATCCCTCGACACCTTTCCTATCCTAGCACCTGGACATTCTCTCTTCTCCCCCCTCCCATCGGGCAGAAGATACAAAAGCCTGAAAGCACATACCACCAGGCTCAGGGACAGCTTCTATCCCGCTGTTATAAGACTGTTGAACTATCCCCTAGTACGATAAAATGGACTCTTGACCTCACAATCTACCTCGTTATGGCCTTGCACCTTATTGTCTGCCTGCACTGCACTTTCTCTGTAACTGTAACACTTTATTCTGCATTTTGTATTGTTTTGCCCTGTACTACCTCCATGCACTGTGTGATGAACTGACCTGTATGATCGGTATGCAAGACAAGTTTTTCACTCTACCTCAGTACAATAATAAGCCAAGTTGAATTCCAAATTATAACACGGTCATCACTATCCAATGCACTGATGTGATGAAATGATCTGCATGGATGGCATGCAAAACAAGTTTTTCACTGTACCAATAATACACCAGTTTCAATTCCAAATATTGTAATTGTATCTGCCTCATTTTGCAGCTCCTTCCAGATAAACACTAGCCTCTGTGTGGACTTACCTCTTAGATCTCCTTTAAATTTCTCCCCTCTCACCTTAAACCTGTGCTCTGTAGTTCCTGACTCCCCTTCCCTGGGAAGAGGGCTCTGACTACCCTCCCTATCTATGCCCCATATAATTTTATACCGTAAGGTCACCCCTCAGCCTCCTACGCTCCACTGAGAACAAGCCCAGCCTGTCCTGTCTTTCTTTATAACTACAGCCCTGCATTCCAGGCAACACGCTGGCGAATCCCTCCTGCACTCTCTCTATTGCTACCACGTCCATTCTGTAGTGCAGTGTACACGGTGCTCCAAGTGTGGTCTGAGCAATGCATTGTACAGGTGCAACATGACCTCCAGGGACGTCCCAAGGTGACAGAGAACCACAGCAGGCAACCTTTCTCCTGAAGTCACCTCCTCACCAATCCAGCAATAATGACAATAAACTCGACTTTGACTTTGACTTTGGTGAGCTCCGTCTCTGAACAAACGTCATAATGCTGCCCGGGTGTCCACACCCCATGCAAGGAGTGTCACTGTTCCTGTTTGATCAGGTGAACATGGCTGAGAGAGACCTGAGGTGAGGCTGATCATATATCAAGGCGACATGAGGAAGAGATTGAGGCAGAAGAATATGGGGATGGTTTGCAGGGAGTGACAGGAAGGAGGTCTGCTTGGTAGACCCAGATAGGGTGAAGTGCTTGTTGCTTCTCATTGAAGGCAGCAACTACCTGAAGGTCTGTTACAATCAATGCAATGCTTTACATGAAGCACAGGGTCACAGTGAGCAGGGCCACTGGCTTCCAGTGCCAGAATCCCGGGTTCAATCCTGACGTAGAACATAGAACATTACAGCACAGTACAGGCCCTTCGGCCCACAGTGTTGTGTCGACATTTTATCCTGCTCTAAGATCTATCTACCCCTTCCCTCCCACATAGCCCCCTAGTTTTCTATCATTCATGTGTCTAAGAGTCTCTTAAATGTCCCTAATGTATCTGCCCCCACAACCTCTGCCGGCAGTGCGTTCCACACACCCACCACTCTCTGTGTAAAAAACTTACCCCTGACACCCCCCTTATACATTCCTCCAATCACCTTAAAATTATGCCCCCTCATGTTAGCCATTGTCACCCTGGGAAAAAGTCTCTGACTGTCCACTTGATCTATGCCTCTTATCATCTTGTGCACCTCTATCAAGTCCCCCCTCATCCTCCTTCTCTCCAAAGAGAAAAGCCCGAGCTCACTCAACCTATCCTCATAAGACATCCAATCCAGGCAAAATTCTGGTAAATCTCCTCTGCACCCTCTCTAAAACTTCCACATCCTTCTATAATGAGGCAACCAGAACTGAACACAATACTCCAAGTGTGATCTAACCAGAGTTCTATAGAGCTGCAACATCACCTTGCAGCTCTTGAACTCAATACCCAGACTAATGAAGGCCAACACACCATACGCCTTCTTAACAACCCTATCGACCTGCACAGAAACCTTGAGGGATCTATGGACGTGGACCCCAAGATCCCCCTGTACCTCCACACTGTTAAGAGTCCTGCCATTAACTGTGTATTCTGCCTTCAGATTCGATCTCCGAAGTGCATCACTTCACACTTATCTGGGTTGAACTCCATCTGCCACTTCTCGGCCCAGCTCTGCATTCTATCAATATCCTGTTGTAATCTACAGCAACCTTCTGCACTATCCACAACACCACCAGCCTTTGTATCATCAGCAAACCTACTAACCCACCCTTCCACATCCTCATCCAAGTCATTTATAAAAATCACAAAGAGCAGGGGTCCCAGAACAGATCCCTGCGGAACACCACTGGTCACCGACCTGCAGGCAGAATATTCTCCATCTACTCCATCTTCCGTGTGGAGTTTGCACGTTCTCCCTGTGACCACATGGCTTTCCCCCAGGTGCTCCGGTTTCCTCCCACGTCCCAAAGGCGTGGGGTGCTGGTGGGGTTAATTGGCCGCTGTAAATCGCCCCCTGGTGTGAAGGTAAAGGAATTGATGGGAATGTGGGGAGAATAAAAAATGGGATTGGTGGAGGGCCAGTGTACATGGGTTGATGGTCAGGACAGCGGGCAGAATGGCCTGTCTCCGCACTGTGTCTCTCTCTGACAATGACTTGATGGATTCCTGTACCTTTGAAGGCATGTTAATGTGAAGCAGCCCAGAATTACATGTCAATGGCTGATATTAATAAACTCAAGAGCTGGATATTTTTAACCATTCTCTTGGCTGGTGTGAAACATTCTCTTGCCAAACAGCTGAGATAGATTTTCCAAATCCTGAGAAGTGCGGATCTAAGTGAGATTGGTCCTAAGCTTAAGAGCTGACAGAGGTACATTGCAGCTTTGGAGATTTAACACTGGGTTTCAGAGGGGCCAGACCAAAAATGCCAAATGTCCGCCTGTCCTAACCAGAAGCAGGTGTCGGGACACTTCCGTGACAATCTAACCGGGAGACACCAGAGACTGCAGATGCTGGAATCTGGAGCAACACACGATCTGCTGGAGGAACTCAGCGGGTCAAGCAGCATCTGTAGGGGGTAGAGGGATGGTCAACGTACTGGGTTGAGACCCTGCATCAATGTAACTGGGAAGTTGATCCATTATCTCCCACTCCAACAATTTACAGCAGCCAATTAACCCAAGCAGCCCCAGGAGTGTGTGATGGGACATTGTAGGGGGACGTATCCCTGTATCTAACCCATACCTTGGAGTATATTATGGGATAGTGTGGACCAGCCTTTCTGTATCTAACCTGTACTGCCCCTGCCCTGGGAATAGGTCACAGGACAGTGTCGAGGGAGTTTTTCTGCTGTGCCTAAATGACCTGGATGAAAATGTAGATGGGTGGGTTATTAAGTTTGCAGACGACACCAAGATGGGTGGAGGTGTGGGCAGTGTAAAGGACTATCAAAGAACACAGCAGGATATAGATCAGTTACAGATATGGGCAGAGAAGTGGCAGATGGAGTTTAATCTGAACAAGTGTGAGGTGTTGCACTTTGGGAGGTCAAATGTAAGGGGAAAGTGTACAGTTAATGGCAGGACCCTTAACAGCACTGATGTACAGAGGGATCTTGGGGTTGAAGTCCATAGCTCTCTGAAAGTGGCCACACAAGTAGATAGAGTAGTAAAGAAGGCGGACGGCACACTTGCCTTCATTGGTTGGGGCATTGAGTATAAGCGTCAGGAAGTCATGTTGCAGCTGTATAAACCTTTGGTTAGGCCGCACTTGGAGTATTGCGTGCAGTTCTGGTCACCCCATTACAGGAAGGGTGTGGAGGCTTTGGAGAGGGTGCAGAAGAGATTTACAAGGATGCTGCCTGGATTAGAGGGCATGTGCTATGAGGAACAGGTTGGACGAACTTGGGTTGTTTTCTCTGGAGTGTTGGATGCTGAGGGGAGACCTGATAGAAATTTATCAAATAATGAGAGGCATAGACAGGGTAGACAGTCAGAATCTTTTCCCCAGGGTACAAATGTCAAATACTAGAGGACATGTGTTTAAGGTGAGAGGGGGAAAGTTTAAAGGAGATGTGTGGGGCAAGTGTTTTACACAGAGAGTGGTGGGTGCCTGGAATGTGCTGCCTGGGGTGGTGGTGGAGGCAGAGACAATAGAGGTGTTTATGAGACTTTTAGACAAAAGGATATGCAGGGAATGGAGGGATGTAGATCACGTGCAGGCAGAAGGGATTTAGTTTAATTTGGCATCATGTTTGGCACAGACGTGGCTGAAGGGCCTGTTCCTGTGCTGTAGTATGTCCTATGTTCTAACCCGCACTGTCCCTGCCCTGGAAGTATGTAACGGGACAGAGTAGAGACAGCTTCACTTTGTATCTAAACTGTGCTCTGCCTGTCCTGGGAACGTTTGGTACAGTTTGTTCTACCTAAGCCTTGATTTAATTTGTCCTTGAATGTTAGAAGCTGACACCGGATATCCAAGAGTGGAGATGTGTGCCTTGTGTTGGATGAGCTGAATGCTGTAGCATCCATAGAGACTGTAATGTGAAGGTGAGTGCTGTGTGTCAGACAGTGGCTGATCACAGTGATGATGCAATCTTTTGTTCGGCCGATAATGCTGTGAAGTAGACTCTGTAATCGGAGTTCAGGGCTGCGCTGTTGCAATGACTAAGCAGTGAATCAGGATCTGAGGGCCAGAGGTTTTAGACTTCTTCATAATGGGAAACCCTAGCTCTCTTGAGGGCAAGTTATTGACATCCTTGAAAGCTTCTTCAGTCCCCTGGGCCTTCCACACTAATTGCTTAATTACTATTGACTTTTTTAAAATGTTACATGTTTCTAACAGTACATCACCCACAGTGCTCCACGCACCAGTGACTTCTGTTTACTCAATATGAACACTCCTTGCCTGCTTACCATCTCACTGACCCACACACACTGTGATAAGCAGACACAATCATTGCCTCCCCTTCTGCTGATTACAGTTCCCCAATATTTGCCAGTAAGGAAAATCAAAGCCGTTTACGTGTTTGGCAAGAACATGGAACATAGAACATAGAACTGTACCGCACAGGAACAGGCCCTTCGGCCCACAATGTCTGTGCTGAACACGATGCCACTTAAGGGACTTTTAGATAGACACATGAATGATAGAGAAATGGGGGGGGGGGGGCTACGTGGGAGGGAAGGGTTAGATAGATCTTAGAGCAGGATAAAATGTCGGCACGACATTGTGGGCCGAAGGGCCTGTACTGTGCTGTAGTGTTCTATGTTCTATGACGCCAACTTAAACTAATCCCTTCTGCCTGCACATGCTCCACATCCCTCCATCCCCTGCATATTCACGTGTCTGTCCAACAGCCTCTTAAACACGTCTATCATCGTATCTGCCTCCACCACCACCCCTGGCAGCATGTTCCAGGCACCCACCACTCTCTGGGCAAAAAAAACTGCCCCACACATCTCCTTTGAACTTTCCCTCTCACCTTAAATGTATGTCCTTTAGTATTTGACATTTCTACCCTTGGAAAAAGATTCTGGCTGTCTACCCTATCTCTGCCTCTCATAATTTTATAAACTTCTATCAGGTCTCCCTCAGCCTCTGCTGCTCCAGAGAAAACAACACAAGTCGGTCCTACCTCTCCTTATACCCTCTAATCCAGGCAGCGTCCTGGTGAACCTCTTCTGCACTATCTCCAAAGCCTCCACACCCTTCCTGTAATGGGGCGACCAGAACTGCATGCAATACTCCAAGTGCGGCCTAAGCAAAGTTTTATACAACTGGAGATCTTTTACAAGAAGATTTGGAAAAGGACACAGTAGTTCTCCTCGAGGTTTGTGCCAAGCAGCTGTGTAACACTGGTCTCTGCTCTATGGGCTGCTCCCAGGAATGCACAGTGAGACAAATATCAACGATGGGGCAAAGGTCTCAGAAAAAAGGGTTGAGCAGACAGCAGCTCTTCAGGAACAGGAGATAGTGGATCCTGTGGAGTAGTCCTCAAGTAGACTGTCAAAGTCATTTGGCAGAATGTCTCATTGCCCAAAGTCAAACTCGAGTTTATTGTCATGTACACAAGTCCATGTGTGCACAGGTGTATTGAAATACTTACTTGCAGCATCACAGGCACATACCATGAGAAAGGCCCTGCCCCTCAGGTCTTTCATGAAGGGTCCAAAAACTTGCCACTCTGTACACTGCCCTTGTGTGTTACGCTGAAAATGAGACTGTCCCAACCCCAGACAATGTACCTTTGGAGGGACGTGTGGGGAGATTCAGGGGCATTTGTTGGTTTGTCCTGAGCAACTGCTAACAGAGGACTGTGTTGTCAGGGACACACACCGAGTCTCTTATCTACTGCCACGAGGGCCATCAACTCAGTCAAAGGTCTGGCGCCCCAGTGCAAGACGTTGTCCACATCTGAGTGCATGCAGACATGCCCAGCACCTTGAGGCTAGGGGCTTCCATTGTGGAGGGCTCCATGTGGGAGAACCACAGTTTCCCGACATCCCACCATTGCCCACTGATCTGTGATAAGCCGCATGAACCACCTGCTCCAGGGTTGTATATAAATGAAGCTGATGGCATGCAAACATTAGTAATTGGAATAACATGACTTGCTTTGCAAATGTTGAGGAATGTCCTTCATTGCATACATTTGCCTACAAATATATAGATAATCACCCATCTCTGCTGTTCCGTACTAGGAATCAATTGTTTCACGTAAGACTCATTGGAACCTTTTCATTAGGTATCAATCTGTAAACATATCACCTTATTTCCTTACAACATAGGTTCTTTGGCCCATCGAATCCATGCTGGGTCACAGGACAATCATACCCCCCCCCATTAATTTTCCCTGTAACCCATTCTCTCCACATTCCCAGCAAACCCCCCTCCCAGACTCCACCCCTCACCCACACACTAGGGGCAGTTAACCCACCGACCCACACATCTCTGGGATGTGGGAGGAAACCGGAGCGCTCGGGGGAAACCCACACAGTCACCAGGAGAACGTGCAAACTCCACGCAGACAGCACCTGAGGTCAGGATTGAACCCAGTTCACTGGAGCTAGGAGACAGAGGCTCTACCACTGTATTGCCCACAGATAACATGCTTCAATATATCTCCATTTGAAATATTGTTAAGAAGGTTTACGGAGTGTTGGCCTTCATTAGTCGGGGTATTGAGTTCAAGAGCTGCGAGGTGATGTTGCAGCTCTATAGAACTCTGGTCAGACCACACTTACAGTATTGTGTTCAGTTCTGGTCGCCTCATTATAGGAAGGATGTGGAAGCTTTAGAGAGGGTGCAGAGGAGATTTATCAGAATGTTGCCTTGATTGGAGAGCACGTCTTATGAGGATAGGTTGAGTGAGCTCGGGCTTTTCCTCTTTGGAGAGAAGGAGGATGAGAGGTGACCTGATAGAGGTGCACAAGATGATAAGAGGCATAGATCGAGTGGACAGTCAGAGACTTTTTCCCAAGGCAACAATGGCTAACACGAGGGGACATAATTTTAAGGTGATTGAAGGAAGGTATAAGGGGGATGTTAGGGGTAGGTGAGGTGTTGTGAGGTGTGAGGTGTTGCATTTTGCATTTTGCACACAAGTGTGAGGTGTTGCATTTTGGAAGGACAAATCAAGGTAAGACATACACAGTAAATGGTGGGGCACTGAGGAGTGCGGAGGAACAAAGGGATCTGGGAATTCAGGTACATAATTCCCTGAAAGTGGCGTCACAGGTAGACAGGGTTGTAAAAAAGGCTTTTGGCATCCTGGCATTCATAAATCAAAGTATTGAGTACAGGAGTTGGAATGTTATGGTGAGGTTGTATAAGACATTGGTGAGGCCAAATTTGGAGTATTGTGTGCAGTTCTGCTCACCTAACTATAGGAAGGATATCAGTAAGATTGAAAGAGTGCAGAGGAGATTTACTGGAATGTTGCCGGGTCTTCAGGAGTTGAGTTAAAGGGAAAGATTGAACAGGTTAGGATTTTATTCCTTGGAGTGCAGAAGAATGAGGGGAGATTTGATAGAGGTTTACAAAATTATGAGGAGTATAGACAGAGTTAATGCAAATAGGCTCTTTCCACCCAGATTAGGAGAGATAAGTACGAGAGGACGTGGCCTTAGGGTGAAAGGGGAAAGGTTTAGGGGGAACATTAGGGGGAACTTCTTCACTCAAAGAGTGGTGGGAGTATGGAACGGGCTGCCATCTGATGTAGTAAATGCAGGCTCACTCTTTGAGTTTTAAGAATAAATTGGATGGATACATGGATGGGAGAGATCTGGAGGGTTATGGACTGGGTGCAAGTAAAGAGCACTAGCGGAATAACATTTCGGCACAGACTAGAAGGGCCGAATGGCCTGTTTTTCTGTGCTGTGATGTTCTATGGGTCTATGGTCCTATGGTAAGTTTTTTACACAGAGAGTGGTGGGTGTGTGGAACGCACTGCCAGCAGAGGTTGTGGGGGCAAATACATCA
Organism: Pristis pectinata; assembly: GCF_009764475.1. Classification (NCBI taxonomy): domain Eukaryota; kingdom Metazoa; phylum Chordata; class Chondrichthyes; order Rhinopristiformes; family Pristidae; genus Pristis; species Pristis pectinata. The sequence continues at coordinate 141,377,120 of NC_067407.1, read as the reverse complement.
GGGACATTTAAGAGACTCATAGATAAACACATGAATGATAGAAAACTAGGGGGCTATGTTGGAGGGAAGGGTTAGATAGATCTTAGAGCAGGATAAAATGTCAGCACAACATTGTGGGCCGAAGGGCCTGTACTGTGCTGTAGTGTTCTATGTTCTGTGTTTCTTTGTTCTATATATAAACTCACACAAGCCCAAAGATTAGGTTTTAGCCAGTGAATTACTCCATTATCTACAGCTTCTATATATAAACCCTACACCCATGGATTAGATTCCAGCTTGTATCTCAATTCTGGCCATCTTTTATTCTATGTATAAACCCCCAAAGCCCGTAACTCACTCTGAGGTTTGTTTACAATTCACTTTTAGGATCTGGGCCTTGCTGGCAAGGCCGGCATTTATTGACCATCGCTAATTGCCCTTGAGACGGCGGGGAGGGGCGCAGTCACTCTCACCTCCCCTCCAGAATTCGGCCCAGAGGTCCACGCTCGGACCACAGCTGTAGTGATGTCTGGAGTGGTCCTGGTGAAACCCTGACTGGTAATATCAGCCAGTAATTGGTGAGTGAGTGCCACTGGATAACACGGCCTCCGTTACTTTGACAGCTGATTGGACTGGAGAGGATTTGTGATGGTATTTGTGAACACGACACACCTGGGCAATTTTCCAGATCCTGGTGCTGTGACTGTACTGGGACAGCTTGGCTAGAGGCACAGCTACCCCTGGAGTGCATGTCCTCAATTCTACAGCTGGGATGTTGTTGGGTCCTGCAACCGGTTCCCGATATCCCATGGGGGGATTGGATTGGCTGGAGACCGGCTCCTGTGACCAATGGGGATCCCAGGAAGAGGACAGGACAGATCACTCACTTGACACTGCTGAATGAACACTGGTGTGAGTCCTACAGCCTTGTCATTATTAGTCACACTTTGGACGCTGGCATCACAGAGTCACACAACACGGAAACAGGCTGTTTGGCCCAACTGGTCCATGCCGGCCAAGATGCCCCATCCAAGCTAGTCCCCATTTGCCTGCATTTGGCCCATCTCCCTCTAAACCTTTCCTATCCATGTACCTGTCCAAGTGTCTTTTAAAAGTTGTTATTGTACCTGCCTCAACCACTTCCTCTGGCAGCTCGTTCCATACAGGCACCACCCTCTGTGTAAAAAAGTTGTACCTCAAGTTCCTATTAAATCTTTTCCCTCCCACCTTAAACCTGTGCCCTCTAGTTCTTGATTACCCAACCCTGGGAAAAAGACAGTGTGCATTCACCCTATCGACGCTCCTCATGATTTTCTACTCCTCTATAAGTGCACCTCTCAGTCTCCTACACACCAACAAAAAAAATCCCAGCCTGTCCAACCTCTCCCTGTAACTCAGGTGTCCAAGTCCCGGCAACATCCTGGCAAATCTTTTCTGCGCTCTTTCCAGATCTGTTATTGTTTGCCCTTGTACAACCTCAATGTACCGATGTGATGAAAGGATCTGTCTGGATGGCATGCAAAACAAAGTTTTTCACTGTACCTTGGTACATGTGATAGTAATAAGCCAAATATTGTGTTCAGTTCTGGTCATCTCATTATAACAAGGATGTGGAAGCTTCAGAGAGGGTGTAGAGATTTACCAGGATGTTGCTTGGATTGGAGAGCATGAGGATAGGTTGAGCGAGCTAGGATTTTTTCTCTTTGGACAGAAGGAGGATGAGAGGTGACTTGATAGAGGTGTACAAGATGATAAGAGGCATAGATCGAGTGGACAGTCAGAGACCTTTTCCCAGGGCGACAATGGCTAACATGAGGGGACATAATTCTAAGATGATTGGAGGAAGGTATAAGGGGGATGTCAGGGGTAAGTTTTTTACACAGAGAGTGGTGGGTGTGTGGAACGCACTGCTGGCAGAGGTTGTGGGGACAGATACATTAGGAACATTTAAGAGACTCCTAGATAGACACATGAATGATAGAGAAATGGAGGGCTATGTAGGAGGGAAGGGTTAGATAGATCTGAGAGCAGGATAAAATGTCGACACAACATTGTGGGCCGAAGAGCCTGTATTGTGCTGTAATGTTCCATGTTCTATGGAGTCAGCAGTCCAGGTAAGGACAGCGGATTTCATCCCAAGGTGTGAGTCGTTCTACATCTAATACCCCCATCTGAACCCCTCCCCCAAGTCAAGCGGAGCTTATTGCCATGTGCCCCAGTACGGTGAGGTACAGGTACAGTGAAAAACTTCCTTGCAGCAGCATCACAGGCAAGTAGGTACAGACAACACACAGAACATAATTATGCATAAATTATACCAGAGAGCGAAGGTAAAAGAACACAGAACAGAAACACAATCAGAGACAAGTCCATGGCAATGCAAGAGGTGGTCTTTAGTGTTCCATTGCTGAGGGAGGGTTAGGGTTGTGCAGGTCGGTTCAAAAACCTGATGGTTGTAGGAAAGTAGTTGTTCCTGAACCTGGTGGTGTGGGACTTCAGGCTTCTGTACCTCCTGCCTGACGGTGGCAATGTGAAGAGGGCATGGCCTGGATGGTGGGGATCCTTGATGATAGATGCAACCTTCTTGAGGCAGCACCTCCTGTAGATACTGTCAGTGGTGGGGAGAGCTGTGCCTGTGATGGACCGGGCTGTGTCCACTACTCTCTGCAGCCTCTTGTGTTGCTGTGCATTGGAATTGTTGTACCAGGTCATGATGCATCCAGTCAGGATACTTTCAACAGTGCATCTTTAGAAGTTAGTTAGAGTGTTTGCTGACACGCCAAACCTCATTAACTTTCTTAGAGATTAGAGGCACTGGTGTGCCTTCTTCATGAACTATCCACACCCACAGTCTGTGACTGAACTCCAGCCAGTTACGCACTACCAGGTAAATGTGATTCTGTTTATAAAGCCTCAAACTCCAATTAGCCTCAAGCTTTTCTCCCGTCATTCTACATATAAACCACTAGATAAAGGATTAGATTCAGAATCAGAATCAGGTTTATTATCACTGATATATGACATGAAATATGTTGTTTTGCGGCAGCAGTACAGTGTAAAGACATAAAATTACCATAAATTACAAAAATAAATAAATCGTGTAAAAAAAAAGGAATAACGAGGCAGTGTTCATGGGTTTATGGACCGTTCAGGAATCTGATGGCGGAGGGGAAGAAGCTATTCTTCAATTGTTGAGTGTGGGTCTTCAGGCTCCTGTACCTCCTCCTCTATGGTAGTAACGAGAAGAGGGCATGTCCCGGATGGTGAGGGTCCTTAGTGATGGATGCCGCCTTCTTGAGGCACCGTCTCTTGAAGATGTCCTCGATGGTGGGGAGGGTTGTGCCCGTGATGGAGCTGGCTGAGTCTACAACCTTCTGCAGCCTCTTGTGATCCTGTGCATTGGAGCCTCCATACTAGGCGGTGATGCAACCAGAGTGCTCTCCACCGCACATCTGTGGAAATTTGTAAGAGTCTCCGGTGACATACCATTCTAACTTTTAACCAGCTCTCAACAAAAAAACATATTGCATTTGAATGGCACCTTTAAGGTTAACAACCCCAAGATGCTTCACATTGAGGTATTTATTTTCAGAGAATATTGGACCCCCCTCCCCCCTCCCTCAAGTTAAAGGAGGTATTGGGGAAGACGTCTAAGCATTTAGTCAAAGAAATTAACTTTAAGAAGGGTTTAAAGACAGAAATTCAGGGATGTAAGTTCGGCCTGAGAGTTGTTCTATGTTCTATGTTTAATGAGAGTTGCCATTATATTGAGACATCATTAATCTCACTTTGAGTTGCAGTGTCAGCATTTAGCTTCCTGTTTCTTGTCAAGGTTCTCGTGAGTCTGTTTGTTCTCATAACTTGTGCTTTGAGTAACTTATTCATTGAGGAATTTGTTAATTCTGGGCTGGCCACAAGCAGCAGTGAGCTGTGAATGGTACGTTTGTGGGCCTGGGGAATACCGGGAGCCAGCCACTCCTCTTGAGCAGCAGACCATTCTGAAAATGTAGCAGTGTTGGTCAGGAAACTGAGAGCCGATGTAATGTTGGCTTATTGTTACTGTACACTCAAACTGTGCCCCTGTTGTTTAGGAAGCATCAAGGGCGCTGTTTGCAAAACAGGCCTGTCCTCACCTGCCAATAACACTACAGTTTGCTTTTCCAAGACGTATTTTTATAATTCTTTGCACTTCCCACCCAGGCCCAAAACATATTTGTCAGTTTCTCTTTGCCAATCTGAGCCGGGACCAAAAGCAGAAGACTCGTAGGATCTGAAAACCACTTCTGGTTCCTTCTGACAAAGTAGCAAACGATTCTTGGCAAAGACAGCCCTGTGAACTGACTGCATCCTTACCAATGTTAATCCTGCACTCTCAGACTGTAACCTCGCACACCCAGGGACCTGCATCCCTGATAGATCTTAATCCAGCTCCCTCTCACTGTCCCTCAGTAACCCCTCTCCCCCAGTGCTGTGTCACTGACTGTATCCCCACTGATGTTAATCCCCCTCCCTCACACCATCCCTCAGTAACCCCTCTCCTCCAGCACCGTATCACTGACTGTATCTCCACTGACATTAATACCCCTCCCTCACACCATCCCTCAGTAATTCCTCCCCCAGCGCCCCATGTCACTGACTGTATCCCCACTGACATTAATCCCCCTCCCTCACACAGTCCCTCAGTAATCCCTCTCCCCCATTGCCCTGTGTCACCGAATGTATCCTCACTGATGTTGATACCCCTCCCTCACACCGTCACTCAGTGACCCCTCTCCCCCAGCGCCCCGTGTCACTGACTGTATCCCCACTGACGTTAATCCCCCTCCCTCACACAGTCCAGCTCCCTCACACAGGAGTTCAGTTGGTTTGGACGCATTGGGCCAAAGGGCCTCTGTGTTGTACAGCTCTCTGTCTACAACCACATCTTCTGAGGCTACTGTTTTACCCAAAGCTTCTCTTTTACTTCATTGAGCTCAGCTTTGCTAACCAACCTTCTCTGCATGAATGTTTACCAACGCCCTCTGAAAATCCTCACAAATAACATTCACAGCATCCTCTTTTTCAAGCTTCATCAAAATATTCAGACGTTATTCAAACGCCTTTCACAGATCACTGCCAGCTCTCCCTTAATCAACTCAAACTTCTCCAAGTCTCTGCTAATTCTGCCTGGTCATCTGCCCATCATCCTTCACCCCTCCTCGGTCCACCAATCACCTCTGGCCCCTGTCTCACCCCTCCCCCTCTCCTCTCTGTACCGGCCATCTCCCCTCTCCGCTCTCAGTCCTGATGCAGGGCTTCAAGCTGAAATGTTGACAGTTCCTTTCCCCCCACAGTTGCTGCCCGACCCGCTGAGTTCCTCCAGGTTCCAGCATCTCCGTTAATTCTTTCCCTGATTAAACCTCCCAACATCTTCCCCACAACTGAGGTTAAACTGATTGGTGTGTAGTAACTGGGAATGTCCTTACACTCCTTTGTGAACAAGGCCAACATTTACCATACTTCCACTCTGCCTTGTATGCAGGGAGAGATGGGACAAACCAGCATCTAGTACCTCTATTTCCCTTGCTGATCTAAAATCCTTCCCCTCTGTATCTGGTGACTTAGTTATAGAATTGGAAATTGGAAATGGAATGGGTTTATCATTGTCTCTTGTACCGAGGTACAGTGAAAAACTTGTCTTGCATACCATTCATACAGATCGATTCGTTACACAGTGCATTGAGGTAGTACAAGGGAAAACAATACAGAATGCAGAATAAAGTGTTACAGTTACAGAGAAAGTGCAGTGCAGGCAGACAATAAGGTGCAAGGCCATAATGAGGTAGATTGTGAGGTCAAGAGTCCATCTTATTGTACTAGGGGACCACTCAGTAGTCTCATAACAGCAAGATAGAAGCTGTCTTTGAGCCTGGTGGTATGCGCCCTCAGGCTCCTGTATCTTCTGCCCGATGGGAGGGGGGAGAAGAGAGAATGTGGGGTGGGAGGGGTCTTAGATTATGTTGGCTGCTTTACCGAGGCAGCGAGAAGTATAGACAGAGTCCATGGAGGGGAGGCTGGTTTCCGTGACGCACTGGGCTGTGTCCACAACTCTCTGCAGTCTCTTGCAGTCCCGGGCAGAGCAGTTGCCGTAGCAAGCCATGATACATCCGGATAGGATGCTTTCTATGGTGCATTCGATAAAAATTGGTGAGGGTCAAGGGGACATGCCAGATTTCTTTAGCCTCCTGAGGAAGTAGAGGCACTGGTGAGCTTTCTTGCTCGTGGTGTCTATGTGGTTGGTCCAGGACAGGCTATTGGTGATGTTCAACCCTTGGAACTTGAAGCTCTCAACCCTCTCGGCCTCAGCACCATTGATGTAGACAGGTGCATGTACACCGCCCCCTTTCCTGAAGTCAGTGACCAGCTCTTTTGTTTTGCTGACATTGAGGGAAAGGTTGTTGTCATGACACCATGTCACTAAGCTCTCTATCTCCTTCCTGTACTCCGACATCATTACTTGAGATACGGCCTACTACGGTGGTGTCATCTGCAAACGTAGATGGAGTTAGAGCAGAATCTGGCCACGCAGCCATGAGTGTATAGGGAGTAGAGTAGAGGGCTGAAGACGCAGCCTTGTGGGGCACCAGTGTTGAGAAAAATCATGCCGGAGGAATTGCTGCCTATCCTCACTGATTGCGGTCTGTTGGTCAGAAAGTCAAGGATCCAGTTGCAGAGGGAGGTGTTGAGTCCCAGGTCTCGGAGCTTGGTGATGAGTTTGCTTGGAATTATAGTATTGAAGGCAGAGCTGTAGACAATAAACAATAGTTTAACGTAGGTGTCTTTACTGTCCAGATGCTCCAGAGATGAGTGTAGGGCCAGGGAGATGGCATCCACTGTAGACCTGTTTCGGCGGTAGGCGAATTGCAGTGGGTCGAGAGAGACATAGAGAGTCACAGGGCACAAAATGGCTCCTTTGGACCTGTTGGTCATCAAATACCATTCTATAATAACCCCATTTTATAGCACTTCAAGTATTCACCCAAGTACTTCTTAAACATCTTGAGAGTATCTGCCTCCACCATCCCTTCAGACGGTGAATTCCAGATTCTAACAACCCTCTGGGTGAAAAAATCTGCCCATCACTTCCAGTTACATACAGCTCTGTGAAGCGGAAACATTTTTCACTGTCTGTCCATCTATATCTCTCTGGGTTCTATACACCTCTGTCAGGTCCCCCCTCAGCCTCCTCCGCTCCAGGGCAAACAAATCCAGTCTGACCTTCCTCCTCGTAACTGGAACATTGTCTCCCAGACAACATCCTGGTGAATCTCATCCACACCCTATCCATTGCAATCACTTCCTTCCTATAGTGTAGCAACCTGAAGTGTACACAGGACTCCTCGTTGTGGCCTAACCAATAAAGTTGTACCATAGTCTCCCTGCTCTTACATTCTTTGCCCTGCCTAATGAAGGCAAGTATCCCCGTATACCTTATCAACCACCTTATCCCCCTGTGTTACTGCCTTCAGGACACGTACACCGAGGTTTCTCAGCTCCTCGGTACTTTCTAGGGCCCTACCTGTCACTGGGGACAGACATCCTCAGCTTCTGTTACTGCTTGCTCACTATTTATGTGCCTGCAGAGGATGTTTTGGTTCCCTTTTATGCTAACTGCCACTCTGTTCTTAGACTCTCTCTTCACTTCCCCTCTCAGTGTTGTTCACTTTGCCTGGTAGTCACTTGTATGACCCATCTGGCGTGCTTCATCAACTTCCTATTTTAGTCCGCCATCCTCTCTGTCTCCAAGTAACCTCTGCTCCCCTAGTGTTCCCCTTTGTGGGCATACACCTAACTTGTGTTGAAAACACCTGCTCTTTAATGGTTTTTGGCACATCCTCATGAGGAATCTTGGTGAGTAGCTGCAGTGCATCCTGTAGATGCAGTGCATCCTCCTGGTCTAAACACACAGTCACCATGGCCAAGAAAGCTCACTGGTGTCTCTACTTCCTCAGGAAGCTAAAGAAATTCTGCATATCCCCAATGACTCTCACTAATTTTTATCAATGCACTATAGAAAGCATCCTATCCAGATGTATCACGGCTTGGTATGGCAACTGCTCTGCCCGAGACCGCAAGAAACTGCAGAGAGTTGTGGACAAAGCCCAACACATCACACAAACCAGCCTCCCCTCCATGGACTCTGTTGACACTTCTTGCTGCCTCGGTAAAGCAGCCAGCATAATCAAAGATCCCACCCACTCCGGACTTTCTCTCTTCTTCCACCCCCCCCCTCCCATCGGGCAGAAGATACAAAAGCCTGAAAGCACGTAACACCAGGTTCAAGGACAGCCTCTATCCCGCTGTTATAAGACTATTGACAGTCCCCTAGAACGATAAGATGGACTCTTGACCTCACAATCTACCTCGTCATGACCTTGCACCTTATTGTCTGCCTGCACTGCACTTTCTCTGTAACTGTAACACTTTATTCTGCATACTGTATTGTTTTCCCTTGTACTACCTCAATGCACTGATGTGATGAAATGATCTGTATGGATGGCATGCAAAACAAAGTTTTTCACTGTACCTCGGTACATATGACAATAAGAAAATTAATTTACCAACTTTCCTGTGGTTCCATTATAGTTTTACCTGCAAGTGCTTGGTTCACCTTACCCAGTTTCCTTCTCATCCCATCAAAGTTAACCCTCCTCCAAATAAGGTGTGTTTTAGATCACCCACACCTTCTCCATTGCCAATCTAAACCTTATATTTTGGTGATCACTGTTCCCGCAGTGTTCTCCCACTGACCCCTGACCCAGTTGGCCAGACTCATTCCCCAAGCCAAATCCACAAGGCTGCCTTCCTTGCTGAGAAGTGATATCCTCCACCGGATGAGTCCCCAATAACCCTCACCAATTTTTACAGATGCACCATAGGAAGCATCCCATCCGGATGCATCACGACTTGGTACGGCAACTGCTCTGCCCAAGACTGCACAAAACTGCAGATACTTGTGGACACAGCCCAGTTATCACACAGACCAGCCTCCCCTCCATTGACTCTGCTTACACTTCTCTCTGCCTTGGGAAAGCAGCCAACATAATCAAGGACCCCTCTCATGCCAATTTTTCTCTCTTCTCCCCTCTCCCATCAGGCAGAGGATACTAAAGCTTGAATGCACCTACCACCAGGCTCAAGGTCAGCTTCTATCCTACTGTTATCGGACTCTTGAATGGAGCTCTCACATGCTAAAGGTGAACACTTGATCTCCCAATCTACCTCATCATGGCCTTTGCACCTTATTGTCTGCCTGCACTGCACTTTCTCTGTAACTGTAACACTTTATTCTGCATTCTGTTTTCTTTTTACTACCTCAATGTAATTATGTACTGAATAATCTATCTGGATAGCATGCAAAACAAAGATTTCCACTGTATCTCGGTACGTGTAACAATAATAAACCAACAACCAGGTAGGGTATTGGTTAATATTGGGCATCACTGGGTGTGTCCAGGGATGCCGTGGTTACCATTGGTCACCACCGAGCATGTCGCCATCCCTCTGAACACAGACATTGCAGACTTTGAGCAGTGCAGAGTGAGGGGAATATGTTCCATTACAATTGATTTTTCATCAATGTTGGATTAAATGGGCAACTGCGCAAAATGGATTCTTTTAGAAGGGTTGTCTAAAACAAACACTCTTTGTGGAGAATTTGTTTAATGGGGACGTGTTTCAAGAAATCTTGTTTGAAGGAATGTCTTTGGCGTTCTCTCTGGAGGAGCTGCTGACAGTTCGGCACTGTCTCCCTTCATTGGCTAACATGGTGGAGTCAATGCACAGTGTGGACAAAGGGATAGCAGAGGCTGAAATCTGGAGCAAAAGGTGAGCTGTTGGAGGAACTCAGTGGGACAGGCAGCACCTGGTGCATTGGTTTATTATTGTCACTTGTACTGAGGTACAGTGAAAAACTTGTCTTGCAAACCGTTCATAAGATAAGATCTCTTTATTAGTCATATGTACATCGAAACACACAGTGAAATGCATCTTTTGCATCGAGTGCTCGGGGGGAAGCCCGCAAGTGTCGCCACGCTTCCGGCACCATAGTGCCTTACACAGGGCATTACACAGTGCATTGAGGTAGTTCAGGGCAGGCACACTCGTGTAGCAGTTAGCATAACGTTATTACAGCGCCAGCGACCTGGGTTCAGTTCCCGCCGCTGTCTGTAAGGAGTTTGTACGTTCTCCCCGTGTCTGCGTGGGTTTCCTCTGGGTGCTCCGGTTTCCTCCCACATTCCAAAGACGTACGGGTTAGGAAGTTGTGGGCATGCTACGTTGGCACCTGAAGCGTGGCGACACTTGCGGGCTGCCCCCAGAACACTCTACGCAAAAGATGCATTTCACTGTGTGTTTCGATGTATGTGTGACTAATAAAGACCTTATCTTATCAAGGTAAAAACAACATGAAGAATGAAGAATAAAGTGTTACAGTTACAGAGAAAGTGAATTGCAGGCAGACAACAAGGTGCAAGGCCATAACGAGGTAGATTGTGAAGTCAAGAGTCCATCTTATTGTACTAGGGGACTGTTCAATAGTCTCGTCAACTGTCCATCTCCCTCTACAGATGCTGCCTGACCCACTGATTTCCTCCTGCAGCTCATTTTTTGCTTGATGCTCAGTGCCTTTAATTCAGTACAGGAAAGGGGACGTGACAGAAAATGCCAGAAACATTCAGCAACACTGAAATATCTGGGCCTGTTTCTCGCTCCCCAGATGCTGCATGACCCGCTGAGTGTTTCCAGCATTTCCTGTTTTTTGCTTCCAGCATCTTCAGTTTTTTAAACTTTTCTCGTCAAACTGTGTTTGGACTCTTCCTTGCCTATGGTTAGGATTAATTCTCGGCATATCAAACCAAGCAGCTGCTTTGCAGGATTACGTTCGACTGCCGGCGATGCTTGTTCCATTGTGCAAGATGTTTTCCATTACCCTGTTGATCTGGATTAATTAAATATGCCTAATGGCTTTTGTGTCATGCTCAACTCTGCGACTGTTTACCTTCCACTCAGGCAGCTGTCTGCCACTCAAAGCTGGAAATTCTTTGTGCTGTTTCACTGCAAATCATATAGAACATAGAACACTACAGCACAGTACAGGCCCTTTGGCCCACAATGTTGTGCTGACATTTTATCCTGCTCTAAGATCTATCTAACCCATCCCTCCCACTTAGCCCCCTATTTTTCTATCATTCATGTGTCTGTCTAAGGGTCTCTTAAATGTCCCTAATGTATCTGCCCCCACAACCTCTGCAGGCAGTGTGTTCCACACACCCACCACTCTCTGTGTAAAAAACTTACCCCTGACATCCCCCTTATACCTTCCTCCAATCACCTTAAAATTACGTCCCCTCGTGTTAGTCATTGTCGCCCTGGGAAAAAGTCTCTGACTGTCCACTCGATCTATGCCTCTTATCGACTTCCAATGAGCTTGCCTGGAGCAGATGAAATGTTGGGGGATCTTGGGGTACAAGATCCCTCAAAGTGGCCACACAAGTAGATAGGGTGGTAAAGAAGGCGTACGACGTGCTTGCCTTCGTTGGTCGGGGTGTTGAGTATAAAACTCGGGAAAGTCATGCTGCAGCTGTATGAACCTTTGGCTACTGCACATTCGGAATATTCTGTGCAGTTCTGGTCACCCCATTGCAGGAAGGATGTGGAGGCTTTGGAGAGGGTGCAGAAGAGGCTCACCAGAATGCTGCCTGGATTGGAGAGTATTAACTATAAGGAGAGGTTGGACAAACCTGGGTTGTTTTCTCTGGAGCGGCGAAGGCCGGGGGAGACCTGATAGAGGTTTATAAAATTAAGAGATGTATAGTTAGGGGAGACGCTCAGAGTCTTTTTTCCAGGGTTGAAATGTCAAATATTAGAGTGCGTAACTTATAGCCAGGAGGGCAGTATTGCTTAAATGGAAGGAAGTTACTCTGCCTACTCATGTTCAATGGTTACGGGATGTTACGTCATACCTGAATCTGGAGAAGATTCGCTGTTCAGTTTTTGAATCTAACCTAAACTTTCAAACCCTGTGGGGACCTGTTTTAAATTATTTTCAAAATCTCTGATTTAGGGACTAAAACACAGATATTGGCCGACACGGTTATGTTTTTAAAGGTTTTTCCTTGTTGTTTTTTCTATCTAACAGCTTCGGGTTTTGGTAGTGGGAGTAGATCTTTTTCATAATAAAATACTTCAATTTTTTTTCCTTTATTAACTAACTTCTATATATGATTATTAATTTAGAGTATTGTAATCTAAGTATGATTTAATACAACGTATTCAGTAGTATTTTTAGTCTCTTTGTTGATGCACGTACTCTATTTTTTTCATGGATTCAATAAAAATATTGTAAAAGAAAAGATGAGGGGAAAATTTTAAGAAGGTGTGCGGGGCAAGTGTTTTTACGCAGAGAGTGGTGGGTGCCTAGAACGGGCTGCCAGGGGAGGTGGTGAAAACATACACAATATTAATACTTAATAGAGTCATAGAGCACTGCAGTACAAAAACAGACCCTTCAGCCCATCTAGCCCATGCCGGCCTGACCTTCTGCCTAGTCCCATCTACCTGCACCCGGAAATAAGAGGCATTTAGAGAGGGAGACACATGAACAGACAGAGAATGAAGTGATAGAACATCGAACAGCACAGCACAGGAACAGGCCCTTCAGCCCACCATGTCTGTACCGACCATTATGATATGGACCATGTGCAGGCAGATGGGATTAGTTAAAACTGGCATGGTTGGCACAGGCAGCGCGGGCCGGAGTGCCTGTTACTGTGCTGTCTCTCTCTATAACTCTATGAGCCCAGTTCTGGGAATTAAGGCTTTAGAGAAGTCTTTGTCTGTGAGATTCTGCAGCTAAGAGCCCAGGTCTGTGCAATCCCTGCCCCAGGGAATCCGCAAAGTGAGAAACAACTCAAGAGTCATCTTACGAGCTGATAAATGGTTGCAATGTTCACATCCCCTGTGGGACAGACCTGGGCCTGCTCTTCACCGGCGAGAGCATGAAAAAGGAGACCTGAGATCAGGAAGCTGGAAGAGAAGGGACTCCATCCTTTAGGGCTCCCAGTGCCCCAAGAACACATTGAGTACCGATCTCGCCGGCAGCTGGGCAGAACCAAATGATAGACCCCCGCTCAGTGAAGGGCAGGGGCTTCCGGTACAGGGAAGGGATTCCTCTGTTTTCCTCTTTGGAGTGTTCCCTCCTCCCTTCCCACTCTGTGACCTCACCGGTGAGGGCTGCCCCCAAGTCGCTGATGTTAACATCAGCAGCACCATAAACTGCCCTTCCTTACGGAGCGTTGGTGCTCCCAGGATCCTACCCAATCATTGCTTCCTCACTTGTTATTCATCCCAGTGCCCACCCACCCAACTCCCAATCTTCCCAAGGGACACTGTTGCTCTGGTGACTCACCGATGATTAGGCCCAAGTCCAGCATTCTTTCTTAGCTCATTTCATTGGGACCTGGGCATTTACGGTCATCATTGCCCTTGAGAAGGTGGGGAGGGGTGAGCTCCCTTCTCGAACCACTGCAGTCCTCCTGAGGAGGGTGCTCCCAGTATGTCACTGAGGAGGGAGTTCCAGGATCTAGACCCAGGGACGACAAAGGGCCGATGACGTATTTCCAAGTCGGGCGGTCTACAACTAGGAGGGGAACCTGCAGGTGGCGGTGCCCCCCTGCACCCGCTGTCCTCGCCCTTGCTGGTGGGAGAGGTGGTGGGTTTGCGAGGTGCCGCCTGAGTAGCCTGGGCGAGGCACAGCAGTGCCTTTGGGGTTCCCCGGCTGGTCCATTCGGCTCCTGCTGTTTGATCCCTCCAGATTTTCCAGCACCTTTTCCACCTGGAAGAACGTGTCATGAGAGGAGATCAGATCTTTATCAGTCACCTGTACATTGAAACACACAGTGAGATGCATCTTTTGCGTCGAGCGTGCTGGGGGCAGCCCGCAAGTGTCGCCACGCTTCCGGCGCCCACATAGCACGCCCACAGCTTCCCAACCCGTACGTCTTTGGGATGCGGGAGGAAACCGGAGCGCCCGGAGGAAACCCACGCAGACACGGGGAGAACGTACAAACTCCTTACAGACAGCGGCCGGAATTGAACCCGGGTCGCTGGCGCTGTAATAGCGTCACGCTGACCGCCACACTACTGTGCGAACAGTGCACTGTCTCTTTACATTGGATCTCCCAAGCGCAACACTTCACGTTTGGCCGGGTTGAGCTCCATCTGCCATTTCTCCGCCCGTATCTACAGCTGGTCCCACATCCTGCCGTATCCTTCGCCAGTCTTCTGATTGGGGATTGCAAATCTTCATGAAGTTATCCACCTCTATAAGATCACCTTTCGGTCTCCTACACTCCAAGGAATAAAGTCCTGCACGCTCCACTACCGTGCCTGCCCTGAGCCACACAGCAAAGAAACAGGCCCTTTGGCCCATCATGTCCATACTAACCTACTTCCCCATCTACACTAACCTCGCCTGCCTGCACGGTCTGTCTGCTGATCCACCTCACCTATTCAAGTGCCTGTCGAAATGCCTCTTAAACGCAGTGACTGTACCTGATTCCACTACCTCCTCTGGCAGCGCGTTCCAGATACCAGCCCCTCCCTGTGTAAAAAACGTTCCCCTCACAAATGATAGACCCTTGCTCAGTGAAGGGCAGGAGCTTCCGGTACAGGGAGGGGTTTCCTCTGTTTTCCTCCCTGGAGTGCTCCCTCCCTTTCCCACTCTGTGACCTCACCGGCAAGGGCTCCCCCCAATTCGCTGATGCTACCATCGGCAGCACCATCAACTGCTCTTCCTTACAGAGCATCGGTGCTCCGAGGATCCTACCGTCTGTCCAATCATCACTTCCTCATTCTTCATTCAGCCCAATGCCCACCCACCCACCCGTTAAAACTCCTTCCTCTCACCTTACACCTGTGCCTTCTGGTTTTTGAAAGCCCCAACATGGGAAAAAGATTCTAACGATCTAACCTTGGCTTTTACGTACCTCTATCGCCCTCTCGGTCTCCTTCACTCCGGGGAAAACAAGCCCAGCCGATCCAGTCTCTCCCCTTACCTGAAACACTCCGTCCCAGGGAACATCCTGGGGACACCAGAGACTGCAGACGCTGGAATCTGGAGCAGAAAACGATCTGCTGCAGGAACTCAGCGGCTCGAGCAGCATCTGTGGGGGGAGAGGGATTGTCGAGGGGGTTTCGGGTCGAAACCCTGCATCGGGACTGGGAGTGGAGGGGGGGTGGGGGAATGGTCGGTATAAAGGGGAGAGGGGGAGGGGTGAGGCAGGAGTCCGAGGTGATTGGTGGACTGAGGAGGGGTGTAAGATGACGGGCAGGTGGTGCCAGGTAGGGGAGGGGAGCAGGGGTGGAGTTGGGAGACAGTGGCAGGTGAACGAGAGAAGGAGGCAGAGAGAGAGGGCGAGGGAAAAGAACATCAAATGGAGTGAGGTGTGGGGAGGGGAGGGTGAAGGTTCGAGACGGCTGCTGGAGGGAGATAACAGGAACACAAAGATTAAGATCTTTATTAGTCACATCTACATTGAAACACACAGTGAAATGCATCTTTTGCGTAGAGTGTTCTGGGGCAGCCGGCAAGTGTCGCCACGCTTCCAGCGCCAACATAACATGCCCACAACTTCCTAACCCGTACGTCTTTGGAATGTGGGAGGAAACCGGAGCACCCGGAGGAAACCCACGCAGACACGGGGAGAACGTACAAACTCCTTGCAGATAGCGGCCGGAATTGAACCCGGGTCGCTTGCGCTGGAGAGTAAAGGAGGTGAGAGTGGGAACCATTAGGGGAGAGGCGTATGGCAGATGGGGGATGGGTGGGGGGACGGCAGCAGTGACTGTGTGTGATGTGGGAGGATGGAGCCAGAAGGGGGAAGGTGACGAAGATGGGTGAAAGGGGGCTGGGGGGGGGGGGGAATGTGGTGAACCCATCCTGGTGAACTTCCTCTGCACCCTCTCCAATGGTGACCAATATCACACACAATCTCCAAGTGCAGTCTAACCAGTGTTTTGTAACGTTGCAGCATAACTAGTAGACAGCGGTAACTTTTCCCCAGGGTCGAAATGTCGAATACCAGAGGGAATGCATTTAAGGTGAGGGGGGAAAGTATTGGTGTTGGTTTATTACTGTACAGTGAAAAGCTTGAAAAGTACAAAGGAGATGTGCAGGGCAGGTTATTTTCCACAGGGAGCGGTGGGTGCCTGGAATGTGCTGCCAGGGGTGGTGGTGGAGGCAGACATGCTAGAGGTGTTTAAGAGGTAGGTAGGCACATGAATGTGCAGAGAATGGAGGGATAGGGCACTGTGCAGGCAGAAGGGATTAGTTTAGTTAGGCAGTTAATTACCAATTTAATTAGTTCGACACAACATTGTGGGCCGAAGGGCCTGCTCCTGTGCTGTTCTAGGTTCTAACGTCTGAATTTTTAAATTCTTTGCTCCAAATAATGAAGGCGAGAACACCACACGGTTTCTTCACCGCCCTATACACCTCTGTCACCACTTTCAGGGAACCATGGACCTCTCGGACCCTCTGTTCATCAACGTTCATAGAACAGTACAGCACAATACAGGCCCTTCGGCCCACAATGTTGTGCCGACCTTTAAACCTCGCCTGAGACTATCTAACCCCTTCCTCCCACATATCCCTCTATTTTAAATTCCTCCATATGCTTATCTAGCAATCTCCTAAATTTGACCAATGTACCTGCCTCCACCACCACCCCAGGCAGTGCATTCCATGCCCCAACCGCTCTCTGGGTAAAAAACCTTCGAGGAAGGTTTTTAACTCAGAGATCTCCCTTGAACGTCCCCTCCATTACTTTAAAGCCACGCCCTCTTGTACTGAGCATCGGTGCCCTGGGAAAGAGGCGCTGGCTGTCCACTCTATCTATTCCTCTTAATATTTTGTACACCTCTATCATGTCTCCCCTCATCCTCCTCCTCTCCAAAGAGTAAAGCCCTAGCTCCCTTAGTCTCTCCTCATAATCCATACTCTCCAAACCAGGCAGCATCCTGGTAAATCTCCTCTGCACCCTTTCCAATGCTTCCACATCTTATAATGAGGTGACCAGAAATGGACTCAGTACTCACAGTTCCTCAGCACTTACTGTATAGGTCCTAACCCGACTAGACTTCCCAAAAAGCATCACCTCGAACTGATGCCCACACAACGGCTGCGGGTGCTGGGATGTGAGAAGTAAGGAAGATGACAGTGGGAAGCATCAGGGGAGAGAAGGGATACAGGATGGGGGACAATTACGGTGTCTCCACATACAGATCAGGGGCAGAAGACCAGCTGGCCCTTCCAGCCCAAAGCAGCACCCCTGACAAAGCAGCCCCCCCCTCAATAAACGTTCAGCCCGGGTGACTGTGGACACATCCCTGCACCTACACCCTCAGTCCCGGTCTGGGTTTGGGAGTTCGACTCCGGCCTGGGACCGTGATTTGGGAATGGGGAATCAGGCAGTTTTAACAGGGGGACTGACCCTCTCCCTACCCCTATCCTTGACTGATTAGAGTCAGACAGTCGTACAGCACGGAAACAGGCCCTTCAGCCCAACTGGTCCATGCCAACCAAGATCCCCATCTGAGCTGGTCCCATTTGCTCATGTCCCTCTAAACCCTTCACACGAGAGTCCAGTCCAGATGAGGGTCTCGACCCAAAACGTCAACTGTCCGTTTCCCTCCACAGACGCTGCCTGACCCGCTGAGTTCCTCAAGCGCCTTGTGTGTGTTGCTCCAGGTCCCAACCTCTGCAGAATCTCTTGCCTCCCCCTCTAAATCATTCCTGTCCAATTCCCCGTCCAAAAGCCTTTCTAACATAATTGTACCTGCCTCAACCACTTCCTCTGGCAGCTCGTTCCACACACCCACCACCCTCTGGGTGAAGAAGATACCCCTCAGGTCCCTTTTAAATCTCCCTCCTCCCCCTCTCGCTAAACAGCCCTCTGGTTTTAGACTCCCCTGCCCTGGGGGGGGGGGGTGGGGGGAAGACTCTGCATTCACGCAAGACTGTGTGCGCTGACAGCCGCACCCCTCCCTTCCTCACATCCGAGCAACCGGGCCAAGCCCTCACTCTCCCCGAATGAAAATCTCTTTAAAAAGTTTTCAATGTTATGCAGCTGGGGGGGGGGGGGGGTGAAACTTCTCCCAACACGGTACACCAGATTTGGACTCCCTGCCCGTGCACTCTGACCCCTCGGAGTTAATCTGCATAAAAGAAAAAAAAAGTATTTTAGCGGAGCAGGAACAAGTGGGGTTGGCTGTGAGTGGAGGGGAGGTTGCAGACGCGGTCGGGGCACCGCAGTGTTGGTTGGGCCGGTCTGGGACTGGATGCGAGTGCGGAGGAGAGAGGGCTCCGGCGGCGAGCAGAGACATGGGTCAGTCTGCGAGCGGTGAGTGAGGCTCAGTCCCCGACCCTGTTCCTTCCAACTCGTTCCTGGGCTCGGTGTGTCCCAGATACAACTCCTGGGCACCAACTCTGGGCAACCGTGCGGGAGCAGGAGGAGGATTCCTGAGTTTTGAACGAAACTTATTTTTAAACTGGCGTTAAAGTTGACTGGAGTTCGGACGTCCTGTTGTGGGGAAGCCCTGTGTTTGCCTTTTACCAGTGCCCCTGGGTTGGAGGGTTCACGGTTAACCCTTGCAGTGCTCTGGACCTTCTCGGCAGCCACCTGTTGTTGGGGTATTTCCAGTCCAGGGAGAGGTGGGACCCTCCCCAGAGGAGGCATTCCCCACCCATGTCCTGGGGGAGGAGTGGGACCCCCGTGCGGGGCGGGCTGGAGGGGAGGGGAGCGGTTTCGGAGCCCAAGAGAGGGAGATCAGCTCCCAGCGCGGCAGCTGCCCAGTCAGTGGAGGACTTCAGATTAACTTCACCCGGGCTCTGTGCAATTGAAATCTGCTGTCAGAAATGGCGACCACAACATTGCTGGCTTGTGTTAACGGAAAGCAAGGCATCTGGGTCACTCATTTAGCACAACAAACTCAGAATGTTGCCTGGGATGGGGTGTCTCTGTCGAGAGGAGGGACTGGATAAACTGGATCTGTCCTCCTTGGAGCAGAGGGGTCTGATTACATTACAGAGACTGGATAGAATCTTGTACCCAGAGCAGAGAATCACAATCAGGTTTATTGTCACAGATGGATTTTGTAAAATGTGTTGTTTTGCAGCCGCAGTACAGTGCAGGACATAAAAATTACTATGTCTTGGAGTGTAGAGGTTTGAACTGAGGGGTAAGAGATTTATGGATTGGTTTGTCATTGTAACATGCACCAGGATACAGTGGGAAACTTTGTCTGCGTGCCATGCAGATAGATCATTCTGTACGTAAGAACATTGAGGTGGTGATAAGGAAACAGAATGCAGAATATAGTGGGGGTCTGAGGAAGAATTCTCTCACTCAGAGGGAGGTTGGAATCTGGAACGCACTGAGGAGGGGGTGGTGGGGGCAGAGGCTCCCGCAGCATTTACGACGTATCTAGACGACTCCTGAATCGCCACGGTATGGTAGGCTGGGGAAACAAAGGACTGCGGATGCTGGAATCTAAATGAAAAACACGATGATGCTGGAGGAATTCAGCAGGCCAGGCAGCATCTGTGGAGAAAAGCAGGCGGTCAACGTTTTGGGTTGGGGCTGAAGATGGGAAAAGGAGAATTCAATGTTCAGGCCATTAGGCTGCAAGGTTCCAAGATGGAAAATGAGGTGGTGTCCCTCCAGTTTGTGCTTGGAATTCTCCTGGCAGTGGAGGAGGCCGAGGACTGACATATCAGTGATAGTGTGGGAGGGGGAGTTAAGGTGACCGGCAACGGGGAGATGCAGGTCGCGGTTACGGATGGAGCACAGGTGTTCTGCGAAACGGTCCCCAGGTCTGTGTTTGGTCCCACCAATGTAGAGGAGGCTACACTTGGAGCACCGAATGCAGTCAATGATATTGAGGGAGGTGAAGGTGAATCTCTGTCTCACCCGAAAGGACTGTTTGGGTCCCTGGATGGAGGTGATGCAGGGGCAGGTGTTGCACCTATGGCGGGGGCAGTGGGAAGTCCCCGGGGTGGGAGTGGGATGGGTGGGGGCGGGGAGGAATGAACGAGGGATTCGCGGAGAGAGCGGTCCCTGCAAAAGGCAGAAAGGGGTGGGGAGGGGAAGGTGTGCTTGGTGGTGGGGTCCCGTTGCAGATGGCGGAGAATGACAGCGGAGCAGGCTAGGGGCTGGCTGAGGGAAATGGGATTGGTGTAGACGGGTATTCGATGGACAGTGTGGGCCAAGGGGCCTGTGTCTGTGTTGTGTGACTCTACAACAGGTCTGCTGCTCTTCTGCGAGAGTGACACCAGCCCTACGGTTAGTGCCACCCACTTTGAGGGAAATGAATGCCAGGGGCCCCCTGGATGGTTGCTCGTTTGATTGCCCAAATTCTGAACACTGCCAGTGGAGCTTAGGGATGGTCTGACTGTCCCAGGACAGGAGGGGGTCAGTCTGTCCCACCACTGGGTCATGGTGGACCTGAGCTTTAATTTCAGTGGCCTACTTTGAAGCTCCTCCATTCACGTGGACCCAGCTGGTATAGCCTCCAACATCAGTATAGGTCAAGCAATAATGACAATAGAAGGGTTTTAATGTTCGGGAAGGAATCTTAATTAAAAGACAAAATAAGCTAATATTACACAACATTTTTTTATTGGTTTATTATTGTCACTTGCACCGAGGTACAGTGAAAAACTTGTCTTGTGTACCAATTGTACAGGTCAATTCATTACACAGTGCAGTCACATTGGGTTAGTACAGAGTGCATTGAGGTAGTACAGGTAAAAACAATAACAGTACAGAGTAAAGTGTCACAGTTACAGAGAAAGTGCAGTGTAATAAGGTGCAAGGTCACAACAAGGTAGATTGTGAGGTCAGAGTCCATCTCATTGTATAAGGGAACCATTCAATAGTCTTATCACAGTGGGGTAGAAGCTGTCCTTGTCTGGTGGTACGTGCCCTCAGGCTCCTGTATCTTCTACCTGATGGAAGAGGAGAGAAGAGAGAATGACCCGGGTGGGTGGGGTCTTTGATTATGCTGGCTGCTTCACCAAGACAGCGAGAGGTAAAGACAGAGTCCAAGGAGGGGTGGCTGGTGTCTGTGATGCACTGGGCTGTGTCAACAACTCTCTGCAGCTTCTTGTGATCCTGGGCAGAGCAGTTGCTGTACCAAGACGTTACATTTAAAAGATTAACACCATTTAAAAGGTACTTGGACAGGAAAGGTTTAGAGGGATATGGGCCAAATGTGGGCAAATGGGACTAGCTTGGATGGGATTCTTGGTCATTATGGAGGAGTTGGACTGAATAGCCTGCTTCTGACTCTACGCTGGAGTTTCTGCAGAAACTCTTGATGCAGGGGTCTTGAACCAAAATGTCGACAGTTCCTTTCCTCCCACAGATGTTGCTCGATCCACTGAGTTCTTCCAGCAGGTTGTTGCTCCAGATCCCAGCGTCTGCAGTCTCTGGTGTCTCTTTTCTGGAAATACTGGCAGATCTGGGACCGTTCAACAGAGATAATGTTTCTGGCAAGTGACCTTTCGTCAGGACTCCTAATAGGGTGGTAAAGAAGGCAGACGGTGTACTTGCCTTCATCGATTGGGGTGTTGAGTATAAAAGTTGGGAAGTCCTGTTGCAGCTGTATAATACATTAGCTAGGCCACACTTGGAGTGTTGTGTGCAGTTCTGGTCACCCCATTACAGGAAGGGTGTGGTGGCTTTGATGAGGGTGCAGAAGAGGTTCACCAGGATACTGCCTTGATTAGAGAGTATTATCTATAAGGAGTGCTTGGACCAACTTGGATTTTTCTCTGGAGTATCAGAGGCTGAGGGGAGACCTGATAGAGGTTTATAAGATTATGAGAGGCATAGATAGGGTAGACAGTCAGTCTTCCCCAGGGTAGAAATATCAAATACGAGAGGGATAGGTTTAAGGTGAGATGGGGAAAGTTTAAAGGGGATGTGTGGGGGCAAGTTTATTTTACACAGTGGTGGGTGCTTGGAATGGGCGGCCAGGGGTGGTGGTGGAGGCAGATACGTTAGAAGCATTTAAGAGACATTTAGACAGACACATGAACAGGCAGGGAATGGAGGGACATAGACCACGTGCAGGCAGCTAGGAGTAGTTTAATTTGGCATAATGGTTGGCACAGACGTTGTGGGCTGAAGGGTCTGTTCCTGTCTAAGTTCTTTAACTCCAAAGAGTTTTCATCAAGTTTGGGTTACTGTGGTGAGAAGGGAGACAGGGTGGGACTGAAAGAACTTTGAGTGGTAAGGGGCTGCTGGTTCTTCAGAGAAGCAGAGCGTGGGACTCGACTGGCTGATCAGAGGACTCCAGTTATGTTCAGGGGTGACTCTCTCCTTGAGGTGCATGTGGTGAAGGGAAGTGAGAGAGATTATTGGTCTTTGAGAGAGTCGTGTTTTCCCTGACGGTTCAACAGAAACTATTTCCATTTCTATTGTGCCTGGAATGTCCCAAGGAGTTTCCAAGGACTGCTGCTAGCAATGGTAGTGCACTGGTTAAGTTACTGGCCTAGCAGCCAGAGTTCTGGGCCACTGATCCGGAGACGTGAGTTCAAATCCCACCCTGACAGCTGGGGAATTTAAATTCAAGTAATTAAATAAATTTGGAAGTTGGAAATAAAAGCAGTTCTGTTGTGGTAACCATGAAACTGTTGGGTTTTTGTTTTAAAGAACCCATCTGGTTGGGGGAAGGAAATCTGACTCTGGTATATGTTTGACTGCAGATCTACCAATGGTGTTGAGTCCTAACCATCTCCTCTGTTCAAGGGTAGTTAGGGGTGGGCACTAACTGCTGGCACTGCGAACAATATCATTGTCCTGTGAATGAAGGCCACAGTCTGAGCCATCGCTGTAAAAGGAGCAGTCAGATCAATCAAGAGCTTGTCAAATGACAGACTGTCGGCAAAGTGATTGAAGCTGTTGTCTACAACAATCCTGCTCAGCTCGTCAATGCATAAGAGTGAGGATGTAATGTTGAGGCTTTATAAGGCATTAGTCAGACCGCATTTGGAGTATTGTGAGCAATTTTGGGCCCTGTATCTCAGCAGAGATGTACTGACCCTGGAGAGGGTCCAGAGGAAGTTTACAAGAATGATCCCAGGAATGGAAGGGTTAATTATGAGGCATGTTTGATGGCTCTGGGCCTGTACTCGATGGAGTTCAGAAGGATGAGGGGGGAATACTGAAAGGCCTGGATAGTGTGGACGTGGAGAGGATGTTTCCATTAGTAGGAGAATCTAGGATCTGAGGGCACAGCCTCAGAATAAAGGGACGTCCCTTTAAAACTGAGATGAGGAGGAATTTCTTTAGCCAGAGGGTGGTGAATCTGTGGAATTCATTGCCACAGAGGGCTGTGGAGGCCAAGACATTGGGTGTATTTAAGGCAGAGATTGATGGGTTCTTGATTGGTAAGGGGGTTAAGGGTTATGAGAAGGCTGCGAGAGAATGGGGTTGAAAAAAATCAGCCATGATCGAATGGTGGAACAGACACGATGGGCAGAATGGCCTAATTCTGCTCCTATATCTTGTGGTCCCTGTAACCCTTGACATCCGCACATACTAGAAATCTGGGATGGGCAGCCTGTGGCATTTGCTCCCATGGGATGGGTTTTAAGGAGAACATAGAACACAGAACAGTACAACACAGGAACAGGCCCTTCGGCCCACCGTATCTGTGCCAACCATGACGCTGAATTAAACTAAATCCCTTCTGCCTGCACATGATCCCTATCCCTCCGAAAGCAAAACTTGCCCCACACATCTCCTTTGAACTTTCCCCTTCTCATCGTAAAGCTATGCCCTCCAGTATTTGACATTTCTAACCTGGGGAAAAGATTCTGACTGTCTACCCTATCTCTGCCTCTCATAATTTTATAAACCTCTATCAGGTCTCCCCTCAGCCTCCGACACTCCAGAGAAAACAACCCAAGTTTGTCCAACCTCTCCTTATAGCTCAGGCCCTCTAATCCAGGCAGCATCCTGGTTAACCTTCTGTACCCTCTCCGAGGAAAGCTGGACAAGCAGATGGGAGGCTGGGAGGTGTGGAGGGAGCTGGGAGATGCTGATGTGCAGCAGGAAGACCAGCATGAATCAGCTAGGCCGAATGGCCTGTTTGTTTACTGTACGCTGCCCACACCTCCTGTGCCCTTGGTGCCTCAGTGAGCTTCCCCATCTGCTGGTGACCATCTGCTGCCTACTGGCTGAGCTTGGTCACAGGCACGTCCCTGCAGTGACCTCTCCCCAGGCTGAATGTCGAAAGGCTGCACGAAACGTCCTGGGGCTGAAATCAAGCAAATGTCGCCAGGACTCGAGGGCCTGGCTTGTAGGGAGAGGTTGGGCAGGCTAACACTTTATTCCCTGGAGTGTAGGAGACTGAGAGGTGACCTTGTAGAGGTGTATAAAATCATGAGGGGCAGAGATAGGGTGAATGCATTCAGTCTTTTTCCCAGAGCTCGGGGATCAAGAACTAGAGGGCACAGGAATCCAATTTATTATCACTGACTTGGATGACGTGAAGTGTGTTGTTTTGCGGCAGCAGTACAACGCTAGACATAAAATCTATCAATTACAAAAATAAATAGTTCCAAAAGAAAAGGAATAATGAGGTAGTGAGGGGTTCATGGATTGGGGTAAGAAGGGGGAGAGATTTAATAGGGACCCGAGGGGTAACTTCTTCACCCAGAGGGTGGTGGATGTGTGGAATGAGCTGCCAGAGGAAGTGGTTGATCACATTTAAAAGACACTTGGACAGGAACCTTGATAGGAAAGGTTTAGAGGGATATGGGACCAGCTTAGATGGGGCATCTTGGTCAGCATGGACCAGTTGGGCCAAAGGGCCTGTTTCCATGCTGTGTGACTCTAAATCAGTGCCAGTATCTAGACCAGTCGAGACTGCTGATTGTGAAGCCTAGAGGGAGTTCCCTCCTGGTCAGTGAGGGTGGAGATGAGGGAGACTTTCTGGTCAGGGGAAGTGGAGGGATGGAGCCCCTCCCAGTCCCAGCAGATGCAAGGGAGCCCCTTTGATGGTGCAGTCTTCCCTCACTCCTGGACCGCAGTACCTGGCTGGGCTGTGGGGTTGTGGCAGGCGTGGAGCAGGCCCCAGTCTCTCTGCGTCAAGGGGGTTTGCATGGGCTTGCTGTTGTCCAGCCTCGCCCGGCTGTGTGTGGGCACGGCTGGATGGGATGCAACCTCCCTAGCCTGCCCCGCACCTCCCTCATCCTTGTTGAGGTGAAGTTTGCAGCTGGTATCCTGGCTGCCAGTTTAAAATTGTCCCGTCAACCTGCGATGCCGACCCTGCCTTTCAGATCCAGATGAGTTTAATCATCATATATACCAGGGTGCAATGAAATTCCTTGCTCGCATGAAGCTGACAGAGTAAATTGTGTACACGGTAATAATTAATACAGCAATAAACACCACAACGAGCACTAAACAGCAGAACAGTGCAAAGACTGTAGTGCAGTCTGAGATAGTGCAAGAAGAAATGATGAAGTGACAATAATGGAGAGAGGGAGAGTCCAGAGACTAAGAACGTGGCAGTCCCACCGGGAAGGGGATGTGAGAGAGGGGACTGGTTCAGGAGTCTGACAGCAGTGGGGAAGAAGCTGTTCTGAATGTCCGGGCTTTCAAGCTCCTGTATCTTCTCTCAGAAGGTAGAAGAGAGAGAAGAGGGAATGGCCAGGGTGGCAGGTATCCCTGACGATACCGTCAGCCTTCCTGAAGCAAAGCACGGTGAAGACAGACTGGATGGAAGGAAGTGAGGAGTCTGTGACGGACTGGGCAGTGTTTACTCCTCTCTGCAGGTTCTGTCGGCCCAGAGCAGAGCAGTGCAGTTGCCATACCAGGCTGGGATGCAACCCATTAGGATACTTTCTGTAGCCAATCTCTAGATGTTTGAGAGAATCCTGGTGGACAGGCCATTGAGGTGAAGTTGTAGCTGGCATCTTGTCCACCGTTGACTTGTGCTACCACCTCTCCTCTGGAGCCGTAACTGTTTTCCAACACGTGTTCCCTGTGAATGGAACTGCAGTTCCGACACTTCTCCCTGTGGTGGGAACTGCGATGTTCCTTGTGCGTTACCGTTATGATGCCCAGCTTGGAACAAAGGCCAGTCGGTGGATTGCAGAGAAAGAACCCGCATTTGACCACACAGCAAGATCCCAAGGTAGTGGGGCCAACACGATTTGTTTTTGGCATCGTTGAAATAGTCCCCTGGGCCTCCTGCTTAACCCCAGCACGTCACCCCTTTGATACCACACCAGAGCGGCAGCCTGCATTGGAAGCTTGGGCCTTTGACGGGCTTGTGACTTTCTGACTCAGTCCTGCGTGTGTTCCACTCCATCCCAGATGTGTCAGTGTCCCAGATGTGTCGGTGACTGGGCTGCTGTTTGCAT
Source organism: Pristis pectinata (assembly GCF_009764475.1). NCBI lineage: Eukaryota > Metazoa > Chordata > Chondrichthyes > Rhinopristiformes > Pristidae > Pristis > Pristis pectinata. The sequence continues at coordinate 141,350,662 of NC_067407.1, read as the reverse complement.
GAGGCCAGTCTGTGACCACGGGATGTGACCACATTTACTGCTGAGGCAGAAACTTCCTTGAGTTGTCAAAATTAACCAGTCAGCAAAGTTAGAAGTTCTGAAAGTTTCTGTTTCAATAGCAGCGTGCACATTCCTTTCAGGACGTCTAGTGAAGTAACACTGATAATGGTAGCTGTTTGTATAATTTTAAATTAAATTAAATTTTATTTACAGCATGGTAACAGGCCCTTCCGGCCCAACGAGTCCGCGCCGCCCGTTTTAAACCCCCAAATTACCCTACCCGTACGTCTTTAGAATGTGGGAGGAAACCGGAGCACCCGGAGGAAACCCACGCAGACACGGGAGAACGTACAAACTCCTTACAGACAGCGACGGGAATCGAACCCCGATCGCTGGCGTTGTAATAGCGTTACGCTAACCGCTACACTACCGTGCCATCTAAACTAAATTGGTTTATTATTGTCACATGTACTAAGGTACAGTGAAAAGTTAAGCATGCCATCCATACAGATCATTTCATCCTATCAGTACATTGAGGTAGTACAAGGGAAAACAATATAACAGAATGCAGAGTAAAGTGTCACAGTTACAGAGAAAGTGAAGTGCAGGCAGACAATAAGGTGCAAAGGCCATAACGAGGTAGATCGTGAGGTCAAGAATTATCACTGAATAGGTAAACTGAGCTGTGGAGTGAGTTACCAAGGAGGGCTGCTGATTGGGATATTGGCTGAGAGCTAACTAAGTGCCGTTTTACAATGAGAGGGAGGTGGGCTTGCTCCTACCAAAGTCAACGTTGAGTTTATCATCATGTGCACAAGTCCATGTGTGCACAGGTGCAATGAAAAACTCACTTGCAGCAGCATCACAGGCACAGAGCATCAGATAAGCAGCATTCACAAGAAAAACCTAAACTATAAAAGAGAGAACGCAATTAGAACAAAAAAAAACCAAAGTCCATTTTAGTGCTAAGTTCAGAGGAGACATGAGAGGTAAATTTTTTTACTGAGAGAGTGGTGGATGCCTGGAGTGCGTTGCCTGATAGGGTGCTGGAGGCAAACTCATTGGGGGCTGTTAAGAGGGGCTTGGATGGGCACATGAATGAGAGGAAAATGGAGGAATATGGGCCTTCTGTAGGTAGGAGGGAATAGCTATGTCAGCACAACATTGTGGGCCGAAGGGCCTGTTCTGTGCTTTACTGTTCTGTGCTTTACTGTTCTGTGTATACTGAGGCAGTGATTAGGGTTGTGCCGGTTGGTTCAAGAACCAAATGGTTGAAGGGAAGTAGCTGTTCCTGAACCTGGTGGTGTGGGACTTCAGGCTTCTGTACCTCCTGCCCGATGGGAGCTGCGAGAAGGTGGCACGGCCCGGATGGTGGGGAACTTTGATGATGGACGTGGCCTTCTTGAGGCAGCACCTCCTGTAGATACTGCTGATAGTGGGGAGGGATGTGCCTGTGATGTATTGGGCAGAGTCTACTCCTCTCTGCAGCCTCTTACGTCCCCGCACATTTGAATTGCAGTCCTAGACCACGATGCAACCAGTCAGGATACATCCAACAGCGCATCTGTGGAAGTTTGTTGGAGTGTTTGGTGACAAGCTGAAGCTCGGTGACGATGCTGATGGCAAAGACCAGGAGAAATGGAGATAATATACTGGGAAGAATTTTGCTAGATAAACGTGGGGGAGAAAGGGGTCAGTGGGGGGGGGGGGGGGGGTGAAGACCGGCCGATGGAATAAGATGGACAGGGTGTGGGCAGTGGCTGGTTTGGGAACGTGGATCCTCTGCTCTGTATGTTGGGGTGAGGTCCTGAGCAATGGGACTTTGTCCTTTTGGCCAGTTGCCTTGCTTGTAAAAATTCTGTGCCTGTGCACAGTCAGACACTACTAGGCAACTCCACACCAGCTCAATGCAGGGACCACAACTGGAGAGACACAGCAGAAACGAGAGGCCCTTCCGCTTCCTGCTGACGGACTGATGTGCCCGCTCCCTTCAACACCAAGCCAGGCTCCCTTTGTGAATGGGCAGGGACCAGTCAGCAGTGGAGAGGAAGGCAAACATGAACAGAAGGTGAAGCTATTAACACCGGAACAAAGATAGGATTTAGATTTTCTGATAGGATGGATCCCATCAAAGTGACTGGGCTCTTGTTTATTTTTCAGGAATTAATTAAAACTTGGTGATGTGTTTGTTATCACCAGTCAGTAGCAATCGATGTCTAATCCTGCAGGAAGGAGGTCTGAGGTTTAACATCCAGTGATAATGCCAGTAGGAACTTTGCCATTGTCACTGAGGCTCTTCCTGTGGGATTATCCCGACCCCCTTGGCTGTGGATGGTGGAGCAACCTGTTGAGGTTTCGCCTGCTGCTGTTACTTTGAGGTCACCAGCTTGGCTGCTGGTCACACACTTGCCTCTGAGCCAGAGGTTTGGAAGATCATAGTCACACAGCACGGAAACAGGCCCTTCAGCCCAACTGGTCCATGCTGAGCAGGATGCCCATCTAAGCCAGTCCCATATCCCTCTAAACCTTTCCTTTCCGTGTACCTGTCCAAGTGCCTTTTAAACGTTGTTAATGTTCCTGCCTCAACCACTTCCTCTGGCAGCTCATTCCATATACGGACCACCCCCTGGGTGAAAAAATTGACCCTCTTGGTTCCTATCAAATCTCTCCTCTCTCACCTTAGACCTATGCCCTCTAGTTCTTGATTTTCCCCAAATCTGTGGAAGAAGGACTGTGTGTGCATTCACTCTCTCTACGCCCGTCATGATTTTATACATCTCTAAGATCACCCCTCAGTCTCTTACACTCCAAGGAGGAAAGTCCTAGCCTCTCAACCTCTCTCCGTAACTCAGTCCCGGCAACACCCTGGTAAATCTCCTCTGCACTCTTTCCAGCTTAATGGCATCTTTCCTATGAGTGGCCCTCCTACAGGGCGACCAGAACTGAACACAAAACTTCAAGTGTGGCCTCACCAACATCTTGTACAACTGCAACATAACATCCCAACTCCTATACTCCGTGCCCTGACTGATGAAGGCCAGCCTGCCAAATGCCTGGGAAGCAGCAGATGTCAACAATGAAACCAAAGGACGCTCAGTGTTGACATTGGCTGTGATCTTCCGAGTGGTGTGTAGTCCACCAGCAGGGCAGAGCTTTGGGTCTCGGTCTACTATATTGTTGAGGTTGGCTCTCCAAAGAGGGTACATTTGAGCTGTGAAACCAGATACCAAGGAGGGCTACTGATTTGGGAAATGGGTTGAGAGACAACTAGGTACTGTTTGGCAATGAGAGGGAGAGTGGATTCGGGGCTTGCTCTCACTAGGAGAACTGGAGATGATAAATTGGAAAGATTTGGTGAAGCTGGATAAACATGAGGGAGAAGGGAAGAGAAATATGGGCCAGAGGGATGAGATGACGTCAGCTTGGCAACAAGGCTCCCCGCCCCCCCCATCCCCGCTTGATGTTTGGCCAACGTTCCTCCCTCGACGACACCTTACCACAAGCCCAGCCAAGTCCAAGGCAGTGAATGGACAGGCTGCACGTCTCTCTGCTCCGTGGGACTGCACTGTGCACCCAGTGTTTGCCCTGCACCGCAGAGGCAGCCTCTTCCCACGAAGAGGCTTTAAGGCAGTACTGTGGCGTGAGAAAGTGAGAGAGGCACAAGGAAAGGTGTCTTGTTGTCATTCCTTGAACTACAAACACTGTGAAAGGTAATATGTTGTTTATACAGGTTTACTGCACAGATGCTGGTCCTGTTAGTAAATCCTCTGTGGCATCAATAGTGGCTGCCCAGTAGTTGTCACCTTGACCTTGCGAGTGCGATTTACTATTCTGCTGACTTGATTGCTGTGCTCACTCTCGGTCAACCTGTTTAACCCTCCCATTCAGCCATTTATTGGTCTAGATTGTACTGGACGCTTAGAGTACTGGTTCCAGTTCTGGTCGCCTCATTATAGGAAGGGTGTGGAAGCGTTGGAAAGGGTGCAGAGGAGATTTACCAGGATGCTGCCTGGTTTGGAGAGTATGCATTATGAGGAGAGACTAAGGGAGCTAGGGCTTTACTCTTTGGAGAGGAGGAGGATGAGAGGAGACATGATAGAGGTGTACAAAATATTAAGAGGAATAGATCGAGTGGACAGCCAGCGCCTCTTTCCCAGGGCACCAATGCTCAATACAAGAGGGCATGGCTTTAAAGTAATGGGTGGGAAGTTCAAGGGAGATATCAGAGGAACGGTTTCTTACCCAGAGATTTGTTGGGGCATGGAATGCGCTGCCTGAGGCGGTGGTGGAGGCAGGTACATTGGTCAAATTCACGATATTACTAGATAAGCATATGGAGGAATTTAAAATAGAGGGATATGTGGGAGGAAGGGGTTAGATAGTCTTAGGCGAGGTTTAAAGGTCGGCACAACATTTTGGGCCGAAGGGCCTCTATTATGCTGTACTGTTCTATGTAGATCCATGAACTTGTTAATGATCTTTGATCAAAGTCCGCAGCCCAGCAATGGCCTGAGCCCTGGGCTGCTGGTGGAGCAGGGGAGATGTGTTCATTGTGACTGATGCTAATTGAGAGACGGGGAACCCATCACACTAACCGTGAACATAAGCTGTCCTGTACACCATGTACAAGACGTCAGTGAGACCACACCTGGAATATTTTGTGCAGTTCTGGTCGTCCAGCTCCCTGAAGGACGTCATTAAGCTGGAGAAGGTGTAGGAAAGATTCACGGGGATGTTACCATGACTGGAGGGCTTGAGATATCAGGAGAGGCTGGACAGGCTAGGGCTTTCCTTCCCTGGAGCGTAGGAGGCTGAGGGGTGACCTCACAGAGGTTTATAAAATCATGAGGGGCATGGATAAGGTGGATGGTCACAGTCAGTTTCCCAGGGTAGGGGAGTCTAAAACTAGAGGGCATAGGTTTAAGGTGAGAAGGGAAAGATTTAAAAAGGACCTGGGAGGGGGAAGCTTTTTCACACAGAGGGTGGCGAGTATATGGAACAAGCTGCCAGAGGAAGTGGTCGAGGCAGGTACAATAACAACATGTAAAAGACACTTGGACAGGTCCATGGATAGGAAAGGTTTAGAGGGATGTGGGCCAACCGTGGGGGAATGGGACTGGCTTGGTCGGCAATGATGAGTTGGGCTGAAGGGTCTGTTTCCTTGCTGTATTACTCTGACTGAGGAATAGGGGCAGGAGAAGGCAGGAAGAGCCCCTCCCTTCTGTTCCAGCGTTCAATAATATCACAGTTTATCATTTATCTCTTCATTTTCCAGCTCTAACCCTGTATTCCTTGATCCTTAATGTCTAAAATATCTATCAATGCCACTGTATTAGAAGGTTTTCCCCCCAAATGGCAACGAAAGTGCAATGCCACCTCGTGATGGGCTGGGCAGTGAGGGGAGGTGCTGCCGATTGTCCTCGACTCACATGGCGCAGAAACAAGCCCCTCCGCCCAATTCCTCCTTGTGTGACTGGTGCAGGCTGAGCTTCTGGTTGGTGGTCACTACTGGGATATCGAGGGTGACGGTAATGTCCAGAGTAGGTGGTTATACAGTCTCTTGTTGGAGATGGTCATCTCCTGGCACTCTGCATCACAAATGTTACCTGCTGTGATTTATCAGTCTATGCCTGAATGTTGTCCAGGTCTTAGAACATAGAACATAGAACACAGAACACTACAGCACAGTACAGGCCCTTCGGCCCACAATGTTGTGCTGACATTTTATCCTGCTCTAAGATCTATCTACCCCTTCCCTCCCACATAGCCCCCTTGTATGTACACCGCCCCCTTTCCTGAAGTCAATGACTAGCTCTTTTGCTCACATTGAGGGAAATGTTGTTGTCATGACACCATGTCACTAAGCTCTCTATCTCCTTCCTGTACTCTGACTCATCGTCGTTTGAGATATGGCCCACTACGGTGGTATCATCTGCAAACTTGTAGGTGGAGTTGGAGCAGAATCTGGCTGCGCAGTCTTGAGTGTATAGGGAGTAGAGTAGAGGGCTGAGGATGCAGCCTTGTGGAACACCACTGTCGGGAATCAACACATTCATTGGGTCCAACACATTGATGCAATCACGAAGAAGGCACGCCAGCGGCCCTACTTCATTAGGAGTTTGAGGAGATTTGGTATGTCACCAAACACTCTTGCAAATTTCTATAGATGTACAGTAGAGAGCATTCTGAATGGTTGCATCACCACCTGGTACGGAGGCTCCAATGTGCAGGATCGCAAGAGGCTGCAGAGGGTTGTAGACTCAGCCAGTTCCATCACGGGCACAACCTTCCCCACCATCAAGGGCATCTTCAAGAGGTGGTGCCTCAAGAAGGCAGCATCCATCACTAAGGACCCTCACCACATGCCCTCTTCACGTTACTACCATCGGGGAGAAGGTACAGGAGCCTGAAGACCCACACTCAACAATTGAAGAACAGCTTCTTCCCCTCCGCCATCAGATTTCTGAATGGTCCATGAACACTACCTCGTTATTCCTCTTTTGCACTATTTATTTTTGGGTAACATAGTAATTTTTATGTCTTGTACTGTACTGCTGCCACAAAACAACACATTTCACGACCTATGTCAGTGATAATAAAACCTGATTCTGATAATCCTGGCGGGGCTGCAGAGCTGTGGCCTGACCCGTGGGTTGTGGGATCCCCCTCTGCCCATCGCCTACTGTTCCTGCCATCGAGCCCACCTACTGTCCTGTGTTGTAACCTCACTGGGCTGGGACCCTGCTGCTGGTCCCAGCATGTCCTCCTGCCCCCCTCACTGACCTAGGGTGGACTCCCTGCCCTGATAGTAATGGTGAGGGATACATGAGGTTACAGGATGTGGGGGGAACGTTCCTACTGCTGGTTCACAGTACAAGAGGGCACAACTTCAGGATTGAAGGGCACCCATTCAGAACAGAGATGCAGAGAAATTTCTTTAGCCAGAGAGTGGTGAATCTGTGGAATTTGTTGCCACGGGCGGCTGTGGAGGCAAAGTCATTGGGTGTATTTAAGGCAGAGATTGATAGGTATCTGAGTAGCCAGGGCACCAAAGGTTATGGTGAGAAGGTGGGGGAGTGGGGCTAAATGGGAGAATGGATCAGCTCCTGATAGAATGGCGGAGCAGACTCGATGGGCCGAATAGCTGACTTCTGCTCCTTTGTCTTATGGACCCACGGAGGCCCCGGTCTGAGCTGTGGGTTCCGTTCTGTGTCCGTCCCGTTCAGCACAACTGTAGAGCCTCACAACGCAATGGAGGGTGTCCTTAGTGTGAAGAAAGACGGGGCTTTTCCTCCACAGGGTCTGTGCAGTGGTCACTTCTACCGTGGATAGGTGGCTTGGCTTGGGGAAGATTGGTAATTGGTTTATTATTGTAACATTTACCGAGATACGGTGAAAAACTTTTGTTTGCGTGCCATCCAGACAGATGATTCCATATACAAGTACGTCGAGGTAGTACAAAGGAAAACAATGCAGAATAAAGTGTTACAGTTACAGAGGAAGTGCAGTGAAGGCAGACAATAAGGTGCAAGGGCCACGATGAGGTAGTTTGGGAGATCAAGAGTTCATCTTTATTGCATGAGGTCCATTCAAGGATCTGGTAACAGCGGGATAGAAACTGTCCTTGAGCCTGGTGGTACGTGTTCTCAAGCTTTTGTATCTTCTGCCTGATGGGAAGGGGGAGAAGAGAGAATGTCCGGGGTGGGAGGGGTCCTCGATTATGTTGACTGCTTTCCCAAGGCAGCGGGAAGTGTAGACGGAGTCAGTGGAGGGGAGGCTGGTTTCCGTGATGGACTGGGCTGTGTTCACAACTCTCTACAATTTCTAGTGGTCTTGGGCAGATCAGTGGCCATACCAAGTTGTGATGTATCTGGATAGGATGCTCTCCGTGGTGCATCTGCAAAGATTGGTGAGGGTCATTGTTGACCCTCACCAATCTGGTCATATCATGCCTTAACTCCAGCCTCCCAGAAAATCTCAACCCATTTGCAATTCACCTACTGCTGAAACATGTCTACAGTGGACACCATCTCCCTGGCCCTGCACGCATCTCTGGAGCATCTGGATAGTCAAGACACCTACTGTTTATTGACTACAGCTCCGCCTTCAATACCATCATTCCAAGCAAACTCATCACCGAGCCCCGTGACCTGGGACTCAACACCTCCCTCTGCAACTGGATCCTTGAGTTCCTGACCAACAGACTGCAGGTCAGTGAGGATAGGCAGCCACACCTCAGGCATGATTATTCTCAACACTGGTGCCCCACAAGGCTGCATCTTCAGCCCCCTACTCTACTCCCTATACACTCATGACTGTGTGGCCAGATTCTGCTCTAACTCCATCTACAAGTTTGCAGATGATACCTCTGTAGTGGGCCACATCTCATAGAATGTTGAGTTGGAGTACAGGAAGGAGGTAGGGAGCTTAGTGACATGGTGTCATGACAACAACCTTTCCCTCAACGTCAGCAAAACACAGGAGCTGGTCATTGACTTCAGGAAAGGGGGCAGCGTACATGCACCTGTCTACATCAATAGTGCTGAGGTTGAGAACTTCGAGTTCCAAGGAGTGAACATCATCTATAGCCTGTCCTGGTTCAACCATGTAGATGCCACGGCCAAGAAAGCTCACCAGTGCCTCTACTTCCTCAGGAGGCTAAAGAAATTTGGCACACCCCCTTTGACCCTCACCAACTTTTATCGATGCACCATAAAAAGCATCCTATCTGGATGCATCCTGGCTTGCTATGGCATCTGCTCTGCCCAGAACCGCAAGAAACTGCAGAGAGTTGTGGATACAACTTGAGGACTGCTTCTATCCTGCTGTTATAAGGCTATTGAACGGTCCCCTAGTATGATAAGATAGACTCTTGACCTCACAATCTACCTCGTTATGACCTTGCACCTTATTGTCTGCCTGCACTGCACTTTCTCTGTAACTGTGACACTTTATTCTGCATTCTGTTATTGTTTTCCCTTGTACTACCTCGATACGCTGTGTAATGAATCGATCTGTATGAACATTATGCAAGACAAGTTTTTCCACTGGACCTCGGTACATGTGACAATAATAAACCAATTTACCAGTTATTTATGTCTTCTAATGAGATGAATGTAGGATTCATGTAACTGCGTGGTTGCTGGTCAGCATTGTGGGCTGTTGTACCTCTCCATGACTCTATGGTGTTGATTTATCCAGTTCTCCTAGGAACAGCAACATCAGTAGGTTTGCCTCCGTCACCACTGGTAGTAAAGCAATGGGGGCTGTACCTTCCCTGCGCATCACTCTGGTTCTCAGCAGTGATCTTCAGTGAGTGTCCCCTTGTTACCAACTCATTAACCCCCATCCTTCCTCTCGGAGCAGCAGAACACAGCACGCCTCCTTCATGTTCTCTCTGCCAATACAGGAGATCTCCAACTGTCTGAGATGCTTTTAATCCCACTCCATATCGCCTGTGTTCTTTTCCAAACTGTCTAAAGAATCTTCAGATTTTTTTTTGAATCTTCCATTTATTATATTAAACCTCTCTTTGCGACAACTCTTCACTGAACCTTTCAACAACCTTAAACCGTCTCCCTACAGCACTCTGGAAGTGAAGAACTTTCAATTAAGTACATTATAGAACACGGAACAGTACAGCACAGGAACAGACCTCCATCCCACCATGTCTGTGCCAAACACGACACCAAATTAAACTAAATCCCTTCTGCCTGCACGTGATCTACATCCCTCCATCCCCTGCAGACTTGTGTGTCTAACAGCCTCTTAAATGTCACTATCGTATCTGCCTCCACCACCACCCCTGGCAGCTTGTTCCGGGCACCCACTGCTCTTTGTATAAAACGCTTGCTCCACACATCTCCTTTAAACTTTCCCCCTCCCACCTTAAGTGCATGTCCTCTAGTATTTGACTTTTCTACCCTGGGGAAAAGATTCTGACTGTCTACCCTATCTATGCCCCTCATGATTTTATAATCCTCTATCAGGTGTCCCCTCAGCTTCCACCTCTCCAGAGAAAACAACCCAAGTCTGTCCAACCTTGTCACTCAGATCCTCCTTATGTAGAGACCATGCTGGTCAACCTCTTCTGCAGTTCTAGTCACCCCCATTACAGTAATGTTTTGGAGAGGGCCAAAGCCTCTACACCCTTCCTGGAATGGGGCGACCAGAACTGTGCACAATACTCCCAGTGTGGGCCTAACTGGAGTTTTACACGGCAGCAACGTGACTTCCTGACTCTTACACTCAATGCCCCAACCAATAAAGGCAAATGTGTCGAACGCCGCCTTTACCACCCTATCTACTTGTGTGGCCACTTTCAGGGAGCTGTGGACTTGGACCCCAAGATGATAAATTGCTAAATTGGTTTACTGTTGTCACATGTACCTTGGTACAGTGAAAAGCTTTTATATCTTTCATACAGATTGTAACAGTACATTGAGGCAGTAGAAAGTAAAATAGTAACGGAGTGTAGAATAAAGTGTTATAGTTTTAGAGACGGGTACAGAGATCCCTCTGTACGTCGATGCTGTGAAGGATCCTGCCATTAACTGTGTATTTTCCCCTTACATTTGTCCTTCTAAAGTGCATCAATTTTTTCTTAAAAATCCAGGCCAGTACTGGACAAGTTTACAGATGAATTTTCTGCTAATCCTCAGTATCATTACTGCCCTTCACCCTCGGGTCCAAATACTTTCCCATTCATTACTGAGTATTAGTGGGACACGGTCCAAGGTTAGCGTGAAATCCCGTGTGCTCTGTGGCCATTGTAAACACTGGTGTGAGAAGCAGGTTTATGACTTGATCAGCTGATAAGGCCTTGACTTTATTTTGATATTACGACGGCGAGTCTGCTGTTGGAGTGTTTGAATTCATTGCTGAGAAGGTAGATAACAGCTCGACATTTTCCCCACACTCTCCCAATTCCTGGAATCCAAGAAGCGTTGCCTTGGAAACAGCTCTCTGCAATTGTGCATCAATTTTTAAGAGCCTCTTCCTTCTGGGAATAGGTGACCAGAAGCTTTCTGTCCCGGCAGGGTGGTTTGACCTTGGTTCTGTTACTTACAGAACTCATTTCAACAAACGCCATAGCTTCAGCGTGGTCCGCACACGCGGTAGTTTGTGTGGACAATGCTGGAAACACTCAGCAGGTCAGGCAGCATCTGTGGGGGGGAACGAGGGTCAATGTTGACTTCCATTGGGGTGGTGTGACTGAAGCTGGTGGCCATTGAAGGTGAGAGAGAAAGGGAAGTCATGGCACAGTGGTTGTGGTCTCGTGGCTCCTGGTTCGATCCTGACCCCCGGCGCTGTCCGTGTGGAGTTTGCACGTTCTCCCTGTGACCGCATGGGTTTCCTTCGGGTGCTCCGGTTTCCTCCCACATCCAAGAGACGTACTGGTGGGTTAATTGGCCGCTTGTAAATTACCCGTAGTTGGCAGGGGAATGTACAGGGAGTTGGGCTTGTGAGAGGGAAGAGGTCACTGGGAAATATGGAGGGGAACAGTACTGACAGAGTGAAGGAGGCTGAGGGTGACCTTATAGAGATTTATTAAATCATGAGGGATGTGGATAGGGTAAATAGTCTTTTCCCCAGGGGAGGGGAGTCCAAAACTAGAGGGCATAGTTTAAGGTGAAAAGGGAAAGATTTAAAGGGGACCTGAGGAGCAACTTTTTCTCACAGGGTGGTGAGTGTGTGGAACGAGCTGCCAGAGGAAGTGGTAGAGGCGGGTACAATTACAATGTTTAAGAGACATTTGGACAGGTACACGGATAGGAAAGGTTTAGTGGGATATGGGCCAAATGCCAGCAAGTGGGACTAGCTTAGATATGCATGGGAAACAAAGGACTGCAGATGCTGGTATCTAGATGAAAAACATGCTGGAGGAACTCAGCAGGCCAGGCAGCATCCGTGGAGAAAAGCAGGCAGTCAACGTTTCGGGTCAGGACCCTTCTTCAGGAAGATGTGCATCTTGGACAAGTTGGGCTGAAGGGCCTGTTTCCGTGCTGTGTAACTCTATGACTCGACAGGCTGCATGGCCTCTTCTATACTGTAAGAAGTTGTCAGATATGAGAAAATGTTTGCTTGCCTCTCAGACATGGGGTAAACCGGAAGAGCAGACAAGGTCCGCGCTGGGAGCAAGTGACTGGGTACTGGTGAGCTGCAGAGGTCAGGAACGCGCATCGGACGGTCAGCGGGAGTGGAGACACTCTTGGACTGTGTGACCGGTTGCGTCTAGACGTGTCAATGTTCCCGCCGTCTTTCCCAGCAATCCACCTCGCCTCCTTCACCCCATCCTCGTGAGACTCGCTCTGTCCCAGTTTGTGTCACTGGGCTGCGGACTCCAGATCTGCAGTCCGAGTTGCGCAGAACCAGTGGCACGTATTCGGGATGGTGACACGTGACTGGTGGGGAATTGGCTTGAAGGGGAGAGTGGGAGAGGACGTGTCCCTTGTTCAGCTTTACATTCGACCAGGGTTTCCGTAGAGTGGGTGTGTCCAGCAGTGTTCACCAGGACTGTGTGTCTCTCTGCATCTCTGGTGTGTGTGTGTACACGTGCATGCGTGTTCACCTGCTCCAGTCTCCACGTGAAAGTCTGTTCTCCTGGGCACATGACCCATCTGGGATGTGCAGGTACAATTATAACATTTAAGAGTCATTTGGGCAGGTACATGGATAGGAAAGGTTCAGCGGGACATGGGCCAAACGCAGGCAAATGGGACTACCTTGAATGGGAACCTTGGATGATTTGGGATTAAGGGCTCGTTTCCGTGGATTTGGCTTCAGAAAGAGTTTTTTTTACTGAAGGGAGTCTTAACAATGTTTGCATTTATGTAGCATACTTTCACTTCTGCCTCTTTAGAGTCGTAGTCATACAGCACAGAAACAGGCCCTTCAGCCCAACTCGTCCATGATGTCCAAGATTCTCATCTAAGCTGGTCCCATTTGTCCGTGTTTTGCCCATACCCCTCTAAACCTTTCCTATCCATGTACCTGTCCAAGTGTCTATTTAATGTACCTGCCTCAACCACTTCCTCTGGCACCTTGTTCCGTTTATCCACCCTCTGCCCTCTGTGTGAAGAAGTTGTCCCTCAGGTTCCGTGTAAATCCTTCACCTCTCACCTTAAACCTAAGCCCTCTAGTTCTTGATTTCCCCAACTCTGGGAAAAACACTGTGTGTGCATTCACCCTCGTGATCTTGTACACCTCAAAAAGATCACCCCTCAGTCTCCTACACGCTAGGGAATAAAATCCTAGTCCAGGTCGTGATGCAACCATTCAGGTGTTGGGTATGGGAACATCATGGCCCACTTTCTCAGAACAGCCCAAAGTTTCATACGTTACAACAATGACTGTACTTCAGAAAGTGTTTAATCGGCAGTGAGTCGTTCTGGCACCTCGGGGGCTTGTGAGAGGCACTGAATAAATGAGAGTTACTTCACTGAAAGTACTTTACAACCAGTTAACAAGATGCAGTCAGTTTGTACAAGGTAGGAGTTCATGAATAGCAAATGATAGTAGTCAGATAACCTGTTCTTTTTGGGTAAAGTATGTCCTGGGAAGGATATTTACGGGGAATGGTCCATCAAGTAATGCCCCAGGGTATTTTTGCATTCCGCTACATTGATGGGTTTGGAGTGTGTTGACTGCATGACTGGAGTGTTTTGATATTTTCCTTTCAAAGGCAGACCTTCTGACTCCTCAGCTGTACTCTCTACTTGTCACCAAGTTATGAGCACAGCATTAACTGTCTAATTCGTAGGTGAGAGTGAGTCAGGAGATGTTTAATAAGTAGCTGTCATGCTCGGCTCTGTGGGTAGCACTCTCACCTCTGAGTCAGAAGGTAGTGGGTTCGAGCCCTGCTTCAGGAATGTGCGCCTGTAATTCAGGCTGACGTTTCTTACCAAGGGTGGACCCATCAGAGGGATGGGACTGGAGGAATGCTATCTGGTCAAAACTCTGGCTAGGCCACACTTGGTTTACCAGGGTGCAGCCTGGATTAGAGGGTGGCAACTATAAGGAGACAAACTTGAGTTGTTTTCTCTGGAGTGTCGGAGGCTGAGGGGAGAGCTGATAGAAGTTTATAAGATTATGGGAGGCGTAGACAGAGTAGATACTCAGTGTCTTTTTCCAAGGGTAGAAATCTCTAATACGAGAGGACGTGCATTTAAGGTGAAAAGGAGGAAAGTTTAAAGGAGATGTGAGGGGCAGGTTATTTTTTACACAGAGTGGTGGGTGCCTGGAACGGGCTGCCAGGGGTGGTGGTGGAGGCAGGTATGATAGTGGTGTTTAACAGGCTGTTAGATAGACACATGGATGTGCAGGGAATGGAAGGGATGTAGATCATATGCAGGTAGAAGGGATTTCCTTTAATTCAACATTGTGGTTAGCACAACATGGTGGGCCGAAGGGCCTGTTCCTGTCTGTACTGTTCTGTGTTCTAGGTTGTAGGTAGTCACACAGAACTGAAACAGCTCGTCCATGCTGACCAAGGTGCTCATCCAAGGCAGTCCCATTTGGCCCATACCCCTCTAAACCTTTCCTATCCATGGACCTGTCCAAATGTCTTTTAAATGTTGTTAATGTACCTGCCTCAACCACTTCCTCTGGCGGCTCGTTCCACATACTGATTGCCCTCTGTGTGAAGAAGTTGCCCCTCAGGTCCATTTTAAATCTCTCTCCCCTCTCACCTTAAACCTGTGCCCTCTGGTTCTTGATTTCCCAACCCTGGGAAGAGGACTGTACCCATTCACCCTATCTATGCCCCTCATGATTTCATACACCTCGATAAGACCACCCCTCATACTCCTACATTCCAAGCTCCGAGCCTGACAAACAATTTCATGACCATTCGAGAGGGCAGAAGGAGCCTCAATTCAACATCGATTGAGTTATAGGGAGAGGTTGGACAGGCTAGGACTTAATCTCCTTTGCTTCGAGGAATAAAGCAATGCATTTCCCACAAACAATGAATTATTTGTTAGGCTCGGAGCTTGGAGTGTAGGAGACTGAACATACACATAAAACAGAACACTACAGCACAGTACAGGCCCTTTAGAACATGGAGCATTACAGCACAGTACGGGTCCTTCGGCCCACAATGTTGTGCTGACATTTTATCCTGTTCTAAGATCTATCTAACCCTTCCCTCCCACATAGCCCTCCATTTCTCTAACATTCATGTGTCTAGCTAAGAGTCTTTTAAATGTCCCTAATGTATCTGCCCCCACAACCTCTGCCGTCAGTGTGTTCCACACACCCACCACTCTGTGTATTTAAAAAAACTTACCCCTGACATCCTCCTTATACCTTCCTCCAATCACCTTAAAATTAAAATTATGTCCCCTCGTATTAGCCATTGTCACCCCGGGGAAAAAGTCTCTGACTGGTGGTCTTATAGAGGTGTATAAAATCATGAGGGGCAGAGATAGGGTGAGTGCACTCAGTCTATTTCCCAAGGTTGAGGACTCGAGTACTAGAGGGCATAGGTTTAGCATGAGAGGGGAGAGATTTAATAGCGACCTGAGGGGCAACTTTTTCACACACAGGGTGGTCAGTATATGGAATGAGCTGCCAGAGGAAGGTACAATTACACTTAAAAGATAGGTACATGGATGAGAAAGGTTTAGAGGGATATGGGCCAAATGTGGGAAAATGGGACTAACTGAGATGGGAATCTTGGTCGGCATTGATGAGTTGGGCCGAAGGGCCTGTTTCCATGCTGTATGAATCTATGACTATTATACATTGAATCTAGTCAACCAATTGTTGCAGGGGACCGTTGGCCTGGTCCTTGGAGAGATCTCCCCCAAACATAGCGCCAAGGGATCCTTTACATTCATCTGAGAGATTCAGCCCTGATTCATTGACTCATTCAAGGGGCCACCCCTCTGGGGAGCGACACTCCCTGTGTGTCAGGTCTCAGGAGAAACAACCTGGAACAGGAAATCGTGCCTGGCATGTAAGGACCTGTGGAGCATGGGGATGGACCGGGGTGTGGGCAATACCTGTAAAGGCTTTGCAACTCTCTTTAGGAATGAGACAAGCTTTCCAGCATTGTGTGATCACCAGTGGAACTGGGGTTGGTGCATTGCCTGGTTCCTGTCTCAGTCTAACAGCAGTGAAATAAAGCAAAATACCCCCAAGGCTGGGACAGGCAGTAAATGTTTCTAACAGCAAAGAATCAGAATCAGGTTTATTATCACTGACTTGTATGACGTGAAATGTGTTGTTTTGCGGCAGCAGTACAGTGCAAAGACATAAAATTACCATAAATTACAAAAATAAATATGCAGGATAAAAAGGAATAATGAGGGCCGTTCAGAAATCTGATGGAGGGGAAGAAGCTGTTCCTGAATCATTGGATGAGGACCTTCAGGCTCCTGTACCGCCTCCCCAATGGTAGTAACAAGAAGAGGGCATGTCCGGGATGGTGAGGGTCCTCAGTGATGGATACCGCCTTCTTGAGGCACCGCTTCTTGAAGATGTCCTCGATGGTGGGGAGGGCTGTGCCTGTGATGGGTTGTAGGCTGAGTCTACAACCTTCTGAAATCTTCTCTCCACTCTTTCCAGTTTCGCCACATCTTTCCTATAACAGGGTGACCAAAACTATACACAGTACAACAAATGTGGCCTCATCAACAACTTATACAACTGCCACATAATGTCCCAACTTCTGTACTCAATGCCCTGACTGATAGAGGCCAGCATGCTAACCGGCTTTTTCACCACCCTGTCGACCTGTGATGCTGCTTTCGATGAACTATGCACTTGTACTCCTAGGTCCCTCTGTTCCATTACACTCCCTGCTGCCCTACCATTCATAGTAGAAGTCCTACGCTGGTTTGACTTACCAAAATGCATCACCTCACACTTATCTGTATTGAAATCCATTTGCCACTCCTCGGCCCACTTCCCTAACTGATCAAGGCCCCCCTGTGAGCTACCATAACCACCTTCACTGTCAACAACCATTTCCATTTATTGTGTGACAGGAATATCTAAATTAAACATTTTTAAGTGAATGTTGACATCACAGTGTCACCAAATGTGTTGCAAGGAGGGGCAGGGGATACTTGCTGGACTTTCAGTGAAGGGAATCTTTGAACATTAGCAGATAGAAATGATGACTAAACTACGGCAAAGTCTTCGGATAAAAGCAGGAATATTTCCGCAGCCAAGGGCAGATGTTGGAGGACGTATACACCGTGCCGATGGTTGGCATTAAGTCAATCCAGTGGTTATGCCTGAGCTGACTGCCTGCCCCTCTTCCGGAGTTCAATCCGTGCCTGTGTGTCCCTGGAGAAGGAGCACGCGGTATCTGCGGGTACATTGGGGGATCTCCAGGACCGGTGGGTGTCATGGGCTTGACTGCGTTCTGGATAGAGATGACCATGTTATAATTTGAAGCTATTGATTGTAAATAGTGTGAATTGTAGAAATTGCTATAATCACTGAATTGGTTTATTATTGTCACATGTACCTAGGTACAGTGAGAAACTTATCTTGCATACTGTCCATACAGATCAATTCATTACACAGTGCATCAAGGTAGTACAAGGTAAAACAATAACAGAATGCAGGATAAAGTGTTACAATTACAGAGAAAGTGCAGACAATAAGGTGCAAGGTCATAACAAGGTAGATTGTGAGGTCAAGAGTCTCATATCATACAAGAGGTCTGTTCAAGAGTCTGATAACAGTAGGATAGAAGCTGTCCTTGAGCCTAGTGTTACGTACTTTCAGGCTTTTGTATCTTCTGCCCGATGGGAGGATGGAGAAGAGAGAATGTCTGGGGTGGTTGGGGTCTTTGATTACGTTGGCTGCTTTACCGAGGCAGTGAGGTGTAGACAGAGTCCATGGAGGGGAGGCTCATTTCTGTGATGGACTGAGCTGTGTCCACAACTCTCTGCAGTTTCTTGCGGTCCTGGGCAGAGCAGTTGCCATACCAAGCCATGATGCATCCAGATAGGATGCTTTTTGTGGTGCATTGATAAGAGTTGGTGACTGTCAAAGGGGACATGCAGAATTTCTTTAGCTTCCTGAGATGGAGGCACAGGTGAGCTTTCTTGGCCGTGGCATCCACGTGGTTGATTCAGTTAAGCCAGAATTGCAGGAATGTAGCAATCTCAGAAGGTTAATCGGTTTAAGGAAGCAGCAGAGAGGTGAGATCCTGGAGCATTCTCTTAAACAACAGTGAAGATTTTAAAATCCAGCCGTTATTCAACAAGAGGTAAGTGCAAGGTGTTAGTTAAATTCAACAAGTCTGATTAATGCCACTTCTAATCAATTATCTGCTGGTTAAAATCAATCTCTCAAAATGTAAGCAATCACCGTAGTGGTTGCTGCACCCGTTTCACATACCCCTAAGCAAACCTCCAGACTAATCCCTCCGCAGAACGCTGCATTGTCAGTCTGCTGGTCCCAGGGGGCTCTGAGACGGCAGCCATTTCCTCTCACTGTGCCGGGACTGGGGATGATGTAGGTTATCTGCAGACTGGAGTGACTGCAAGAGTCATGTTTAATTGTTGCTAAGTAAACCCATCAGTTGGTTGCATTGAAATGGTGCTGATTAGCAGAGCAAATATTCCAGGGAGCTGATCTCCAAACAAACCACCCTGTGTAGTAAATGATTCAAGAAGCAGTTTTGCTTGGTGGAACTCCTCTTAAAGTCTCCACCAGGGAAAATTCTTGCTAGTCCACTGGATTTTTAACATTCTTACCTTATTACATTGGAGCTCTCTGATTTCAAAATACACAAGTCACTTCTGTTTATCTTTTAAAGACCAGCTCGCTAGCCTTGTCCTGTGACCTGTCCTTGAGTCATAAAGCAATACAGCACATTTACAGGCCCTTCGGTCCAACCAGTCCATGCTGACCACTGTGCACACCCAGCTAGTCCCAATTTCCTGCGTTTGGCCCATATCCCTCCAAGCCCCATCCCTCCATGTACCTATCCAAGTGCTTCTTAAATGATAATACACTCACCACCCTCTGCGTGGAAAAAGTTGCCCCTCAGGTCCCTTTTAAATCTTTCCCCTCTCACCCTATACCTATGCCCCCTAGTTTTGGACTCCCCTACCCTGGGGAAAAGACTGTTACCGTCCACCTTATCTCTGCCTCTCATAATTTTAAACACTTCTATGAGGTCGCCCCTCATTCTCCTACATTCCAAGGAATAAAGACCCAGCCTGGCCAGCCTCTCTTGCCCTGGCAACATCCTCATAAATCTTCCCTGCACTCTTTCCAGTGTAACCACGCCTTTCCTATAACAGGATGACCAAAACGGTGCAAGGTTCTCCAAGTGCAGCCTCACCAACGAGTTATACAATTGCCTCATAGACCTGCCCCCTATTGCAGACGATGAGGTTGAATCCACGTAGCTCTCTTTACCCTGCTTCCGTCAGTACTTGGTTCTGGTTTTGAGGCAGGAGTCACTGGGGTACTGTGGAACCCCACTGGGCTAACATTCTATGTTGATTTGGCCTGTCCCTCCTTGCCTATTAACCAGAACCACATTCATACACCCACCTTTGACCACTTTGTTTGCAGTATTAATTCACTGGTAACATTCCAAACATCTGTTGGCCTTGCTCGTTTAGCTAATGTTTCCCCGCTTGTATTTGCTTTACAGTAAGAATGTGTTATTTAAAAATGTATGGTGACCAACTTAGGCAAGTTAAATATTTATCATGTTTTGTTCACTGAATCTGCACCTTCCAGCAAGTAGACTCAGTGCTCTAAAACTTTGCTGCCACAATAAATTAAGCCGATGGTACTGGAGACGGAGAACACTGCACTTTGTAATTAAGTGTGTAATTATTGGGGCGGCGCAGTGACCGGAGCCACTGCCTCTCCTCACCGGTGAATCTAGGTTCGATTCTGACCTCCGGTGCTGTCGGTGTGGAGTTTGCACGTTCTCCTGGTGACCGTGTGGGTTTCCCCCGGATGCTTTCCACATTTCTAAGATGTGTGAGTTGGTGGACTAATTGGCCACTAGAAATTGCCCCTGGTGTGTGGGTCGATGGTAGAAGCTGGGGGGAGTTGAAGGGGAAGGTGGGGGGGATACAATGATATAGGGTGAGGGTAAATGGTGTGTGTTGAAGGGCTTGTTTCTGTGCTGTGAGAGCCATAGTCATACAGCATGGAAACAGGCCCTTCGGCCCAACCGGTCCATGCTGACCAAGATTCCCATCTAAATGTCGCATTTACCTGCATTTGGCCTACATCCCTCAACCTTTCCTATCCATGTATCTGTTTAATGTACCTGCCTCAACCACTTCCTCTGGCAGCACATTCCATATACAGACCACCCTCTGGGTGAAAAAGTTGCCCCTCAGGTTCCTATTAAATCTCCCCTCTCTCACCTTAAACCCATGCCCTCTAGTTCTTGATTCCCCAACCCTGGGAAGAAGACTGTGCCATTCACCCTGTCTATGCCCCTCACGATTTTACACACCTCTAAAAGATCACCCTTCAGTCTCCTACACTCCAATGCCAGCCCAACCTCTCTGTATAACTCAGTCCTGGCAACATCCTCTTTTATGTCACTGTTATAGCGAGAGTTCGGGGAGGTCTGGCCGGGTAGAAGATTGGGAGCGGAGACATTAAATTATATAAGATGCCGGGGTTTGTTAAAAGGGCATAAGTGGAGAAGATGTGAGGGTGTCTAGGAGGGGTCACAGTTTACTAAAAAGGGGTCACCCATTTAAGACCAATGAGGTTTTGTTCTCTGAGAGTGGTGAGTCTTTGGAACTCAAGGAACACTGGAGGCAGAGTCTTTGAATGTTCTTAAGACGGAGATGGGTAGGTACTCAAAGGTCGGTGGGAACGTGGAGATGGGCTCCCAATTGGATCAGCCACGACTGCGTTAATTGGTGGAGCAGGTTGACTGTTTCTCCGAGTTCCAATGTTCAGTTTCTGTTGTATTTTCCAATCACCCTTCAGGCCAGATACAGAACAATGATGTTCTGTTGACTCTCTCCTGTCCCACTGAGGTCATGTGTAATGTGTGTTGAATGGATGCCCCGGTAGGGACCGCTGTCGCAGGAGCACGAGAAGGCCATTCCGCCCCTCCAGTCTATTCTGCTATTCAACAGGATCGCAGTTGGTCTGATCTTGGCCTTGGCTCCACTTTCCTGCCTGTTCCCCACGTCTACTGGTCCTTGCCAGCTTACCAACACCCGACTTCCGTGCAGCCCGTACGTACGAGTGAGTGTTTGGGAGACCAGCCGGATGGATTTGCGCGGGGCTGCAGACATCTTCTGCCGGGAGGGAACTTGGTTCATGGTCACATTTCCAACTTGTGAACTGCTCTGGTTACAAGCAGTTGATGGGCCGTAACCTGGGACCGACCTGCATCTCGTCCTCGGATCCACTCAGTGACTCCTCCACTGCTCCCTGGCTTAGGGAACTCCTCAATTCTGGACTTTCTCCAAGAAGAAATTCCTCATCTCTGTTTAAATGGGTTGACAACTTGTCCTGAAACTATATCAATGTCAAGTTTATTGTCAGATGCACAAGTCCGTGTGTGCACAGGTGCAATGGAAAACTTACTTGCAGCAGCATCACAGGCACAGAGCGTCAGATAAGCAGCATTCACAAGAAAAACATAAATTATACACAATTTGTACAAGAGAACACAATTAGAACAAAAAAAGTCTATTTTAGTGCAAAGTGATCGAAGTGGTCACAGTGTTGCTAAACTGTAGTGATTAGGGTTGTGCCGGTTGGTTCAAGAACCGAATGGTTGAAGGGAAGTAGCTGTTCCTGAACCTGCTGGTGTGGGGACTTCAGGCTTCTGTACCTCCTGCTCGATGGTAGCTGCGAGAAGATGGCACGGCCCGGATGGTGGGGATCTTTGATGATGGATGTTGCCGCCTTGAGGCAGCGCCTCCTGTAGATACTCCCGATGGTGGGGAGGGATGTGCCCGTGATGTATTGGGCAGAGTCCACTCCTCTCTGCAGCTTCTTACATTCCTGCGCATTCGAATTGCCGTCCCAGACCGTGATGCAAACAGTCAGGACACACTCAATGTGGGGAAATATCCTCTCAATATCTCTGTTGTCAATCCCACTCAGCATCTTTTATGTTTCATTGAGGTCACCTATACTGCTTTAAGACTCCACAGTGTATAAGCTTAGTCTTTCTTCATTAAATAACCCCATAATACCCAGTGAACCTTCCCTGCACTGAACTCAGTGTAATTACATCCCTCTTTAAATAAGGGAATTAAGACTGCATTCAGTACTCCAGGTGTGGTCTCACCAAAACCCTTTTACGAGATTAGGAGTTGGGATGTTATGGTGAGGTTGTATAAGACATTGGTGAGGCCAAATTTGGAGTATTGTGTGCAGTTCTGGTCACCTAACTATAGGAAGGATATCAGTAAGATTGAAAGAGTGCAGAGGAGATTTACTGGAATGTTGCCGGGTCTTCAGGAGTTGAGTTACAGGGAAAGATTGAACAGGTTAGGACTTTATTCCTTGGAGCGCAGAAGAATGAGGGGAGATTTGATAGAGGTTTACAAAATTATGAGGGGTATAGACAGAGTTAATGCAAGCGGGCTCTTTCCACCTAGATTAGGTGAGATAAGTACGAGAAGACATGGCTTTAGGGTGAAAGGGGAAAGGTTTAGGGGGAACATTAGGGGGATCTTCTTCATTCAGAGAGTGGTGGGAGTGTGGAACGGGCTGCCGTCTGATATAGTGAATGCAGGCTCACTCTTAAGCTTTAAGAATAAATTGGATAGATACATGGACGGAAGAGGTCTGGAGGGTTATGGACTGGGTGCAGGTAAATGGGACTAGCGGAATAATGTTTTGGCACAGACTAGAAGGGCCAAATGGCCTGTTTTCTGTGCTGTAGTGTTCTATGGTTCTATTTCCCTATTTTTCCAAATCCAAACAGTTACTTGCTTACAGCTCAGTGACAACCCAAGCCAATCACACGTAACGTGACGTAGAGATGGTACTGCAGCAAAGCCATGCCTTCCACAAAACCAGCACGTCCCCATCCGCTTCACAGTGAAAGCCACGGTTTTGTGTTGAAGTCACTGTGGCAACGTAGGAAATGGAGTTGGCAAATTATGCACATGGAGTGCCCACAAACACCAGTGTAATAGTGGCCTAATGATTAATTTCAGGGTTCATACCTAAACGATTAAAAATTAGCCAAGAGTGTGCTTAGCTGGAATGTCCCCAAAGCAGACAAGTATTTACATCAAGGAGAGGGTAGATGGGACTCAGTCTAATGTCTCATTGGAAAGACCGCCCCCTCCCTCAGTAGTGCCCCCTCCCACAGTGTGACCCTCCCTCAGTACTGCCCCTCCCGCGGTGCGGCACTCCCTCAGCGTTCCATGCATGTGTCAGCCTGGAGTCCCAAGCCTCATTCTGTGCACCCACCAGACTTGAAGTCGGGAACATTCCCAGCTGAGCCACACCCAGCTCTAAAACCCAGCAAACCACACGTTTCCTAAAACACGTCCAAACCTGGCAGAGTGAGACTCCGCCTTGGAATCCTGGCTCAGACGACGATGAGCAGTTACTGAGAATGTTCGTGTTTAACAACAGTTATCAGTACTGCCAGTTATCAGCTGCATCGTCTCCTGCTGAGGTTAATGGACAATTAATATGCAAATGCACCAAATTCATGTAAATCATGGAGTGACTGAAATTGCTGTTTTCACAAAGGTAATGACAGAGAATTGGAAAATGACTGAGTCATGGAGAGGCAGCACGGAAACAGGCCCTTCAGCCCATCAAGTCCATACTGACCATCAATCACCCAGTTACACTGATCCTCCACTAGTCCCAGGAGACAGTGGGGATATTGCATTTCTTCAAGGAGTCTTTCAGCACTTCCTTAAATCTTTCCCTCTATGAGCTCTTCCCATGAACAAACTTGGAATAGAGTGCTTGTTTTGGGAGTCTGGAGTTGGATGTGTGGACAACATGCCCCATAGCTCCCTGAAAGTGATCACACAAGTAAATAGGGTGGTAAGGAAGGCGTATGGCATGCACGCCTTCATTTGTAGGGGAACTGAGCGTAAGAGTTAGGAAGTTATGTTGCAGCTGTATAAAACTCTGGTTAGGCCGCACTTGGAGCATTGTGTACAATTCTGGTCGCCCCCATTACAGGAAGGATGTGGAGGCTTTGGAGAGGGTGCAGAAGAGATTCACTAGGATGCTGCCTGGATTAGAGGGCATGTGCTATAAGGAAAGGTTGGACAAATTTGGGTTGTTTTCTCTGGAGCGTCAAAGGTTGAGGGGAGACCTGATAGTGGTTTATAAGATTATGAGAGGCAAGATAGGGTAGATGGTCAGTCTTTTTCCCAGGGTAGAAATGTCAAATACTAGAGAGCATAGCTTTAAGGTGAGAGAGGGAAGTTTAAAGATGTGCAGGGCAAGTTTTTTTTTATACAGAGGGTGGTGGGTGCCTGGAACGGGCTGCCAGGGGTGGTGGTGGTGGAGGCAGATATGATGGTGGTGTGTAAGAGGCTGTTAGACAGACACATGAATGTGCAGGGAGTGGAGGGATGTGGATCATGGGCAGGTAGAAGGCAGTAGTTTAATTTGGCATCACGTTTGGCGCAGACAATGTGGGCTGAAGGGCCTGTTCCTGTGCTGTAGTGTTCCATGTGTAAACAGTGAGCAGGTAGACGACAGACAAATCGTTCCTTTGGTGATGTTGGTTAAACGTGGTCCCAGGACAATAAGGGGATCTCTGCTGCTGTTCAGGATGGTGGCAACAGGACCTCAATGTCGTAATTTTAGCGTTTGTTTTGATGTTGAGATAACTATTAGGATCGGAATCAGGTTTATTATCACTGACATACATCGTGAAATGTGTTGTTTTGCGGCAGCAGTACAGTGTAAGACATAAAATTACTATAAGTTACAAAAATAAATGAATAGTGCAAAAGAGGAATAACGAGGGAGTGTTCATGGGTTCATGGACCGTTCAGAAATCTGATGGCGGAGGGGACGAAGCTGTTCCTGAAACTTCAGGCTCCTGTATCTCCTCCCTGATGGTAGTAACAAGAAGAAGGCATGTCCCGGGTGGTGAGGGTTCTCAGTGATGGATGCTGCCTTCTTGAGGCACCGCCTCTTGAAGATGTCCTCGATGGTGGGGAGGGCTGTGCCCGTGATGGAGCTGGCTGAGTCTACAACCCTCTGCAGCCTCTTGCGACCCTGTGCATTGGAGCTTCTATACCAGGCGGTGATGCAACCAGTCAGAATGCTCTCCGCCGTACATCTGTAGAAATTTGCAAGAATCTTTGGTGACGTACCGAATCTCCTCAAACTACTAACGAAGTAGAGCCACTGGCGTGCCGCCTTCATGATTGCATCAATGTGTTGGGCCCAAGGTAGATCCTCTGAGACATTGACACCCAGGAATTTGAAGCTGCTCACCCTTTCCACCGCTGACCCCTCAGTGAGGACTGGTGCGTGTTCTCCCGACTTCCCCTTCCTGAAGTCCACAATCAGCTCCTTGCTGATGTTGAGTGTGAGGTTGTTGTTGTGACACCACTCAACCAGCCGATCTACCTCACTCCTGTACGCCTCCTCATCGCCATCTGAGATTCTGCCAAGAATACTTGACAGGGAAACAGGCCACCATTGCTATCTTGGATCTTGCTGTGCACATATTGGTTGCCATGTTTTGTGCTTTACAACAGTGCAGAGACTCCAGAGAGAGCTTTACTGGGGGAAGAAGTGTGTCGTGAGATCTTTATTCCTTCGTGCTGAGTTCTTTCTCCTGACCCCCGGTGCTCCATGCTTCCCCTCTCTCCAGAGATTGGTGTCACCTGAGTCACGCTGTTCCTGGTTCTGAGAGGCCACCTGGGGCCCCCCCACCGGGGTTGCTGTGAGGGTAAGTCACAAGGTATCACTCGCAGTGGCTGCATCTCTAACTAACAGGAAGGAAGAGCTTCGAGGCATTGTTGCTGTGAAAGCACAGGGTACCAGTGCATGCCTCGCAAAGTTAATGGGCCACTCCTAACCCAGCGCCGCCGCCTCCTTCCTGCTGGGAAATCTATCGATCGCTGGAAAATATTCTCAACCCAGCAAGATCAAGGTGAAGCACAAAACAATGTGCTGGAGCAACTCTTGAACTCTTGATTTCCCCGATCTACCTGATTAAACATAGAACGTTACAGCACAGTACAGACCCTTCGGCCCACAATGTTGTGCTGACATTTTATCCTGCTCTAAGATCTATCTAACCCTTCCCTCCAACATAGCCTCCATTTCTCTATCATTCATGTGTCCTAAGAGTCTCTTAAATGTCCCTAATGAATCTGCCCCCACAACCTCTGCCGGCAGTGTCAAAAAACTTACCCCTGACATCCCCCTTATACCTTCTTCCAATCACCTTAGAATTACATCCCCTCATGTTAGCCATTGTCGCCCTGGGAAAAAATCTCTGCCTGTCCAATTGATCTATGCCTCTTATCATCTTGTACACACTTTATTTGTCCACCTGCACTGTACATTCCCTGTAATTACAACATGATATTCCGCATTCTGTTTTCTTTTTACTACCTCAATGTTCTTGCATATGGAATGATCTGTCTGGATGGCACGCAGACAAAAGCTTTTCACTGTATCTCGGTACATATGACAATGATATACCAATACTCAGCGGGTCAGGCAGGGAGGGAAATGGACAGAAGATGTTTCTGGCCGAGACCCTTCACCTGGACTGAAAGATAGAGGGGAGATAGCCAGTGTAAAGATGTGAGGGGAAGGGCTGGCAAATGATAGGTGGGTCTAGGTGAGGAGGGGTATACCTACCGGATACTGAAAGGCCTGGGTAGACTGGACATGGAGAGGATGTTTCCATCAGTGGGAGAGTCTAGGACCAGAGGGCACAGCCTCAGAGTAAAGGGACATCTCTTTAGAACTGGAATGAGGAGGAATATCTTCAGCCAGAGGGTGGTGAATCTGTGGAATTCGTTGCCTCATGAGGGCTGTGGAGGCCAAGTCATTGGGTGTTTTGAAGGCAGAGATTGATGGGTTCTTGATTGGTAAGGGGGTTAAGGAGAGAAAATGGGGTTGAAAATAAAATCAGCTATGATAGAATGGCAGAGCAGACTCGATGGGCCGAATGGAAGGGTCACAGAGCACCAGCGTTAAATGTTAGGACCCTTTCTCCTGCTTGATCTAGTGAACAGGTCGATGGTGATTTGGAACTGAGCCTGTGTGTGTGCACATCTGTCTGTGTCCTGCGGCTGGGTGGCTGAGGTTGGTTCTGGAGCAGAGGTGATGGTGGTTGAACAGTTTCCCATATTTCCTATGGATGGGCTCCACTCCTGCAGGATACTTGTTGAAGGCCAGCTGCAATATTGCGATGAGACTGGTTGGGAAGAGTGTCGGTGTGACAGTGACTGCAGTCTCCCCTGGAAGTCCAGGTGAAAGGTCTCAACCCGAAACATCGACTGTCTATTTCCCTCCATAGATGCTGCCTGACCTGCTAAGTTCCTCCAACACCTCTTGTGTTGCCCTGGGATTTTCTCTGTGGAAGATCCCACTGGTTGCAATCATGACTTGCATATTGTCATATAAAACGGAGACTGAGGACAACATTTGTACCTTCTCTCTCAGACACGTTGAGTATCAGACAAATGGATGAATGACTGGCATTGGTTCATCATTGTCACCTGTACTGAGATGCAGTGAGAAGCTTTTGTCTGTGTGCCATCCAGACAGATTGTTCCATACATAAGAACATTGAGGTAATAAAAAAAACAGAATTCAGAATAAAGTATTACAGTTACAGAGAAAGTACAGGCAGACAATAAGAAAAGATTTCTTTATTGGTCACATGTACATCAAAACACAGTGATATACATCTTTTACTAAGTGTTCTGGGGTCAGCCCACAAGTGTCACCACACTTCCGGTGCCAACACGGCATGCCCACAACTTCCTAACCTGTATGTCTTTGGAATGTAAATTGGAAAAAATGTGTTTTTGAATGGGAGGAAGCCCACGCAGTCATGGGGAGAACGTACAAACTCCTTACAGCGGTCGGAATTGAAACCAGGTCGTTGGCGCTGTAATAGTGTTACGCTGACCGCTACACTACCGTGCCTGCCCTGTTTACTGGATCTGATCTAAACAGAACATGAGACACACAGCAATGTGGTTGATTCACTATCTGCCTTGTGAAATAGTCTGGCAAACCACTCTGTTCAAGGATAATTAGTGATAGGCAATAAATGTTGGCCCAGCTTGCACTGCCCTCATGCAAAATGCGTTCAAAGACACTATACAGAGGTGTAAGGCCACAACAAGGAAGGATGGGTGATCAAGAGTTCATCATTTAGCGCAGGAGAATGAGGGGAGATCTTACAGAGGTATACAAAATTATGAGGGGTATAGACAGGGTGAATGCATGCAGGCTTTTTCCCCTCCGGTTGGGTGAGACTAGAACTAGAGGTCATAGGTTTAGGGTGAAAGGTGAAATATTTAAGGGGAATCTGAGGGGGAACTACTTCACTCAGAGGGTGGTGCAAGTGTGGAACGAGCTGCCAGAGGAAGTGGTGGATGTGGGTTCAATTGTAACATTTAAGGGAAGTTTGGATAGGTACATGGATGAGGGATATGGTCTGGGTGCAGGTAGATGGGACTAGGCAGAAAACCAGGCTGGCATGGACTAGATGGGCCAAAGGACCTGTGCTATAGTGCTGTATGACTCTATGTATGGGAGGTCCATTTCAAGAGTCTGATGACAGTGAGATAGAAGCTGTCCTTGAGCCTGGTGGTACACGTCCTCAAGCTTTTGTATCTTCTGCCCGGCGGGAGAGGGGAGAAGAGAGAATGTTCCCGGGGTGGGAGGGGTCCTTGATTATGTTGGCTGCTTACTGAGCTTTGCACCACTATCTCTTCCTCATGGGGTCATTTCCCACCATGTTTGATCTCCGTATATGAGCAGTGTCTGATGTAGCCAAAACTGGGAGCAAAAGATTCATGAATTGAGGGGCTGCTGTGGAAACGTGGAACGCTACGGGGCTTCGTTTTTAGTACAACGTGTTCCCCAACACAAGTGAGCACGTTAACAGCTATATGAAAATAGCACACATAGGGGTTCACCATCAACAAGTGTAATGAAACAGCTGGCAGTTGCATCCAACACAGTCCATGGTCTGTTGATGGTGTGTGGAAACTTGAACATAGAAAAGTACAGCACAGGAACAGGCCCTTCGGCCCACGATGTTGTGCCAAGCCAATTGCATGAGTAATCAAATGCCCAACTAAACGAATCCCTTCTGCCTGCACGATGTCCATATCCGTCCATTTCCCCCACATCCATGTGCCTATCTAAGAGCCTCTGGAATGCCCTGGCAGCACATTCCAGGCACCCACCACTCTCTGTGTAAAAACTTGCCCCGCACATCTCCTTTGAACTAACCCCCTCTCACCTTAAATGCATGTCCTCTGGTATTAGAGATTTCAACCCTGGGGAAAAGATACTGGCTGTCTAGTCTATCTATGCCTCATAAACCTCTATCAGGTCTCCCCTCAGCCTCCGCCGCTTCACAGAAAACAACCCAAGTTTGTCCAACCTCTCCTCACAGCTCATGCCCTCTAACCCAGGCAGCATCCTGGTGAACCTCTTCTGCACCCTCTCCAAAGCCTCCACATCCTTCCTATAATGGGGCGACCAGAACTGAATGCAATACTCCAGATGCAGCCTAACTGAAGTTTTATAAAGTTCAGCTTAACTTCCTGACTCTTGAACTCAGTGCCTCGACTAATGAAGGCAAGCATGCCCTATGCCTTCTTTACCACCCTATCGACTTGTGTAGCCACTTTCAGGGAGCTATGAACTTGGACCCCAAGATCCCTCTGTTCATCAACACTGTTAAGGGTCTCGCCATTAACAGCGCACTGTCTCTTTACATTTGCTCTCTCAAGGTGCAACACTTCACATTTGGCCGGGTTGATCTCCATCTGCCATTTCTTTGCCCATATCTGCAACTGATCTATATCCCGCTGTATCCTTTGCCAGTCTCCTACACGATCCACGACACCACCAATCTTCGTATCATCTGCAAACTTACTAACCCACCCAGATACATTTTCATCCAGGTCATTTATATACATCACAAACAGCAGAGGTCCCAGTATAGATCTCTGAGGAACACCACTAGTCACAGACCTCCAGCTAGAATAAGTCCCATCAACCACTACCCTCTGTCTCCTACGGGCAAGCTAAGTCTGAATCCCAACGGCCAAGTCACCGTGGATCCCGTGCATCTCAATCTTCTGGGTGAGCCTCCCATGAGGGACCTTGTCAAGCGCCTTACTAAAATCCATGTAGACAACATCCACAGCTCTACCTTCACCAATCACCCTCGTCACCTCGTCAAAAAACTCAATCAAGTTAGCAAGGCACAACTTGCCCTGCACAAAGCCATGCTGACTGTCACTAATTAGGCTACGGTTTTCCAAATGCTCATAAATTCTATCCCTAAGAATCCTCTCCAGTAACTTCCCCACCACTGACGTGAGACTCACCAGTCTATAGTTACCAAGATGATCCCAGTTTCCCTTCTTGAATAATGGAACAACATTAGCTACTCGCCAGTCCTCCGGGACCTCGCCTGTGGCTAGAGAGGGCACGAAGATCTTGGTCAAGGCCCCAGCAATCTCATCGCTTGCCTCTCTCAATAACCTGGGGTATATCCCATCAGGCCCTGGGAACTTATTCACCTTAATGCTCTTTAAGAGACCCAGCGCTACCTCCTCCTTTACCTCGAAATCCCCTGGCTTATTAGCACGCTCCACACTGATCTCCCTGTCCTCCACGTCCTTCTCCTGGGTAAGGATTGATAGTTAGGTCAGATTCAGATCAGTTTTTTGTCATATACACTGGGGTGCAATGAAATTCCTTGCTTGTGTGAAGCTCACAGTGTACAGGGTAATAATAAATACAGCGCCAAGCACAGAACAACAGAATGGAGCAGAGACTGTAATGCAGTCTGTAGTGCAAAAAAAAATGGTAAAGTGACAATAACAGAAGAGCGAGAGTTCAGAGTCTGAAAACGTGGCAGCACCACTGGGAAGAGGATGTGACAGAGGTGACTGGTTCAGGAGTCTGACAGCAGTGGGGAAGAAGCTGTTCCTGAGTCTGGACGTCCGGGCTTTCAAGCTCCTGTATCTTCTCCCAGAAGAGAGAGAAGGGAATGGCCGGGTGGGGGGGCGGGTATCTCTGACGATACTATCAGCCTTCCTGAAGCAACGATGGACTGGATGGAAGGCAGTGTTTACCGCTCTCTTTTCTTGTGACCCTTTTTTACTTCTCCAAAGGTGGTTTGTTCAGTGATTACGAGGTCACATTAGTACAGTTTTACAGTACCTCATGATGTGCACTATTTATAGTTACATATTATAACACGGTCGTCACTATCCAGAGCACACTCGAGCCCCTGTGGGGCATGCTGGTCCTGAAAATCCCCCATTGTTCCCGTGGATACTGCATGTTCCTTCTCCAGGGACACACGGGCACGGATGTAACCCCTGCTTGGGCAGAACCTTTGACTGCCTGCTGCCTGGACCCGTGAATGGCCACCTGGGCCAGGCCCAGGAGCAAACCGACCAGGAGATTCCCCCCCAACCCCCTCCACACCGGGTGACCGAAGATTTACTGCACCTGGTATTCCCAGGCGGTCTCCCATCCAAGTACTAACCAGGCCTGAGCCTGCTTAGCTTCTGAGATCAGACGAGATGGGGCGTTTTCAGGCTAGTATGGCCGTAGGCTGTTTACCACTCTCTGCAGGTTCTGATGGTCCAGAGTCAGAAGTGTCAGAGACTACTGAATGTTGGTGTAAGGCTCAGATAATACCTCTTCTGGGCTGCCTCCCTGTCACCTGGATGTGTAGTGTTTGAGGTGGGTGTCACCCAGGGTTCGGTAGGTTTACTCTTCTCTGAATTGAGAGGGAAAAGTCCTTGTCCATCCCGAGCAGCTGTGTAACGAGATTCTCAGATCTATGGGCTGTTCCCAGAGGCACACACCAAGACAGACATCAAGTACTGCTGGAAGATGCACTCTGGTCCGCCCAAAACTTGCTGGTCTTCCAGTGTAAGGAGAGGTCTATAAATGATTGCTGCTGGTTGTCACATCCCAGGCTGCTGGAGTGTGTGCTGAGGGACGCACTGAAGCTTGGTGCAGCCAATGCTAAGGCTCTGTGGGGAAGGTCCACAGTCTAGGGTCCTGCCTCAACTGGACATTGAGGGGCTGGGTCCTGTGTAACAGCCTCTCAAATGCTTTGCTTAAGGAGGAAACAAGTGTTGTTGGTAGCATTGTAAGATTGATTGTACAATGAATGTAAATTGGTAATTGGTTTATTATTGTCACATGTACCGAGGTACAGTGAAAAATTGTTCTGCCTGCCATCCCTACAGATCATTTCATCACATCAGTGCATTGAGGTAGTACAAGGGAAAACAATAACAGAATGTGGAGTATAGTGTTACAGTTACAGAGAAAGTGCAGTGCAGGCAGACAATAAGGTGCAAGGTCACAGCGAGGTAGATTGTGAGGTCAAGAGTCCATCTTATCGTACTGGGGAATCATTCAATAGTCTTATAACAGCGGGGTAGAAAGCTTACAGGACGTTGGCTTTCATAAGTCGTGGGATCGAGTTTGAGCCGCGAGGTAATGATGCCAGCTTACAAAACTACTCTGGTTAGACCACACTTAGAGCACTGTGACCAGTTCTGGTCGCCTCATTATAGGAAGGATGTGGAAGCATTGGAAAGGGTGCAGAGGAGATATACCAGGATGCTGCTGGTTTAGAGAGTATGGATTATGAGGAGAGACTAAGGGAGCTAGGGTTTTACTCATTGGAGAGAAGGAGGATGAGGGGAGACATGATAGAGGTGTACAAAATATTAAGAGGAATAGATAGAGTGGACAGTCAGCGCCTCTTTACCAGGGCACCAATGCTCTCAATACAAGAGGACATGGCTTTAAGGTAATGGTGGGTAAGTTCAAGGGAGATATCAGAGGAAGGTTTTTTCACCCAGAGGAGTGGTTGGTGCATGGACTGCGCTGCCTGGGGTGGTGGTGGAGGCTGATATGTTGGTCAAGTTCAAGAGATTGTTAGATAAGCATATGGAGGAATTTAAAATAGGGGGATATGTGGGAGGAAGGGTTAGATAGTCTTAGGAGTGGTTTCAAGGTCGGCACAAACATGGTGGGCTGAAGGGCCTGTATTGTGCTGTATTGTACGATGGTTCTATGGGGATAGAAGCTGTCCTTGAGCCTAGTGGTACGTGCTTTAAGGATTTTGTATCTTCTGCCTGATGGGAGAGGGGAGAAGAGAGAATGTCTAGGTCCGTGGGACCTTGATGTAAAGATGTGTAGTAACTGTAATTACTGCATATATTATCAAGAGAGTTTTTTTTTAAAGTTGGTGATATAGTGGACAGTTATTTAAATTTAAAACGAGATCTTGATCAGCTGGATCAGCTGGGCCAGTGGGCTTGAGGATTGGCAGATGGAGGTTTAGTACAGATAAACACGAGCTGTTGCATTTGGTAAGTCAAACCAGGGCAGGACGTGCACAGTAAATGGAGGGCCCTGGGCAGTGTTGTAGGACAGGGGGACCCAGGGGTAACAGGTACATAGTTCCCTGAAAGTGGTGACACAGGTAGACAGAGTGGTGAAGAACGTTTGGCATCTCCATCTCCCCACCCCCCCCACCCCCGTCTCTCTCCCCAGCCCACAGTGCAGGCCTCACTCACTCCCGCTTTCCCCTCTGGCCACAGGTGACAGTGTGGATAGCCCCCCCACTGCGAGCCCGGACGGACCCCTCGCTGTGCCGGGGACCCCGCCCCTGAAACGGAAAAGCAAGCTGGCGTCCATCACCAACATCTTCAAACCGTGGAAATGGAGGAAGAAGAAGCCAAGCGAGAAGTTCCAGGAGACCTCTGCACGTAAGTCACTCGACACCCTACCTCACCGAGGCAACTTCCACCCCTC
This sequence comes from Pristis pectinata, assembly GCF_009764475.1. Taxonomy (NCBI): domain Eukaryota; kingdom Metazoa; phylum Chordata; class Chondrichthyes; order Rhinopristiformes; family Pristidae; genus Pristis; species Pristis pectinata. Next base: position 141,316,669 of record NC_067407.1, on the reverse strand, counting down.
CCATCCCTCCCCGCCCCTCCCGCGGTCTGTCTCTGGATCACCTCCTCTCTGCATCTGGGGGGACAGTGGGCATGGATCCAAGGCCCAACAACTGGCCCAGATCCATCATCAGACGCCACCCTTTTTCCTATGGTCGCTCACTCTCCTGGTGGTCCCACAGTGCCAGTGAGATGTGGAGACTGGGTGACTGCCCTCATGCACTGGGATCAACCATGTGACCTGAGGTCTCCACCAATGAGCTGCGGAGTCACACAGTACAGGCCCTTCGGCCCAACTGGTCCATGCCGACCAAGGTGCCCTATCCAAGCTAGGCCCATGTTTGGCCCATAACCTTCTAAACCTTTCCTATCCATGGACCTGTCCAACTGTCTTTTAAACGTTGTTATTGTCCCTGCCTCAACCACTTCCTCTGGCAGCTCGTTCCATGTAGACACCACCCTTTGTGTGTGTAAAAAATAATTGCCCCTCCAGTTCCTATTAACTCTTTCCCCTCTCACCTTAAACCTGTGCCCTCTAGTTCTTGATTCCCCAACCCTGGGAAAAAGACTGAGTGCATTCACCCTATCTGCGCCCCTCATGATTTTATACACCTCTATAAGGTCACCCCCCCAGTCTCCTATGCTCCAAGGAATAAAGTCCTAGCCTGTCTAGCCTCTCCCTATAAGTCAGGCCCTCAAGACCTGGCAGCATCCTTGTAAATCTTTTCTGCATTCTTTCTGTTTAATGACACCTTTCCTACAGCAGGGCGACCGATACTGAACACAGCTCTCCAGGTGCGGCCAATGAGAGTGAATAAATGTGAACTGGTGAGGTGGTGTAACCCGGAGTGGGTGAATGCAGTGGCAAATCGGGATTGGAAAGTGAAATAAAGAGAGGGGAGGAAAGGACGGATTGAGAGAGGGGAAAGGAAGGAAAATGATGTTTTTAAAGATCTGCAACAATAATTAAAACTGGAAGGGATAAGACACTTGTACCAGAGTCAAGGCTGGGTTTTCTCAGCTGGCTTCAGTAACTGGGACTTCAGAGGGATGTCCTTGGGAGAGTGCCAACAGAGTTCCCTGTCCGACGTGGGGGGGCCACTGAGGTGGTTCCCATCCGACATAGGGAGAGAGCTGAGGGAGGTCCCCGATGTAGGGAGGGAGCTGAGGGGGGGGGGGGGTCCCCGATGTAGGGAGGGAGCTGAGGGAGGTCCGAGTCCGATGTAGGGGGGACGCTGAGGGGGGTCCGAGGTGCGATGGAGGGAAGGCGCTGAGGGGGGTTGGCACTGAGTAGGGACCGGGGAGAGCCCTGGTCAACGTCAGGACAGCCCTCAGGAGTGTCCAGACCAACGAGGGACAGTGCCGAGGGAGGGACAGTGCGGCCGATCCTGGCAGATGGAGGGACCGTCTAGAGGGAGACTCCAGTGGAGGGAGGGACAGTTTTGAGGGAGACTCCAGTGGAGGGAGGGACAGTGTTGAGGGAGCTGGTGGAGGGAGGGACGGTGTTGAGGGAGCTCCCGGTGGAGGGAGGCTCAGTGTTGAGGGAGCTCCTGGTGGAGGGAGGGACAGTGTTGAGGGAGACCCCCAGGGAAACCATGATTGACCAGCACCAGTCGAGCTGGCAGGTTCAGAGGGACACAAGTTTACCAGTAGTTAACGTTCCGAGCCAGGCGGAGGGACTGCTAGCAGTGGCGACCAATCACCTCACCAACAGCGTCCTCAGACATGGAGCACAGTCTCAGCTCGGGACTGGTACACTTAGTGCCAGGCGGTGTGACACACACAGTGAGATGTTCTCCTCCTGAAGATCACCGCAGGGTGACGTAACTTGGAGAACAACCAGAATTCTGCCTTTAGGCAGGCAGCAACAGTCGCCTGTAGTTGGGCGTCGCCATTGGCGACCAGACTCATCCTCACGCCTGATGTGGCGACAAATTGAGGCCTTTCACCTTGGTGTGACCCTCGGCTCAGTCCCCAGTGAGCGTTACATTGGGGGAGGAGCCCGTCTCGTGCTCGAGAAGCAAACCCAGAGCACAGTGTCCCTGAATGACCCCCCCAGAGTGTATCAGCCGTGAGATGCATCTCTCTGCAGTGAGAACTCAGTGATAGGTTTCCCCAGTTTATGGTGACCAGATTGGGACCATCATGGAAAATTGTTGGCATGGATACATCTCCTTTTGTAAATTGTGCTGTCTGTGCTTTAGACGAATGGCTGATCATTTGACCCTTTTATCATTAACAACAATTTCTCGAATAAAATCACCCTCTCGCACTGGGGAAGAATGTCCTTCCAACCATGACGTGCACGTGTCTCCAGGGTAACCCATTCCTTCACGTGCAGGGCCGTGTGCTGTGCCTTTTTGGTGTCAGGCGATGAATGCCACTAAATTCAGTTTATTGTCACAGGCAGACGTACCCAGGGTGTAAATGCTGTGAAGGTTAGCTTTTCTCAGCAGCAGCTCAGTACGTCACAGACACGATAAACACAAATTACTTAAACTTAAATTAACATAGGTTATACATAGTCATCAACTTCCTTCAGAGTCCGTTTCCTGAGCCCTCCCAGCCTTGACCTTGCTCGGTTGTGACACCGTCTCCTCCATTTGGACCCACCTGCAATCTCCAGCTTCCCATGAAAACCTTTATCCCCTCAGCGCACCACGCTTCTGATCATTGAAACTGCTCTGTAGTTCCCGGGTTACGTAAGGGTTCCATTCCTGAGAACGGTCTGTAAACCGCTGCCTCCATCCGTCAGGAGCATCCATTCTCTGCAGCTCCCCACATTGTATCACTCTAGGTACAATTGCTATAAATCTTTCACTTCACTGAATAATCACCCAAATTAAACAAATGGAGTGTATACTGTATCCAGTCATGAATGAATGCCATGTAACAGATTATTAGTATTACTAGCTTGAAAAATGGTTTAAACATTTCTAGGAGAATTTGCCTAAAGTTGGATTTCTCTGCAAATCAGGTCACATGTAACCCAGGGAGCCCTTGTCTTCTCTCAACAGCAAGAATGATAGGATAGTCTTTCCAATCTTCTCCAGCTAATTTGATGACTATGTACTGTATTTATAATTACAACACACTGTAATTTGAATCCAATGCTTTGATCTCTCTCAAGTCTAAATGAAAACCATCGACTCTTCTTTGATTCTTATGTTCGTTATCATTATCAGCTGTTTACATTTCTCTTTGTGGGGTGTGGCTGACGAGACCAGCATTTATTGCCCTTGAGAAGGTGGTGGGGAGCTGCCTTCTTGAGCCACTGCAGTCCTTCTGGTGAAGGAGCTCCCGCCGTGTTGTTGGGGAAGGATTTCCAGGGTTTAGACCCAGTGACGATGAAGGAACGGCGATTAAGTTGTAACCATCGTCAACTTTCCATGTTCTAACCATTACTGACTCCAACAATCAGGAGAGACTGTGGAACACCCTCCTCAAATTCAGCTGCCCGCAGAAATACAGTTCCTTTCTCTGCTTGTTCCACAGTGAGTTCAAGAGTCAGGAAGTTATGTTGCAGCTTTATAAAACTGTGGTTAGGCATCTGGAGTATTGCATTCAATATGCATTGCATATTAGGAAGGTGTGGAGGCTTTGGAGAGGGTGCAGAAGAGGTTCACCAGGATGCTGCCTGGATTAGAGGGCATGAGCTGTGAGGAGAGGTTGGACGAATGTGTGTTGTTTACTCTGGAGTGTTGGATGCTGAGGGGAGACCTGATAGAGGTTTATAAAATTATGAGAGGCAGAGATAGGGTAGACAGTCAGTATCTTCTTCCTAATGTCTAATACCAGAGGGCATGCATTTAAGGTGAGAGGGGGAAAGTTCAAGGGAGATGTGCAGGACAAGTGTTTGACACAGAGAGCGGTGGGTGCCTGGAATGTGCTGCCATGGGTGGGGGTGGAGGCAGATACGATAGAGGTGTTTAAGAGGCTCTTAGATGGGCACATGAATGTGCAGGGAATGGAAGGATGTGGACACTGTGTAGCCAGAAGGGACTGGTTTAGTTAGGCGCTTAATTACTAGTTTAGTTAGTTCAGCACAACGTTGTGGGCTGAAGGGCCTGTTCCTGTGCTGTACTGTTCTAGGTTCTAATGGCACACAAGCCGTGATGTTAATCAGAGGGTCTATAACAGAACAATTCTCGGTGAAGACAGCACCAAACAAGGCCATGTTGTTACCCCAACATTTTTCTCAATTTTCCTCACTGCAGTGTTGTACTTCACCTCCACCAAACTTCCCACAGAGTGGAGCTAATCCTCAGACGTCTTTAACTGTTTAACCCACGGCAGCTACACTCCAGAACCAAAGTCACCTGACCCCAGTAGTTGATCTGAAGCGCACTGTTGGCCCTTATGTTTGTGTATGTTCAGAGATCATTAACACACGTTATCGACCATTCAGTGAAGCATCTCAAGGACCTCTCCCTGCATGGCTCTGCTGTCCGACACTGAAGGTTCACAGTGAGAGCCTGATAATGGAGACCACCGCCGGATGCTGAAAGGCCTGTATAGAATGGACGTGCAGAGGATGTTTCCATCAGTGGGAGAGTCCAGGATCCGAGAGCACAGCCTCAGAATAAAGGGACGTCCCTTTAAAACTGAGATGAGGAGGAATTTCTTAAGCCAGAGGGTGGCGAATCTGTGGAATTCGTTGCTATGGACGGCTGTGGAGGCCAAGTCATTTGGTGTATTTAAGGCAGAGATTGACGGGTCCTTGATTGGTAAGCGGGGGGGGGGGGAGTGGTTAAGGGTTATGGAGAGAAGGTGGGAGAATGGGCTTGAAAAGAATCAGCGTCGGCACAACATTGTGGGCCGAAGGGCCTGTACTGTGCTGTAGTGTTCTATGTTCTATCTCCAACTCTTCCCATTCTCAGCTCCTCTCTCCTCCCATTGCAGGGGATACATTTGTGTCCAGTGTCCACACAAGCCCTCACTCTCCCATGGATTTCCTGATCTCCCACCTCCTCCATTTCCTGTGCGGTCAGTTCTGATGACGCCGTCGAATCTTCTGACATTTCCTTTCTCCTCGGTTGTGTCCGGTCACCACCACCGTTGGTGAGGTTCTCAACCACATCTGCTTCATTAAGTAATCAGACCAATAGAGTGGGGAGCTGCAGAGAATGGACACTCCTGACGGATGGAGGCAGCGGTTTACGGACCGTTCTCAGGAACAGAACCCTTACGTAACCCGGGGCCGACAGAGCAGTTTCAATGATCAGAAGCGTGGTGCGCTGAGGGGATAAAGGTTGTAATGGGAAGCTGGAGAGTGCAGGTGGGTCCAAATGGAGGAGACGGTGTCACAACCGAGCAAGGTCAAGGCTGGGAGGGCTCAGGAAATGGACTCTGAAGGAAGTTGATGACTATGTATAACCTATGTTAATTTAAGTTTAAGTAATTTGTGTTTATCGTGTCTGTGACGTACTGAGCTGCTGCTGAGAAAAGCTAATCTTCACAGCATTTACACCCTGGGTACGTCTGCCTGTGACAATAAACTGAACTTGGTGGTATCCATCGCCTGACACCAAAAAGGCACAGCACACGGCCCTGCACGTGAAGGAATGGGTTACCCTGGAGACACGTGCACGTCATGGTTGGAAGGACATTCTTCCCCAGTGCGAGAGGGTAATTTTATTCGAGAAATTGTTGTTAATGATAAAAGGGTCAAATGATCAGCCATTCGTCTAAAGCACAGACAGCACAATTTATAAATGGAGATGTATCCATGCCAACAATTTTCCATGATGGTCCCAATCTGGTCACCGTAAACTGGAGAAACCTATCGCTGAGTTCTCACTGCAGAGAGATGCATCTCACGGCTGATACACTCTGGGGGGGTCATTCAGGGACACTGTGCTCTGGTTTTGCTTCTCGAGCACGAGACGGGCTCCTCCCCCAATGTAACGCTCACTGGGGACTGAGCCGAGGGTCACACCAAGGTGAAAGGCCTCAATTTGTCGCCATATCAGGCGTGAGGATGAGGCCGGTCGCCGTTGGCGACGCCCAACTACAGGCAACTTGCTGCCTGCCTAAAGGCAGAATTCTGGTTGTTCTCCGAGTTGCATCACCCTGCAGTGATCTTCAGGAGGAGAGCATCTCACTGTGTGTGTCACACCGCCCAGCACTAAATGTGCCAGTCCCAGACTAGTGGCACCATGGTTGGAGTGTGCAGTTCTGTTCGCCCCAGTACAGGAAGGGTGTGGAGAGTGGTGCAGGAGAGGTTCACAAGGATACTGTCTGGATTAGAGGGCATGAGCTATAAGGAGAGGTGTGACAAAATTGGATTGCTTTCTCTGGAGTGTCAGAGGCTGAGGGGAGATCTGTTAGAGGTTTATAAGATTATGAGAGGCATAGATAGAATCTTTTTCCCAGGTTAGAAATGTTAAATATTAGAGAACATTTGAGAGGGGGAAAGTTTAAAGGAGATGTGCAGAGCAAGTTTTTTTTACACAGAGAGCAGTGGGTGCCTGGAACGGGCTGCCAGGGGTGGTGGTGGAGGCAGATACGATAGTGGTGTTTAAGTCAGGCAGTTGGATCATTTGGACGAAGACCGATTTAGTTTCATTTGGCATAGCGTACAGCACAGACATGGTGGGCTGAAGGGTCCGTTCCTGTGCTGTTCTGTTCCATGTTCTAACCGATATCAGACACCTGAAGCAGAGGGTCTCTTTGAGTTCAGAGGTGGGGAGAGATTGCTGAGATAAGTTTCAAGGACGTTCTCCTTAAAGAAATGCCACGTCCCCACTGAGAAGGGGCAGAGTGGGATGATGTTGGGACTCTCGAGTCTATGGATGGAGCTGTACCCCTCACAAACCCACCCATCCTGTCCACCACCTCTTGCACTGTCTGTGGAAGCGTCTGTCACCACAGAACCCGTGGAAGTGAGCCACCCTCAATATGAGGGCATTCCTAAGAAGATGATAAAGGGTTAGTCAAAGGTGTCAGAGGGTGAGAGTGAAGGATTGTTATTCACATTGGAGGCCTGGGACCAGTGGTGTGCCACAGGGATCGGTGCTGGGTCCACTGTTGCTTGTCATCTGTATTAACGATTTGGATGACAATGTTGTTAACATAGAACATAGAAAACCTACAGCACAATTCAGGCCCTTCGGCCCACAAAGCTGTGCTGAACATATCCCTACCCTAGAAGTTACTAGGCTTATCCATAGCCCTCTATTTTACTCAGCTCCATATACCAATCTAACAGTCTCTTGAAAGACCCTATCGTATCAGCCTCCATCACTGTTTCCGGCAGCCCATTCCACACACTCACCACTCTCTGAGTAAAAAACTTACCCCTGACATCTCCTCTATACCTGCTCCCCAGCACCTTAAACCTATGTCCTCCTGGGGTCACCAATTCAGCCCCGGGGAAGAGCCTCTGACTATCTACCCTATCAATACCTCTCATCATCTTATACACCTCTATCAGGTCACCCCCTCATCCTCCAAGGAGAAAAGGCCGAGTTCCCTCAACCTGCTTTCATAAGGCATGCTCCACATTCCAGGCAGCATCCTTGTAAATCTCCTCTGCACCCTCTCTATGGCTTCCACATGTTTCCTGTAGTGAGGCGACCAGAACTGAGCACAATACTCCAAGTAGGGTCTGACCAGGGACCTATATAGCTGCAACAATACCTCACGACTCCTAAATTCGTTTCCCCGATTGATGAAGGACAATACACCATATGCCTTCTTAACCACAGAGTCAACCTGCACCACCACTTTGAGTGTCCTATGGACTCGGACCCCAAGATCCCTCTGATCTTCCACACTGCCAAGAGTCCTACCATTAAGACTATATTCCGCCAACATATTTGACCTACCAAAATGAACCACTTCACACTTATCTGGGTTGAACTGCAACTGCCACTTTTCAGCCCAACTCTGCATCCTATCTATGTCCCGCTGTAACCTCTGACAGCCCTCCAAACTATCCACAACACCCCCAACCTTCGTGTCATCCGCAAACTTACTAACCCACCCCTCCACTTCCTCATCCAGGTCGTTTATAAAAATCACAAAGTTTAAGGGTCCTGAGGTACACCACTGGTCACCGACCTCCACTCAGAATACGACCCTTCAACAACCACTCTTTGCTTTCTGTGGGCCAGCCAGTTCTGGATCCACACTGCAACGTGGTTAGTGAGTTTGTAGATGACACCAGAATTGGTGGGTGTAGTGAAGATTACAGCAGGATCGAGATCAACGGGAAGTGGGCCAAGGAACGGCAAGTTGGAACTTAACTTGGACGAGCGCGAGGTGTTGCATTTTGGGAAGTTAAACCAGGGCAGAACTTGCACAGTAAATGGTCGGGCCCTGGGGAGTGTGTAGAACAGAGAGACTGAGGTGTGCGGGTACATAATTCCCTGAAAGTAGTGACACAGGTAGAGGGGGCGGTGAAGAAGGCGTATGTCCCAGTTAAGATAAGATCTCTTTATTAGTCACGTGTACATCAAAACACACAGTGAGATGCATCTTTTGCGTACGGTGTTCTGGGGGCAGCCCGCAAGTGTCGCCACACTTCTGGCGCCAACATAGCACGCCCACAACTTCCTAACCTATCCGTCTTTGGAATGTGGGAGGAAACCGGAGCACCCCGAGGAAACCCATGCAGACATGGGGTGAACATACAAACTCCTTATAGACAGCGGCCAGAATTGAACCCGGGTCTCTGGCGCTGTAATAGCGTTACGCTAACCGCTACACTACTGTGCCGCCCATCGGTCTTGCCTTCATTGGTCAGGGCATGGAGTACAGGAGTTGGGATGTTATGTTACAGCTGTACAAGACATTGGGTGAGACCACACTTGGAGTGTTGTGCGCAGTTCTGGTCACCCAGCTATAGGAAGGACGTCATTAAGCTGGAGAGGATGTGGAAAGATTCACAGGGATGTTACCAGGACTGGAGGGCTTCAGTTATAGAGAGAGGCTCAATATTTTGTGATTTTTTTTTTTTCCCCCCCTGCAGCATAGGAGGCTGAGGGATGACCTTATAGAGGTTTATAAAATCATGAGGGGCATAGATAAGGGTCTTTTTCCCAGGGTAGGGGAGACTAGAGGGCATAGATTTCAGTCGAGAGGGGAAAGATTTAAAGGGACCTGAGGGGCGAGCTGCCAGAGGAAGTGGTTGAGGCAGGTACAACTTCAACTTTTAAAAGGTATATGGGACAAACACAGGCAACTGGAATTAGCTCCGATAGACAACTTTGTTGGCAGGGATGAGTTGGGCCGAAGGGCCTGTTTCTGTTTGGTATAACCCTTCTGACTGTAAGGGACTGGACCGTTAAGGAAGGAAATCGCCACGTCTGTCTATTTATGTTGGCTGATTCTCAGTCACATGGGCGGCTCTTTAACAGTGTGAAGGGGCCCAGGAAACCACTCTGTTCAGTGTCAGCTTGGGTACAAGCAATAAAAACTGCACATGCCAGTGACACCCAGATTAGACTCGTACAGCACAGAACCAGGACCTTCACCCATCCCGTCCATGCCAGCCATTCTCGGCCACATTAGGACCATATCCATCCATGCCTTGCCTATTCCAGTACTTGTCTCTGAAACAGAGTGATTGTGTCTGATTCCGCCAGCACGTTCCAGGTATCAGGCACTCTCTGTGCAAAGTAAGACTAAACTTGCCCCTCAAATTCTGAGGATGAATTTTAAAAATTTAACACAACATTTCTGCTTTTCAGTTGCAATTCTCTGGAAGGATTTGGCTTTTACAGGCTCGTTCTGAATGTCTGCACCCGCTCCTGTTATGTCACAGTGTTGACTGGTTGACAAAATCAGTCTTTATCTCATGTGAATGCTGAAATGTGCAGATAAAACAGTTAAAAGCAGATTATTTCATTTAGTCGCTGATCCAGGAGTGTTTCAACACAAAATTAGCCAGCTGTGGAGCGGATTAGAAGAGGCTTTTCCACACACAGCCATAGAATGGGGTCTCTTTGAAAGTGCAGCGATTAATTAATACTGCGTTAATTAACTCCTTGACAAAGAAGGGCATTGAGTTTCTAGCTTCCAGCAGCGTTACAGTCCACGAGGTCACGACTGGGTAAAAAGACGTGCTTTTTCTGGTTGTGTTTACTGGAGTCTCGGGATTTGCCGAAGTACTTCACTCCAAACAGCGTCATGGAGTCACACAGCACGGAAACAGGCCCTTCGGCCCATTGATCCATGCCGACCAAGATTTCCATCTCAGCTAGTCCCATTTGCCCGCGTTCGGCCTGTAAACCCCTCCTACCCATGTACCTGTCCAAATATCTCTTAAATGTTGTAAATGTACCTGCCTCAACCACTTCCTCTGGCAGCTCGTTCCATACACTGACAACTCTCTGGGTGAAAAAGTTGCCCCTCAGGTTCCTATTAAATCTCTCCATCTCACCTTAAACCTATGCTCTCTAGTTCTTGATTCAACCCTGGGAAAAAGACTGAGTGCTTTCACCTTATCTATACTGCTGATGATTTTATACACCTCTATAAGATCACCTCTCATTCTCCTACTCTCCAGTGAAAAAAAGTCCCAATCTGCTCAACCTCTCCATAACTCAGTCCCTTGAATCCCGGCAACATCCTCGTAAATCTCTTCTGCACTCTTTCCGGCTTAATGGAATCGTTCCAATAACAGGGCGACCAAAACCGAACCAAGTGCAGCCTCACCGATGTCCTGTACAACTTCAACATAACATCCCAACTTCTATATTCCGTGCCCTGACTGATGAAGGCCAGCGTACCAAACACCATTGTCATGTTGTTGCAGTGAAGTACGGTATTTCTTTGGGGAGAGCAGTACGGTAGACACAGCAAGATCCCAAGAATGACCGGTGGGTTATCGGTGACGGTGCCGCAATGAGTGTTCCTGATCTGAGATTGGTACCATGTGGTCATTCACTGTCACTTCCAGGGTCTGACCCATGTCCCACCACCCAACTCCCGCCCCCACAGGACATCTCCCCCACCCCCCTTGTACTGCTGGGACGTCTCTCCCCCTCTCCCTGCACCCATGGGACCTCTCCACCCCTGCACCCTTCCTGTACTGCTGGGACGCCTCTCCCCCTCCCCCTACACCCATGGGACGTCTCCATCCCTGCACCGGTGGGATGTCCGCTGTTCCCAGCCCTGAGGTGCCCTCCGTAGTGAAGGATTTCAGGCCAAGCAGGGGGCCCATCGTCAGGGGTGAGCTCTGAGTGTGGCTGGCTACGGACAGGGATCGGTGTTGGATTACAGATCTGCTGTCACTCACTGCCTTCCTCCCCTTGGTATGTGCTCCCTTCACTCTGTTGCTGAGCGAAACCTACTTCAAGGCTCCGACCAGTTTTCTGGACTTGGTGTGTGCGTCCTGCAATCTCCCGAGATCGGCCTGTTCTGACCACAGTGTAACCCCGAACTTGCATCAGTGCATGAAGTCAAGAGTCTGATAACAGCAGGATAGAAGCTGTCCTTGAGCCTGGTGGTACATGTTCTCGAGCTTCTGTATCTTCTGCCCTATGGGAGGGGGGAGAAGAGAGAATGTCCGGGGTGGGAGGGGTCCTTGATTACGTTGGCTGCTTTCCAAAATAAGGGAAGTGTAGACAGAGTCAGTGGAGGGGACTCTGGTTTGCGAGGTGGACTGGGCTGTGTCCACCACTCTCTGGTTTCTCACGGAGAGATCGACTGTGTCCTCCCGTTAACTAACAGCCTCCCTTTCCTCCATTTGCCCTTGTAGTGCTGGAGAGGAAAATATCAACAAGACAGAGTCGGGAGGAGCTGGTCAGGAGAGGCGTGTTGAAGGAGGATCCCGAGCAGGGTAAGTCACCCGGGAAAAGTGGCAGGGGGAGGGAATCTCACTGCACAAACACCTCTCGGAATGAGATACCAGTGGTGAGTCCCAGACTGCAGCTGAGGGCAGAGGACAGGTAACCCCGTGTGATTGACTCACAACTGTTGTCTCCTGACGTGGCCTTACAACCTGCTCAGGGCTCACAACTTTCTCAAGCACGGTGGCTCAGCTGGTAGACCTGTGACTGAGGGGTCAATTCCGACCTCGGGTGCTGTCTGTGTGGAGTTTGCACATTCTCACACCATGTTTCCTCGCACCATCTCTCCACCTCCCCAACTCCCCACCTCCCCCACTCGCCACCTCCCACCTCCCCACCTCCCCCACTCGCCACCTCCCACCTCCCCACCTCCCCCACTCGCCACCTCCCCCGCCCCCCCCCACCTCTCCCCACCTCCCCACTCCCCACCTATCTATCCCTCCATCACTCTATAACTCCCTCCCCGCCCCGTTAAGCCCGGCTGGGAGGCTGTGCTGCCGACATGTCTGCTCCCTCCGCTCTCCCTGGACCACTGCAGTGGAAGCCCTGTGTCCAACACTCCCTCCGCACTGCCCTCAGCTTCTGCACAGACCTCAGTCGGCACTTCCTGCTCGCGTTTCCTGCCTTTCACAGTGTGAGATTGTTGGGAGGGGAGGTGATGTTTTCTTTCTGCCTTTTGAAATGCAGCCACAAGCCTGCCCTGCGCGAGTGTGGGAACGCAGCCTGAGGCACTTCTCACAGCTGCTGTCAGTTAAGGCCACCTCCTGAGGGTGCCAGTGACGAAGGAGTTAAAGGAGTGTGCATGCTTTCACTGGCCCATTTAAATCCATCGGTTCTTTAAAGAGTCCTCGTACAAACGCTTATGAATTTCTATTTGCTTTAGTGGTAATTCTGTTTGACAGGAAGGGTTTGCCCTTCTGTAGTGCCTCTCACATCCCAACCACCTCTAGGCTAGTGAATTGGTAATTGGTTTATTATTGTCACATGTACCGAGATACAGTGAAAAGCTTCTGTTTGCGTGCCATCCAGAGTGATCATTCGGTACATCAGTACATCGAGGTGTACAAAAGGAAAGCAGAATGCAGAATATAGTGTTACGGTTACAGAGAAAGTGCAGTGCAGGCAGACAATAAGGTGCAAGGGCCATGACGAGGTAGATTGTGAGGTCAAGAGTCCATTTTTTTTTAATATATGAGAGGTCCATTCAATAGTCTTATAACAGCGGGATAGAAGCTGCCCTTGAGCCTGGTGGTACGTGCTTTCAGGCTTTTCTATCTTCAGCCTGATGGGAGGGGGGAGAAGAGAGAATGTCCGGGGTGGGTGGGGTCTTTGATTATGCTGGCTGCTTTACCGAGGCAGCGAAAAGTGTAGTTGGTGAGTGTCGTTAGGCTTGTATCTCCTTGAGGTTGGGAGAATGGGAGGGACTTGATTGAAATGTGTACACCAGAGGGATCTTCACAGGATGGTATTGGTATTGGTTTATTATTGTCCACTTGTACTGAGGTACAGTGAAAACTTGCATACCGTTTGTACAGATCAATTCATTACACAATGCAGTTACATTGGGTTAGTACAGAGTGCATTGAGGTAGTACAGGTAAAAACAATAACAATACAGAGTAAAGTGTCACAGCTACAGAGAAAGTGCAGTGCAATAAGGTGCAAGGTCACAACAAGGTAGATCGTGAGGTCATAGTCCATCTCATCGTATAAAGGAACCGTTTAATAGTTTTATCACAGTGGGGTAGAAGCTGTCCTTAAGTCTGGTGGTACGCACCCTCAGGCTCCTGTATCTTCTACCCAATGGAAGGGGGGAGAAGAGAGAATGTCCAGGGTGGGTGAGGTCTTTGATTATGTTGGCTGCTTCACCAAGACAGCAAGAGGTGTAGACAGAGTCCATGGAGGGGAGGCTGGTGTCCGTGATGCGCTGGGCTGTGTCCACAACTCTCTGCAGTTTCTTGCGGTCCCGGGCAGAGCAGTTGCCGTACCAAGCCGTGATACATCCAGGTAGGATGCTTTCTATGGTGCATCGATAAAAGTTGGTGAGAGATGGTGAGGAGACGATGTTTCCTCTTGGTGGAGATTGTAGACTCAGAGATCAACGGTCTTAAATGGACGACCCCCTCATATGACTTACCCCTCGTAGTAAGGGGTCATCCATTGAAGGTGATGCCAAGATGACTATTGTTCTCTCAGATGGCTGAGTCTTTGGCTCACTCTTCCTTACAGGGGGTTGAAGCAGAGTCATTTGTGTAAGGCAGAGGTCGGTCGATAAGCAGGAGGGTGAAAGGTGACTGGGGGGGGCAGGGGGGGGCCAGAGGGAACGGTAGGTTGAGGTTATGCCCCTCGGCCCGCTCCTGCTTCTCGTTGTACGGTGGCAGCCAGAGGGTACACAGCAAGATCCCACGGTTAATTGCCCCCTTGGACAGCACCAACCGGGCCACTTCAGAGAGCAGTCACGGGCCAACTGGATAGGTTGGGTGGAGTCATGCACTGATCCAATTCCTCCTGGGAAGCTCCCGCTGAACCTGCTCCCGTCAAGCAGCCCCATTCTGTGCAAAGAGTGAGGGCACGGTGACGGGTCACTGCCTGTTCCACTCCCTCCATAATCCTACCACCTCTCCATCCCTCTAACCTCTTTCACCCTCACAACCCTCTCACATCTCCGCGCTGCCCCAAACCTGACCGTCTGTTCATCCCTGGTTCCCATCGCTCCACCATCGACAATGGTGCTGTCAGCAGCTGAGGTCCTGAGCCCTGGGATTCCCTCCCTACCCCATATCCCCTGACCCCCTGATCTTCAGCCCAAGTATCTCTTGGTGTTAGAACCTACGACAGTACAGCACAGGAAGAGGCCCTTCGGCCCACCATGTCTGTGCTGACCAAGATGCCAAATTAAACCAATCCCATCCATATGGTCCATATCCCTCTATCCCCTGACTATTCACGTGCCTGTCTAAATGCCTCTTAAATGCCTCTATTGTATCTGCAGCAACAGTCACGAGATGCTGGAGGAACTCAGTGGGTCAGGCAGCATCTATGGAGGGAGATGAACAGTCAATGTTTTGGGTTGAAACCCTTCATCAGGATCTGCCTCTGCCCCCACCCCACCCCTGGCAGCCCATCCCAGGCACCCACACTCTCTGTGCAAAAGACCTGCCCCTCACATCTCCTTTAAACTCTCCCCCTCTCACTTTAAAGCACGTCCTCTAATATTTGACATTTCAACCACGGGAAAGAGACTCTGGCTGTCTACCCTATCTACGCCTCTCATAATTTTATAAGCTTCTGTCAGGTCTCCCCTCAGCCTCCAACAGTCCAGAGAAAACAACCCAAGTTTGTCCAACCTCTCCTTATAGCACATGCCCTCTAATCCAGGCAGCATCCCAGTGAACCTCTTCCACACCCCCTCCAAAGCCTCCACACCCTTCCTGTAATGGGGCGACCAGAACTGCACACAATACTCCAAGCGACCTAACCAAAGTTTTATACAGCTGCAACATGATTTCCTGACTCTTATACTCAATGCCCCGACCGATGAAGGCAAGCTTGCCGTATGCCTTCTTTACCACCCAATCTACTTGTGTGGCCACTATCAGGGAGCTATGGACTTGGACCCCAAGATCCCTCCGTTATGTGTCCTGCCATTAACTGTATACTTCTGAATCAGAATCAGATTTATTATCATTGACTTATATGATGTGAAATTTATTGTTCTGTGGCAGCAGTATGGTGCAAAGACATAAAATTACTATAAATTAAGTGCAAAAGAAAGGAATAACGAGGTAGTGTTCGTGGGTTCGTGGACCGTTCAGAAATCTGATGGCGAAGGGGAAGAAGCTGTTCCTGAATCGTTGAGTGTGGGTCTTCAGGCTCCTGTACCTCCTCCCCGATGGTAGTAACGAGAAGAGGGTGTGTTACATTTGACCTCCCAAAGCGCAGTGCCTCACACTTGCCCATCTGCCATTTTACCGCCCATATCCACAACTGATCCATATCCCACTGTATCCTTTGAGATGGACGGCGCTGGATTTTGGGGAAGCACCTTGGAAATCTGGATGCGTTGCCAGGTTTATCAGTGCATGTTGCTGTTCTTCTCCACCAGAGAGGCTGCGTGAGGGAACTAAACTACTTGTACCTTCATACCGCAAGCAATGAATCTGTGCTGCCCTGCATTGTAGGTCCCGTTGGAGAGTGTGCAGGAGAGCAGGGGAATGAGCCACACTTGAACTGAACTCCCTCTCTGCCCGCCACGGCCCACCCCGCCGCCCCCTTGGATAATTCCAGTTTCAGACGGAAGGGGACGTCAGAGAGAGGTTTCTCGGCCGGGAGCTTGGCTGTGGTGGGGTTAGCGACAGAGGAGCCCGTGTGTGGGTGGGACGTGTTTGCCTGCACACAGTGGGGAATGGGAAACTCGGGCTCACCACTTCCTCCTGTGGCCCTGTTGAACTGCGTGAGATGTCGTCACAACCAC
Source organism: Pristis pectinata (assembly GCF_009764475.1). Taxonomy (NCBI): domain Eukaryota; kingdom Metazoa; phylum Chordata; class Chondrichthyes; order Rhinopristiformes; family Pristidae; genus Pristis; species Pristis pectinata. The sequence continues at coordinate 141,300,420 of NC_067407.1, read as the reverse complement.
ATCCACTTATCTCACATCCTCTTGGTCAACAGGGTCACCCCTGGGCTCTGATGCACAATATCTGGCACCGAATTTGTCCTCCTCCTTCTTCCCCTCCCCCATCTCCCCCATCACCGTCATCCTGCATTCCTCGTGAGTTTATCCCCTTTCCCCATGAACCCCATCCTCATGTTCACTCTGACCCTCCCCATGGGAGGGGGTTCCACACTCCCCCTCCCACATCCTGGGAGAAGGGGGTTCTCACATGAGTATCGACTGTATTTGAAGCATCTGGTATTGTTCGTCAGGGCTTCCCTGCACCCAGCCAAACCTCTCCTTAACTCCGATCAGCCTGCCTGACGGACTTCTCCTTTCTCGACTTCCTGCTTCACCCCAAGAGCTGTTTTTTTTTTTAACTGCTCATTGGGTAACAACAGATCTTATTCAGCGGGACTGAGGGGCCAGTGGCCTTCCTGTACGCCCAGTTCCTCTGCTCCCGGGGCTGTGTGGGAGTGGGGACCGTCCACGGTTGCTCTCCCCACTATGTCCAGCTTCCCCTGGTCTTCATGAGTCATCCCTTGCTGATTCACTCTCTGTGCCCAGTCCAGGGAGAGGGGCATTGTGACCTCACCACTACCACGTAGCCTCAAGTCACGAGACAATTCATTGTCAATCCCTGCCCGGCCATGTGGAATGACTGCGATCGCTGAGCGGCGCAGAATGGGGATGTTTGTGTCATCGCTGGCCTCCTGCAGTGAATGAGCAAGAGCCCCTGGTGACCCAGCTGCAGAGTGGGGTTTCCCCCTCGGTGTTCCCCTGTGGAAGTAATGCCCCGGGACTGCTGCTGCCTTGTAACTGTGTGAGCTGTGGCCGGCTGCTGGGGCGTGGGGGAGGCAGAGAAATTATGCCCAATCCCCACGGACGGGCAACTCAAGAGACGATGGGAGCAGCGGCCAGGAAAAGTTATCCGTCCAGTGAGAGGGACAAAAACAGGATCTTCATATTCAACGGTAAACGAGCCGCGCTTTTGGGCAGCTCTGGCGTTGGGGCGGCGGGAGACGTCATAACTGAGGTTCTAAAGTGATGAGAAATTGGTCAGAATCAACGTGGAGTCATAGAGTTCTACGGCAAGAAAACAGGCCCTTCGGCCCATCTCGTCCATGCTACCAAGTTGTCTACTTGAGCTTGTCCCATTTGCCCACATCCCTCTAAACCTTCCTACCCATGTAACTGTCCGAATGTCTTTTAGATAAGACAAGATCTTTATCAGTCACATCTACATCGAAACACACAGTGAAATGCATCTTTTGTGTAGTGATTTTGGGGGGCAGCCCGCAAGTGTCGCCACGCTTCCGGCGCCAACAGAACATGCCCACAACTTCCTAACCCGTACGTCTTTGGAATGTGGGAGGAAACCGGAGCACCCGGAGGAAACCCACGCAGACACGGGGAGAACGTACAAACTCCTTACAGACAGCAGCGGGAATTGAACCCGGGTCGCTGGCGCTGTAAAGTGTTATGCTAACCACTATGCTACCATAATTGTACCCACCTCTACCACTTCTTCAGGCAGCTCGTTCCATATACCCACCACTGTGTGAAAAAACTTGCCCCTCAGGTCCCTTTTAAATCTTATCCCTGTCCCCTCTACTTTTAGACACCCCTGCCCACAAGAAAAATACTGTGACCAGTCACCTCATCTACGCCCCTCACGATTTTATAAACCTCTATAAGGTCACCCCTCAGCCGCCTCCGCTCCAGGGAGAACAGTCCTGGCCTGTCCAGTCTCTCCTTAGAACTCAAGCCCTCCAGTCCCGGTAACGTCCTCGTGAATCTTTCCTGCACCCTCTCCAGTTTAGAGACATCCTTCCAACAGCTAGGCGACCAGAACTGCACACAGTGCTCCAAGTGCGGCCTCACCGACTTAGAACATAGAACATTACAGCACAGTACAGGCCCTTCGGCCCATAATGTTGTGCCAACGTTTTATCCTGCTCTAAGATCTATCTAACCCTTCCCTCCCACGTAGCCCCCCATTCCCCTATCATTCATGTGACTAAGAGTCTCTTAAATGTCCCTAATAAATCTGCCCCCACAACCTCTGCCGGCAGTGTCAAAAAACTCACCCCTGACATGAAAGAGGCCATTCAGCCCGTTGACTGTTCTGATCCCCAGCGGTGCGTTGCTTCAGGAGGACTGATGGTATCGTCACGGATACCTGCCCCCTGGGCCATTCCCTTCTCTCTCTTCTACCTTCTGGGAGAAGATACAGGAGCTTGAAAGCCCAGACGTCCAGACTCAGGAACAGCTTCTTCCCCACCGCTGTCAGACTCCTGAACCAGTCCCCTCCCTCACATCCCCTTCCCGGTGGGGCTGCCGCGTTCTCGGACTCTGAACTCTCGCTCCTCCATTATTGTCTCTTTACTATTTTCTTTTGCACAACCTCAGTCTGCACTACTGCACTTTGCACCACTTTGGCCCAACTCGTCCCTGCTGACTGTGTTGCCCAGCAACTAGTCCCAACTGCCTGCATTTGGCCCAGAGCCCTCTGAACCTCTCCTATCCATGGACTTATCTAGATGGCTGTTAAATGTTGCTGATGTGCCTGCCTCACCCACTCCCTCCACCAGCAACACAGAGTGGCTGTAGTATGCACTGTCGACAAGATGCACCACAGTTATCTATCCAGGCTACTCCAACGGCACCTCCCAAACCCATCGTCCTTCTCCCATTGAGAATGCCACCCTGGTTTAGTCACGAATCATCCTAGTTTAGGAATATATCCCTGGTCCTTCACTGGTTCCCTCCCCACCAGCGCTGTGGGAGCAGCTGCAGTGCTTCAAGGTGGGAGCCCACCCCCATCTTCTCAAGGACGGGCAGTAAATGCTGGTCTTGCAGGAGACGCCCAGATTCCCCAAACAAACTGCAGAGAGTTGTGGACACAGCCCAGCACGTCACGGACACCAGCGTCCCCTCCTTGGACTCTGTTTGTACCTCTCGCTGCCTTGGTGAAGCAGCCAGCATAATCAAAGACCCCACCCACCCAGGTCATTCTCTCTTCTCTCCTCTTCCATCGGGTAGAAGATACAGGAGCCTGAGGGCACGTACCACCAGACTTAAGGACAGCTTCTACCTCACTGTGATAAGACTATTGAATGGTTCCCTTATACGATGAGATGGACTATGACCTCATGATCTACCTTGTTGTGACCTTGCACCTTATTGCACTGCACTTTCTCTGTAACTGTGACACTTTACTCTGCACTGTTATTGTTTTTACCTGTACTACATCAATGCACTCTGTACTAACCCAATGTAACTGCACTGTGTAATGAATTGACCTGTACGAACGGTCTGCAAGACAAGTTTTTCACTGTACCTCGGTACAAGTGACAATAATAAACCAATACCAATACCAAACTTGGAATTAAAGCTGAAAAGCCGGAAGAGAAAGTTGTGAATCACAACACTCAAACGGCTGAGGCTGCAGAATCACACAGTCGGCACGGAGCCCCTGTCCTTCCCTGTAACCTCCTGCACCCTCCATTTCTCTCGCCCCACCGCTGATGGCCGTCCCTCCTGCTCTCCCAGCTCAGAAACCCCCTCCCTCCCTCATCTACTCTCAACTCCCAAACTGACCACTTTTGGTTTCATGCTTTCTGTGTTCAGTGTCAAATGCTTTCATGAATCACCTTGGGATAGTTCGTTGTAGATTTATAGAGAGATCCGGTGTGGAAACAGGCCCTTCGGCCCGTCGAATCCATGCTGACCATCAAGCACCCACCTTCATTATTCCCATTTTCTATTCTCCCCACGTTCCCACCAACTCCCCACCCCAGATCCTACACACTACAGGCAATCAACCTACCAACCCGCATGTCTTTGGGATGTGGGAGGGAACTGGAGCACCCGGGGGAAACCCACGCAGTCACAGGGAGAACGTGCAAACTCCACACAGACAGCGGCAGAGGTCGGGATTGAACCCGGGTCTCTGCCACCATGAGGCAGCAGCTCTGCTCGCTGCGCCATCCCTGTTCGATCTCTGTGTTAATGGGAGTTGTTGATCTACGTCTGGCTGTCTTGTTAAGGCTCAGTACATCATGCCAGCTCTTGTCTCCACTAAGCTCTCCCCTCTCTTGTCAGCTGGTAGTTCGGAGGTGACAATCACGAATGGACACACCATACACGCCATCCCTATCAGAATCCAACCAGCAGAGGGGAGCACGTTAGAAGCCGTCTCCACAGACACCACTCTGCCACAGGAAACGGGTAATGCAAAAACCATTGGCTCAATTGATGACTTTAGTACAGTTTGAATCCCTCATAAGTACTGAGAGTACTGTGTCCAGTTCTGGTCACCTCATTATAGGAAGGATGTGGAAGCGTTGGAAAGGTTGCAGAGGAGATTTACCAGGATGCTGCCTGGTTTGGAGAGTATGGATTATGAGGAGAGACTAAGGGAGCTCGGGCTTTACTCTTTGGAGAGAAGGAGGGTGAGAGGAGACATGATAGAGGTGTACAAAATATTAAGAGGAATAGATAGAATGGACAGCCAGCGCCTCTTTCCCAGGGCACCAATGCTCAATACAAGAGGGCATGGCTTTAAAGTAATGGGTGGGAAGTTCAAGGGAGATATCAGAGGGAGGTTTTTCACCCAGAGAGTGGTTGGTGCATGGAATGCGCTGCCTGGGGTGGTGGTGGAGGCTGATACATCGGTCAAGTTCAAGAGATTGTTAGATAAGCATATGGAGGAATTTAAGATAGAGGGATATGTGGGAGGAAGGGGTTAGATAGTCTTAGGCGAGGTTTAAAGGTCGGCACAACATTGTGAGCCGAAGGGCCTGTATTGTGCTGTACTGTTCTATGTATGTTCTATAAGGGGCTGTCAGCATCATGTGACAGGGTGAGTTAGGTTTGTGATTCACACCACCTTGTTCAATCTTTTTATTAATTTTCAAATTAATACAGATTAATACGTATAACATCGGTAATTATACACATGATACAAAGAGATCGATCGGACAATCATGACATATATAGTCGTAGATTCACACCACCTGTCTGAGCGAACCTGGCCTGGTTCTCTCCATGTGGAGAATCCAGGGTCCCCTTGCATTCCCGGGAAGCACCTGTCCAGGAGTTGGAGCGACATCTGCTCTGGATTTTGGAGCTGGTATTGCTGGGGACCGTAGAGTCATCCAGCACAGAAACAGGCCCTTCGGCCCAGCTTGGGCCGACCGTTTCCTACCTGAGCTCGTCCCGTTTGCCTGCCTTTGTTCAATAAAGCACTGGTTTGATGTTTAAGATCTACCCTCCTACCTGTTCCCAAAAAAAAACCCCAGACTCTCCTGTTGACCAATGGTCTCCCTATCTCAGCCCCAAATCTATTGGAAGAATCCCCTTCTGTAGATCCTCAGGGTGGAGAATTCCAAAGATTCCTGAGATAAGAAATCATCCTCATCGGTAATGAGGGACCCCTAATGTCCCCCTACGCTAGACACCCCCAACATGGGCAACATCCTCTCCACACCCACCTTGACCATTCCCTCAGAATCTTATTTGTTGCAATAAGTTCACTGCTGCTCCCGCTCCGCCCACTGACAGTGGAGCAGTGGCTGCTACTGGCGCCTCCTCCTGGTGCGGGACCTCACCGACGTGACCCGCCTGGCTTGTGATAACCTGGTGCCTCCCTCTGCCTTCTCGACCTGCAGGGATGTCTGAGCAGAGCCCTCCTTATAAAGTCGGGTCGCCTCAGGGAGAAACACAGCCGTCGCTGCCCGGTGACCACCCTGACCCCACCGCCATCGGCGCTGCTCAGAACGATGACCTTGGCACGATGACCTCCCCTCCGGCGCTCCCAAAACCAACCAACAGGGGCTCGAATGCAGAACGTAAGTTGACCAGCTCTGCTGATGTCAATTGCCCTGGATTAGAGGGCGTGAGCTACAGGGGGAGCTGGGACAAACTTGGGTTGTTTTCTCTGGAGTGTTGGAGGCTGAGGGGAGAGCTGATAGAGGTTTATAAAATCATGAGAGGCGTAGATAGGGTAGACAGCCGATATTTTTTTCCCAGGGTCGAAATGTGTAATACGAGAGGGTGTGCATTTAAGGCGAGAGGGGGAAAGTTTAAAGGAGATGTGCAGGGCAAGTTTTTACGCAGAGCGGTGGGTGCCTGGAACAGGCTGCTGAGGGGAGTGGTGGAAGCAGATGCAATGGTGACGTTTAAGAGGCTCTTAGAGACATGAAGACGCAGGGAATGGAGGGATATGGGTCAGGCAGAAGAGATTTAGTTTAATTCAGCATGATGTTCAGCACAGACATTGTGGAGAGAATGAATGTTCAGGTCAGTGAATCAGGTGCCAGTCAGTCCGGTTGGATGGTTGTAGAGTCATACAGCACAGAAACAGGCCCTTCGGCCCAACCGGTCCATGCCGACTGTGTTGCCCAGCGAGCTAGTCCCATCTGCCCGTGTTTGGCCCATAGCCCTCTAAACCTCTTCTATCCATGGACTTATCCAATTGGCTTTTAGACGTTGCTAATGGGCAGGCACGGTAGTGTAGCGGTTAGCGTAACGCTATTACAGCGCCAGCGACCCAGGTTCGATTCCCGCCGCTGTCTGTAAGGAGTTTGTACGTTCTCCCTGTGTCTGCGTGGGTTTCCTCCGGGTGCTCCGGTTTCCTCCCACATTCCAAAGACGTACGGGTTAGGAAGTTGTGGGCATGCTATGTTGGCACCAGAAGCGTGGCAACACTTGCGGGCTGCCCCCAGAACACTCTACACAAAAGATATATTTCACTGCGTGTTTTGATGTACATGTGACTAATAAAGATCTTATTTTGTCTTATAATGTGCCCGCCTCAACCACTATTTCTGGCAGCTCGTTCCAAATACGCACAACCCTTTGTGTGAAGAAACTGCCCCTGATGTCCCTTTTAAATCTCTTGCCTCTGATCTTAAACCTATGCCCTCTTGTTTTAGCACCCCCTCCCTGGGAAAAAGACTGTGTGCTTTCACCCTGTCTATGCCCCTCATGATCTTATACACCTCTATCAGGTCACCCCGCAATCTCCTTCGTTCCAGGAAATAAAGTCCTTGTCTCCGCAACCTCTCCCTGTAACTCAGGCCCCCAAGTCCAGGCAACATCCTGGTAAATCTTTTCTGCACTCTTTCTAGTTTAATAACATCTTTCCTATAACAGGGCGACCAAAACCTTACACAGTGCTCCAAGTACGACCTCACCAGTGTCTTATACAATTGCAACATAATTTCCCAACTCCTATACTCAGTGCCCTGACTGATGAAGGCCAGAGTGCCAAACACCTTCCTCACCACCCGGTCTACCCGTGACACTGCTTTCAGTGAACTATGCACTTATATTCCTAGGTCCCTCTGTTCCATAACGCTCCCCAGGGCCCTACCATTCACTGTACAAGTCCTACCCTGGTTTGATCTCCCAAAATGCAATACCTCACATTTATCTGGATTGAAAGCTGTTTGCCGATCCTCAGCCCACAGACTCAGCTGATCAAGATCCCCCTGTACTTTTTCATAATCTTCTACACTATCTACAACATCACCTATTATAGTATCATCCCCAAACTTACCAACCACACCTTGTACATTCACATCCAAATCGTTTATATAAATTACAAACAACAAAGATGCCAGCACCAACCCCTGTGGCACACCCCTAGACACAGGCTTCCAGTCTGAGAAACAACCCTCGACCAGCACCCTCTGCTTCCTACCACTGAGCCAATTATGAATCCAGTCCGCTATCTCCCCCTGGATCCCATGCAATCTAACCTTCCAGACTAGCCTGCCATGAGGGACCTTGTCAAAGGCCTTGCTAAGGTCCATATAGAAAACATCCACTGCCCTACCCTCATCTGCTCTCTTGGTTACTTCCTCACAGAACTCCAAAAGATTTGTCAGACACGACTTCCCACGCACAAAGCCATGTTGACTGTCCCAAATCAGACCCTTGCTCTCCAAATGTTGGTAGATCCTGTCCCTCAGAATCCCCTCCAGCAATATACCAACCACCGATGTCAGTCTCACTGGTCTGTGGTTTCCTAGCTTGTTTTTTGCTACCCTTTTTGAACAATGGTACCACATGAGCCACTCTCCAGTCCTCCAGAACCTCACCTGTGGCCAGAGACGAAGCAAAAATCTCTGCAAGGGCCTCAGCAATTTCTTCTCTAGCTTCCCACAGGGTCCAAGAATGCACCAGGCCAGGCCCTGGGGATTTATCCACCTTAATACACCTTAAGGCCTCCAATACCTCCTCCTTCCTAATTCGTATATGGTCCAAGACAACATCACTCATTTCCCACATTTCCTTAGCTTCCATCATTTTCTCCACAGTAAAAACAGAAGAGGAATATTCATTAAAAATCTCTCCCACCTTTACTGTGCTCCTGTCTATCCCAGTGACTAAATCTGCTGTCATTGGCTACAGATTTCTCATCAGCTACTCGACTGCTCAGGGCCCCACTCCCCTGCCACTCTAGTTTAAAACCTCCCGAGTAGCACTAGCAAATGTCCCAGCCAGGATATTGGTCCCCTTCCGGTTCAGGTGCAACCCACATCCCTTTTACAGGTCACCCCTACCCCCAAGTCGATCCCAATGATCCAAGAACAAAACCCAGCCCCTTGCACCAGCTCCTCAGCAAACGTATCCATATTGGTGTTTAGGAGGCTGTTAGACACAGGAATGTGCAGGAGATGGAGGGATACGGATCGTGTGCAAGCAGGATTTAATTTAATTTGGCATCGTGTTCAGCACAGACATGGTGGGCCGAAGGGCCTGTTCCTGTGCTGTACTGTTCTGTTTTCTATGAGGGTCCTAGTTTGAAGTAGCTCCAAGTCTTGGTCTCAGTCTTGGAGACGGTTTGATGTGATGTTTGATGCCCTTGTCCAATCTGATTTCAGATGCATCCTTCCCGTCGGAGAAACTCTCCAGCTCAGCATCGGCGCCCCAGTCCCCACCCTCACTTCAGCCTATGACCAACACTAACCTTCCCTGGGACACCTCCGGCTCCCTCGGCACAGGGGACTCGCTCACCGAGGCTGCGAGACATCCTGACTTCTCTTCCCAACCTTCTCCAGAGCTCCCGAGCAAAAGTGGCTCCTGTGGACCGCTGGTGGACAGTCCTCCTCCCCCACATCTCCTCGACGACGGGGCTGAGATTGAAAGGTCCCAGGACGTGGCACAGTCTGATCCCAAGCAGGAGACAGATGCCCCTTCCGCCGACTCCACCCATCGTCCTCAACGCGACGTGACTGATGGGAAAATGGACGTGTCCCTAGAACGGGCAGGAACCGAACAAGAACTAAAGAGGTAGGTTTGTGAAACCTCTTGTTAGGCTCAATTGACACAAGTAAAACATGTTGTTCTTTGTAGAAGAGAGGTACCTTGGTATTCAAGTACATGGTTCCCTGAAAGTGGTGCCACAGGTAGACAGGGTGGTGAAGAAGGCGTTTGGCGCGCTGGCCTTCATCAGTCAGGGCACTGAGTGCAGGAGTTGGGAGGTCACGGAGCAGTTGTACAGGACGCTGGTGAGGCCGCTCTTGGAGTATTGTGTTCAGTTTTGGTCGCCGTGCTATAGGAAAGATGTTATTAAGAGGAATAGATCGAGTGGACAGCCAGCGCCTCTTTCCCAGGGCTCCAGTGCTCAACACAAGAGGGCATGGCTTTAAAGTAATGGGTGGGAAGTTCAAGGGAGATATCAGAGGAAGGTTTTTTACCCAGAGAGTGGTTGGGGCATGGAATATGCTGCCTGGGGCGGTGGTGGAGGCTGATGCGTTGGTCAAGTTCAAGAGATTGTTAGATAAGCATATGGAGGAATTTAAAGTAGGGGGATATGTGGGAGGAAGGGGTTAGATAGTCTTAGGTGAGGTTTAAAGGTCGGCACGACATGGTGGGCCGAAGGGCCTGTATTGTGCTGTATTTTTCTATGGTTTCTAAACTGGAAAGAGTGCAGAAAAGATTTACGAGGATGTTGTCAGGACTTGAGGGACAGTTATAGGGAGAGGTTGGGCAGGCTAGGACTTTATTCCTTGGAGTGTAGGCGACTGAGGGGTGATATTATAGAGGTGTATAAAATCATGAGGGGCAGAGATAGGGTGAATGCACTCTTTTTCTCAGGGTTGGGGAATCAAGAATTAGAGGGCACAGGTTTAGGGTGAGAGGGGAAAGAGTTAAGAAGAACTTGAGGGGCAACTGTTTCACACAAAGGGTGGTGAGTATATGGAACGAGCTGCCAGAGGAAGTGGTTGAGGTAGGTTCAACAACAACTTGTAAAAGACAGTTGGACAGGTACATGGGTTGGAAAGGTTTAGAAGGATATGGGCCAAACGTGGGCAAATGGGACTAGCTTGGATGGGGCATCTTGGTCGGCATGGACCAGTTGGGCCAAATGGCCTGTTTCCGTGCTGAGTGACTCTGTGACATTGGATCATTGATGGATCCCATCTGACCACTCAGACCCTGCCGTCCTTGTGACTCCCGTCCCTTCTGAAGTCCCTCCCAACCTCGTTGGCGATCCTGGGAATGATGCTGTTTGACCTGAGGTACTGCCAACAGTTCTGTGCACCCTGTGACCCGATCGGGGGGAGGTTAACCCCCCACCTGTCCCGAACTGCCGCCCCCCCACCCCTTCCTTCCCCTGCCCTGTGTGACCGCCTCTCTCTTCCCTCCCAGGGGCGGTGCGGTGGAAGCTGGGAGCAATGACTTGGCGGGAGAGGATCCGGAGGGGGTGACGGAGAGAGTCCGGGTCCTGTTGGGGGCTGTGACTTCGGTGGTGGTGATCCCTCACGAGGACGTTTCCGAGCTGATGGGGAGCGAATCTGGTTCCGATGCTGCGCAGTGCAGGAATGATTCGGATGAGGAAGACGACGAGGAATCGTTAAACAGTAAGAGCCCCGATCTCCTGGTAACACCCTTTGTACTCTTGACAACAGAGCGACTGATGGGAGGCCATTCAGCCCACTCTCGTTTGCTTTCCCCATTCAGGTACACCCGTACCTTCCCTCCACCAGGACACCCCCGGTCCCACGACACTGTCATAGAATCATAGAACCATAGAACAGTACAGCACAATACAGGCCCTTTGGCCCACAATGTTGTTCCAACCTTTGAACCTCGCCTAAGACTATCTAACCCCTTCCTCCCACATATCCCTCTATTTTAAATTCCTCCATATGCCTATCTAGCAATCTCCTGAATTTGACCAACGTACCTGCCTCCACCACCACCCCAGGCAGCGCATTCCATGCCCCAACCACTCTCTGGTAAAAACCTTCCTCTGATATCTCCCTTGAACTTCCCACCCATTACTTTAAAGCCATGCCCTCTTGTATTGAGCATTGGTGCCCTGGGAAAGAGGCGCTGGCTGTCCACTCTATCTATTCCTCTTAATATTTTGTACACCTCTAGCATGTCTCCTCTCATCCTCCTCCTCTCCAAAGAGTAAAGCCCTAGCTCCCTTAGTCTCTCCTCATAATGCACACTCTCCAATCCAGGCAGCATCCCGGTAAATCTCCTCTGCATCCTTTCCAACGCTTCCACATCCTTCCTATAATGAGGCGACCAGAACTGGACACAGTACTCTAAGTGTGGTCTAACCAGAGTTTTGTAGAGCTGCATCATTACCTTGCGGCTCTTAAACTGTCCTGTCCCACAACCAAGCAACATCAGCTTTCTGTTGACCACTGATCTGAGTCCCAGGCACCCCTGACCACACTTCACCCCCTTGTTTCGGACTCTGCCCTCACTCAGATACGCGAGGAAGTATTTTTTTCTCTCCCAGTGATTCACCGCAGAAAATGGGGGGCAGAAATAGGCCATTCGGCCCCTGCAGTCTGCTGCACCATTCAATACAATCGTGATCAATAGTCCATCTCAACACAATATTCCCACTCCCTCCCCATACCCCTTGACGTCTTTTATATCTCCAACTGCTTCTGAAAGATTTCCACGACTTGTCCTCCTGTGGTAGACAACTCCACAGCTTCAACACCCTCGGGGTGAAGAAGTTTCTCCTCTTCTCGCTCCTGAAGGTCTTGCCCCATAACCTGGGACTGTGAGCCCCTCGTTCCAGATTCCCAGGGGAAAACGTTCTTCCCACATCCAGCCCTGTCGGGTGCTGTCAGTATTTCCGAAGGTTGATTGAGATCCCCCTCTCCTTCCTCTATTCTTTAGTGGAGACAGAGAGGAGATACAAGAGACTGCAGACGCTGGAATCTGGAGCAACAAACTATCTGCTGCAGGAACTCAGCAGGTCGGGCAACACTCCCGATGCAGGGTTTCGACCCGAAATGTCGACAATTCCTCCCCCCCCCCCACAGATGCTGCTCGACCCGCTGAGTTTTTCCAACAGACTGTTCGTTGCTCCAGTAAAAACAGGCCTGGTTGATCCAATTTTTTCTCGAACATCAGTGCCACTGTCCCAAGAATCAGTCTGGTGCACCTTCACTACTCTCCATCTATGGCAAGTGTCCTTTCTTTGATAAAGAGGGCAAAACTGCTCACAGTCCTCCAGGTGTGGTCTCACCAAGGCTCTGGGGAATTTTAAGCAAAACATCCCTGCTCCTCTACATAAATCCTCTTGTGACTGCAAATCCATGACCGCAAGAAACTTCAGAGAGCTGTGGACACAGCTCAGCACATCATGGAACCAGCCTCCCCTCCATGGACTCTGCCTACACTTCCTGCTGCCTGGGTGAAGCAGCCAACATAATCAAAGACCCCACTCATCCCGGACATTCTCTCTTCTCCCCCCTCCCATCAGGCAGAAGATACAAAAGCCTGAAAGCACGTACCACCAGGCTCAAGGACAGCTTCTATCACACTGTTACAAGACCATTGAACTGTCCCCTAATACAATAAGATGGATTCTTGACCTCACAATCCTCCTCGTCATGGCCCTTGCACCTTATTGTCTGCCTGCACTGCACTTTCTCTGTGACTGTAACACTTTAGACAAGATCTCTTTATTAGTCACGTGTACATTGAAACACACAGTGAAATGCATCTTTTGTGTAGAGTGTTCTGGGGGCAGCCCGCAAGTGTCGCCACGCTTCCGGCGCCAACATAGCATGTCCACAACTTCCTAACCCGTACGTCTTTGGAATGTGGGGGGAAACCGGAGCACCTGGAGGAAACCCACGCAGACACGGGGAGAACGTACAAACTCCTTACAGACAGCGGCCGAATTGAACCCGGGTTGCTGGCGCTGTAATAGTGTTACGCTGACCGCTACACTACTGTGTCTGCCCTTTATTCTGCATTCTGTTATTGTTTTCCCTTGTACTACCTCAATGCACTGTTGTGATGAAATGATCTATATGGATGGCATGCAAAGCAAAGTTTTTCACCGTACCTTGGTATATGTGACAATAATAAACCAAATTGCCAATTTGTTAGGAAAGCCAATTAGTTCACCCCTTAACCTTCCAAATATAGTCAACAAGTCATGCAGCATGGGAACAGGCCCTTTGGCCCACCAGACCCATGCTGACCATCTGTACTAATCCCTTTTCCCAGCACTTGGTCCATAACCTTCTCTGCCCTGATGATTCAGTCTAGTTACTTCTTAAATCGGGAGAGCACGTCCTGAATTCCTGACGGAACCTCTCATTCTGCCGTTGGCTCACTCCGAGACTGACCTCTCCCTTCTGGGTTGCACTGACCTCGTCAACGCCGCACCCCAGCTTTACCTCCTCAGTTGAGGGCTCCATTTCTAAGCCCAGTTATCGTGTGCCTGTCATCGGGGATCCCAGCTTTCTGGCCTTTGGGTTCCTCAGTTGGACCAGGGGAGGACGTACATCTCCTGGTTTCCACCCATTGTAATTCCCTCCCCATCCCCACACCGACCTGCCTGTTCTCGGCCTCCTCCACTGCCAGGGTGAGGCCAAACTCAAACTAGTGGCAGAACCACCTCATTTTTTTTTCTGGGTCGTCTACACCCTGACAGCATGAACGTTGAGTTCTCCGATTTCAGGCAACCAGTTCCCCTTCTGTTCTTTTTCTGTCTCCTCCTGATCCACCCAGTTCCTCCTACACCAACGCCAGCCCCCATCACCCTGTCTCTTTCCCCTCCTCCACCCCTTCAATCTGCCCATCACCCACACACCCCTCCCACTGGATACCCCCCCGCTGTTCCCACCTGCCCTCCCCACCTCCCTTGTTTGGTTCCATGATCCACCTTCCTCTCCTATCAGGTTCCACCATTCACAGCCCTCTGTCACCTCCGCCTACCACCTCCCGGCCTCTGTCACTATCCCCCACTCTCCCCTCCTCCACCTGCCCGTCACCCCTCCTCACCTGGATCCACCCATCACCTGCCAGCTCTTGCTCGACCCCTTCCCCTCCCCTCTTTACACTGACTATCTCCCTTCTACCTTTCAGTCCAGATGAAGGGTCTCAACCAGAATCGTTAACTGTCCATTTCCCTCCCGACCTGCTGAGTTCCTCCAGCAGATTGTGTGTTGCTCCAGGTTCCAGCCTCTTGTGTTACAGTGTTCTGACCGTGGCCGCCTCTCAGACACCTCATGCACCTCCCCTAGGAGCCTACGTCAGAGGGAGAATCTTACTAACGGCACAGGAGTGCACAATTCCAAGGCTCATTGACGTCTGATAAATCCGGTCGGGAATTCAGACGAGAGTGGGAAGAATGAGGAATCCACTTCTGCAGGGAGGGATTGGGGCGAAGCAGAGAGATGGGTTCAAGGGGATGTTCACAAGGGAGAGGAACGGAAGGAGGTGGGGACGGGGGATGGTGCAAAGGTCGAGGGGAGGCTGGTGTGGAGTGGGAACACGGACAAGGAGCAGGTATTCCCGAACAATTCCCGGGAGGAAGTACGGGGCCAATGCCCAACAGCCCACTCAACCCCCATCCGGAAAATCCCCCATACCCTTCCCACGCACCCCAGTCCCCATCCCAACCCACCCTCCTCCACCCAACCCTATATGCTTGGCTTCATGGATAGTAGGGTGGTAAAGAAGGCGTACAGCATGCTTGCCTTCATCAGTTGGGGCGTTGAGTATGTCAGGAGGTCATGTTTCAGCTGCATAGACCTTCGTTTGGGCCGCACTTGGAGTATTGTGTGCAGTTCTGGTCTCCCCCTTACAGGAAGGGTGTGGAGGCTTTGGAGAAAAGGTCCACCAGGATGCTGCCTGGATTAGAGAGTATGAGCTATAAGACAAACATCCCATTTTTATTCTCCCCACATTCCCAACAACTCCCCCACCCCTCGGGATTCCACCATTCTCCTGCACACGAGGGGCAATTTACAATCACCAATTAACCCACCGACCCACACCCAGGGAAAGCCCACATGGTTACAGGGACACAGAGAGTGGAGGTCTCCGGAGCTCGGTGGGGGCATCTCTACCAGCTGAACCACTGTGCTGCCTCATCAGCACTCCCTCCTCTACCAGTATGCAATGGCCGCAGTGTGCACCGTCTCCACGGTACACTGCAGTTACTCATCCAGGCTACTCCGACAGCACCTCCCAAACCCGGGGTCTCTCCCACCAAGGACAAAGGCAGCAGGCACACTTCTCCCGGTGACTGTGGGCTGCTCCGAGGTGCTCCGGTTTCCTCCCACGTCCCAAAGTCCAGCGGATCGGTGGGTTAATTGGTCACCAGCCCCTACCCCAACCCTAAACAACAGCAGCGGTAGTGTAGCAGTTAACGTAACGCTTTACAGCGCCAGCGACCCGGGTTCAATTCCCACCGCTGTCTATAAGGAGTTTGTACGTTCTCCCCGTGTCTGCGTGGGTTTCCTCCGGGTGCTCCGGTTTCCTCCCACATTCCAAAGACGTACGGGTTAGGAAGTTGTGGGCATGCTATATTGGCGCGGGAAGCGTGGCGACACTTGTGGGCTGCCCCCAGAACACTCTGGGCGAAAGATGCATTTCACTGTGTGTTTCGATGTACACATGACTAATAAAGATATCTTACCCTCTCTATATTGCCTCTGACGTCTCCCAAAGTCCTACAGTGGCAACATCAAGCAAAATCCCACGAGGTGCCACATAAGGACGGGCACACTGCCTCA
Source organism: Pristis pectinata (assembly GCF_009764475.1). NCBI lineage: Eukaryota > Metazoa > Chordata > Chondrichthyes > Rhinopristiformes > Pristidae > Pristis > Pristis pectinata. Next base: position 141,284,374 of record NC_067407.1, on the reverse strand, counting down.
CCGCTCCAGAGTCCCGGGTTCGATCCCAGCCTCGGGTGCTATCTGTGTGGAGCTTGCACGTTCTCCCTGTGACCCCGTGGCTTCCCCCTGGGTGCTCCAGTTCCCTCCCACATCCCAGAGACGTGCGGGTTGGTGGGTCGATTGGCCGCTGTAAGTTATCCCTCAGTGTGGGTGTGTGTGGTGACAGGACCAAAGGACCTAAGAGGAATGTATGAGAGAGAAGAGGTGCCGGGCTGCAGGGAAATGAGGAGAGTGTGGAACGTGGAACGGCACCGCACAGGAACAGGCCCTTCGGCCCACCATGTTTGTGCCAAACACGATGCCGAATTAAACTAAATCCCTTCTGCCTGCACCTGATCCGTATCCCTCCATTCCCTGCATATTCATGTGTCTGTCTAACAGCCTCTTAAACACCTCTATTGTATCTGCCTCCAACCCCACCCCTGGCAGCCCATTGCAGGCACCCACCACTCTCTGTGTAAAAGCAAACTTGCTCCGCACATCCCCTTTGAACTTTCCCCCCTCACCTTAAATGCATGTCCTTTAGTATTTGGCATTTTCACCCTGGGGAAAATACTCTGACTGTCTACCCTATCTCTGCCTCTCATAATTTTATAAACCTCTATCAGGTCTCCCCTCAGCCTCCGCCACTTCAGAGAAAACCACCCAAGTTTCTCCAACCTCTCCTCATAGCTCATGCCCTCTAATCCAGGCAGCATCCTGGCGAACCTCTTCTGCACCCTCTCCAAAGCCTCCACATCCTTCCTGTATTGGGGCGACCAGAACTGCACACAATTCTCCAAGTGTGGGCTGACCTGAGTCTTATACAGCTGCAACCTGACTTCCCTAAAGGGGAAATGGGACTGATAGGATTGTACCCCTGGCCTAAGCTTGATGACCTCCCTCTCTGATGAAATAAGAAGGAATGATCTTGGATGTTGTAACAGGAGGGGCAATTCAGTCCTTTGTCCTGGATTTAGCCGGTCTCTCCCCCTCCACCCCCACCCTGCCTCATCCCCTCACCCAGCTCGCATGCTGAGGCCGCTCCCCCTCCACCCTTGATAACCCAGGTTTGTGTTCCCCCAACCCGCTAGGCGCCCTGGCCACCAAGATCCGACGGAGGGACACGCTGGCGACCAAGCTCAGGAACCGGCCGAGCAAGCAGGAGCTGGAGGAGAAGAACATCCTGCCCCGGACGTCCAGCGAGGAGTGGTCCGAGCTGAGGCAGCAGATCGGGAACAAGCTCATCAGGTAGGCCGTCACGCTGCCCGGCGCACCCGCTCGCTGGTAAACAGCAGGGTGGTGGCCTCCCCGGGACCCCCGGCCCTCTCCCTCCGGGGGCCAAGCCCTGTTGGAGAGTCACATGGCACAGAAGCAAGCCATTCGGCCCGACTCGTCCGTGCCGACCAAGTTGAAACTGAGCTTGTCTCCTTTGCCTGCGTGTGGTCCATATCCCTCTCCCCCTACCTCTGCAACGGGACACTATGGACCACCACCTGGTCTCGTCTCATAGAACAGTGCAGCCCTTCGGCCCACAATGTTGTGCCGACCTTTAAACCTCACCTAAAACTATCTAACCCCTTCCTCCCACATATCCCCTTATTTTAAATTCCTCCATATGCTTATCTAGCAATCTCTTGAATTTGACCAATGTACCTGCCTCCACCACCGCCCCAGGCAGCATATTCCATGCCCCAACCACTCTCTGGGTAAAAAACCTTCCTCTGCTATCTCCCTTGAACTTCCCCCAATTACTTTAAAGCCATGCCCTCTTGTATTGAGCATTGGTGCCCTGCGAAAGAGGCGCTGGCTGTCCGCTCGATCTATTCCTCTGACTGTGCCTTTCCTTTGCACTGAGGTCTCGTTTTTGCACAGTCTTTTCCCTTCCGTCTCTTGAATAATTTATGTATAATTCATATCCTTGTGTGTCGTCTGAACAGCTTCTTCCCCTCCGCCATCAGATTTCTGAACGGTCCACGAACCCGTGAACACTACCTCGTTATTCCTTTTTTTTGCACTATTTATTTATTTTGTAATTTATGGTAATTTTATGCCTTTTTCACTGCACTGCTGCCGCAAAACAACACATTTCACGTCATCTAATCCGGTGATAATTAACCTCATTCTGATCCTGACCCACGTGCCTGTGATGCTGCAGCAAGCAAGTTTCTCACTGTACCTCTACCTCACGGTACTGGGGCACATGGCAATGAACTCCACTTGACTTGACTTGAACCTTTCCTATCCGTGTACCTGTCCAAATGTCTTTTAACCGTTGTAATTGTACCTGCCTCTACCACTTCCTCTGGCAGCTTGTTCCTCTGTGTGAAAAATCTGCCCCTCAGGTCCCCTTTAAATCTTTCCCCTCTCACCTTAAACCTGTGCCCTCTAGTTTTAGACTCCCCGACCCTGGGAAAAAGATTGTGACCGTTCATCCTATTGACGCCCCTCATGATTTTCTCAACCTCTATAAGGTCACCCCTCAGCCTCCTATGCTCCAGGGGGAAAAAAATTCCCAAAATATTGAGCCTTTCTCTATAACTAAAGCCCTCCAATCCCAGCAAAATCCTCGTCAATCTTTCCTGTGGCCTTTCGTCGGTTTAAGGCAGATGGGGGCATTTGGTCTGGTCCGTCAGTGGAGAGTGTTTGAAAAGCATTCATGTCCCTGGCAATGTATTGGTCTGAAAATATTTTAATGAGGCACTTTCACACAGTTTTTGACATCCAGCACTTTAATGGATAATGAACTTTAATTCATGAAGCTGTTAATTGAAAATTCTGTGTGCTGCAGTAATATTTGTGGCTTTAATTCTGTTGCTAATGCCTAATGCAGAGATTGTTATTATTGTATAATGGTCACGGGTTTTAATATCGAATTAAAAAGAGACTCATTGGAATAATTACCCAGAATTTATGGGTTCAACTCCCATAGTAATTCAGAGTTAAATTTGACTCAAAGCCCCAAACGCTTCCCTTTCTCTCAGGGCATGCATTGCATCCAGCCCAGTCTGGCTTCCTTTGCCGGTCTGATCTGTACCGGGAGAATATTTGCATCTCCCCCCTCTCAGGAAAGCAGATGGGGCAGCCGCTTGACACGGTACCTCAGAAAATGCAGCAGTCCCTCGGAGAGGCAGCTGAGTTAATTCAGTCAGATCCCTGAAGTGGGAGCTTCAGCCCACAGCCCACTGACACCAGGGGTACAACGTTTCCTGAAAAATAAAGGGAGCCTTTATGTGAGGGTTTTAACAAGGTGTCAAGCCTTTAGAAACGTCAAGGACTGATTGACTGCCAGCCTACCCACCTTAATAGATTCAGTGACATGCTGACAACGTAATGCCTGGTATTATGTTAATGTGCATGAGGGAGAAAGAGTTTGGCAGACAGCAACGTAACTGGTTCCATGTTATCACCAGGGCTGCATCAACACCACTTGACATCGTTTTACAGGCAGCTTCCTGTCACCTGCCCACACAGTCTGTCTGATTCCACACCCCACACTCTGATTGAGGTGATTCAGGAGGTAGAACATCACAAAGCCGAGCAGGCTGTTGGGTCAGGCACTTGTGTCCCAGCTACACTTCCGCCCAGCAGTTCTGTGGTCACCGTCATGTAGGGGACAGGTGAGAGTTCACATGAGGCCAGGTCTCCCACAGGCACTCATTGTGCGTGTGTGTGTGCGTGTGCGTGTGCGTGTGTGTGTGTGTGGTCTTTATTGTGTTTGTGCCTGTCTATTAATGTCTGTTTTCATGTGTGTGTCACACATACTGTCCCTCACATACACTCTCCCCCACACAGACACACTCCCCTTCACACACACACTCCCCCCCACCCACACAAAGAGATGCAGACACACCCACACAGACACACGAACACACGCAGACACACCCACACAGACACACAAACACACACAGACACACGAACACACACAGACACACGAACACACGCAGACACACCCACACAGACACACAAACACACACAGACACACGAACACACACAGACACACGAACACACGCAGACACACCCACACGGACACACGAACACACACAGACACACGAACACACACGGACACACGAACACACACAGACACACGCACACACAGATACACACAGATACACGCACACACCTAGACACAGACACACACACACAGACACGCGCAAACACGCGCGCGCACACACACACACACACACACACACACTCCCCGGTTGGGGAACAGCTGTAACTCCTGTCCACAGTGTGACCTCCCGGTCCCTCAGAGGTTTGTGAAGTCAGTCAGTTAGAAGCCGGCCCTGCACCCACCCCCAGTGGAAGCTGATGAGGGTGGATTGACAACTCGCCCCCTCCCCACCTCCCCAGGAGCATGGCTTAGATTTATCGACCCTCCCCCTCCCCAGCTGAAACCTCCCCGAGCTCCAGTCCAAAAGAAAGTAAAATACGCCAGTTGCTAGAAACCTGAGATAAAACCAGAAAGTGCTGGAAGGTCAGGCAGTGTCCGTGGGGAGAGGAGCAGAGTCAGTGCTGCAGGTCTGAGACTGGGGGCAAGTGAGGGTCCCAGCCGGTTTTCTGCTGCAGAGGAAGGGGGGGGGGTGTGAGAGGGTTGGAGGGGAGGGGGAGGGTGTGTGAGAGGGTTGGAGGGGAGGGGGGGGGGTGTGAGAGGGTTGGAGGGGAGGGGGAGGGGGTGTGAGAGGGTTGGAGGGGAGGGGGAGGGTGTGTGAGAGGGTTGGAGGGGAGGGGGAGGGGGTGTGAGAGGGTTGGAGGGGAGGGGGAGGGGGTGTGAGAGGGTTGGAGGGGAGGGGGAGGGGGTGTGAGAGGGTTGGGCTCCTCGCTCCTGATTTAGGAAGGTTCAGGAACACCCCCACCCTCCCTCCCTTCCCCTCCTCACAATCCCTCAATCCTCCCTCACATCCCCCCCTCACACCCCCCACTTCCTCCCCCTCAATTTCCCCCCACTTCCTCCCCCCTTCCTACCCCTCCCCCTCAATTCCCCCCCAGTTCCTCCCCCTCACCTCCTCCCCCTCACCTCCTCCCCCTCACCTCCTCCCCCTCACCTCCTCCCCCTCACTTCCTCCCCCTCACTTCCTCCCCTCATTCCGACCCTCCACTCTCCCTCCTCCAGCCGGGCCTTGCTGCTGGCTGCCTCCTCCCTCCCTGCCGCCCCATCCCCACGCCACGGACACCTCCTCGGTACTTCGTCCGATGGGAACGCCGGTCCCCACGTTCCTGCTAATTAACCGTCTCAGGGCCTGCCCTGTTTCCTCAGCCTCTGCGGAGGATCTGGAGCCGCGAGCGGGCCTCGCTGGTGTCCTAGCAACCGTGACTGGGGCCTCTCACTGATCCTTCCCCCTCCCCCTCCCCACATCCCCCCACATCTCCCGTCCCGCACCCCTCCCATTCCCGCTTCTACATCCCCCCACTCACATTTCCCCCACCTACCCTCCCACGACTCCCCCACTCAGTCCCCTCCCTCTCCCCGCATTCACTCCCCCCCCCCCCCCCCACACCTACCCCGTCCTCTCCCCGTCACATCCCCCTGACGGAACAACTCAGCAGGTTGAGCAGCATCTTTTGGGGGGGGGGGGGGGAGCGGAGGCGGGGGGGGGGGGAGGAACTGTCGACATTTCGGGTCAGGAATTCCTTTCCTCCCAGAGGAAGTGGTTGAGGCAGGTACAATAATGTTCAAAAGACACTTGGGCAGGTCCAAGGATAGGAAAGGTTGAGAGGGATGTGGGCAAATGGGACTCGATCAAGTGGGCATCTTGGCCAGCATGGACAAGTTGGGCTGAAGGGCCTGTTTCTTTACTGTATGATTCTATGAGTCATCACTCTGGAAGGTGTGGTGGGACAGTACAAGGTGAATGATCCACAGACACCATCACTTTGCACATTGTACCTTATTCCCTAAACCCTGGCCAGTTTCAGGAGAAGCCGACACAGTTCTGGATGGCGTTGGTGAGCAGGTTGGGGCGGACGAGCAAACTGATGGTCTCGGTGTCCCCCACCCATCCTTCCCCCACTCATGGCTCCTCCACTTGTCTGCCATGCCTTCAACTGTCGGGACCTTAACCCCTGGGACTCCCATCCCCAAATATCTCTGGTTCTCCACCTCCCCCTGCCTCACCCCTTTAAGACGCTCCTTAAATGTAGATGGCTGGGTTAGTAAGTTTGCAGAACACACAATAAGTGGTGGTGTTGTGGTCAGTGTAGAGGACAGGATATAGATCAGATACAGATATGGGCAGAGAAATGGCAGATGGAGTTTAATCCGGGCCAGTGTGAGGTGTTGCACTTTGGAAGGAGCAGGTATATAGTTAATGGTAGACCCCTTAACAGCACTGATATACAGAGGGTTCTTGGGGTCCAAGTGCACAGCTCCCTGAAAGTGGCCACACAAGTAGATAGAGGGATCAAGAAGGTGTATGGCACGCTTGCCTTCATCGGTCAGGGCATTGAGTATAAGAGTCAGGGAGTCATGTTGCAGCTGTACAAACCTTTGGTCAGGCTGCACTTGGAGTATTGTGTGCGGTTCTGGTCGCCCCATTACAGGAAGGATGTGGAGGCTTTGGAGAAGGTGCAGAAGAGGTTCACCAGGATGCTGCCTGGATTAGAGGGCATGAGCTGTGAGGAGAGGTTGGACAAACTTGGGTTGTTTTCTCTGGAGCGGCGGAGGCTGAGGGGAGACCTGATAGAGGTTTATAAGATTATGAGAGGCATAGATAGGGTAGACAGTCTTTTACCCAGGATAGAAATGTCAAATACTAGAGGGCATAGCTTTAAGATGAGAGGGGGAAAGTTTAAAGGAGATGTGTGGGGCAAGTTTTTTACACAGAGAGTGGTGGGTGCCTGGAATGCGCTGCCAGGGGTGGTGGTGGAGGCAGATATGATGGTGGTGTATAAGAGGCTGTTAGACAGACACATGAATATGCAGGGGATGGAGGGATGTGGATCATGTGCAGGCAGAAGGGATTTAGATTAATTTGCCATCATGGTCAGCACAGACGGGGTGGGCCGAAGGGCCTGTACTGTTCTGTGTTCTATGTTCTAAAACACAAGGAAGCTTTTGATCACCTTCCTTAATATCTCCTTGCGTGGCCCAGCTTCAGATTGTTTAATGAAGCTCTGTGAAGAACCTTCACACATTAGAGGCAGTATATAAATGGCAGTTGTTGTTGTAGGTGAGGTATTGGGAATATTTAGCTGTGGTCCAGACAACCAAGCCAGTGGCTACCTGATTCTTCATCTCCAGTAACCTCTCATCCTAAGTGACAGGGACATGACCTGCCCTGCGATTCATTCCTCACCACAGTGTGGTTAGCCTCCTCTCCCTCACTGTTATCTCTTGTGCAGTACGGTGGTGCAGCGAGTAGAGCCACTGTCTCACAGCACTGGAGACCTCAGGTGCTATTTGTGTGTGATGATGCAGCTCTGCAAAACTCTGGTTAGACCGCACTTAGAGTACTGTGTCCAGTTCTGGTCGCCTCATTATAGGAAGGATGTGGAAGCTTTGGAAAGGGTGCAGAGGAGATTTACCAGGATGCTGCCTGGTTTGGAGAGTATGCATTATGAGGAGAGACTAAGGGAGCTGGGGCTTTACTCTTTGGAGAGAAGGAGGATGAGAGGAGACATGATAGAGGTATACAAAATATTGAGAGGAATAGATAGAGTGGACAGCCAGCGCCTCTTTCCCAGGGCACCAATGCTCAATACAAGAGGGCATGGCTTTAAAGTAATGGGTGGGAGGTTCAGGGGAGATGTCAGAGGGAGGTTTTTCACCCAAAGAGTGGTTGGTGCATGGAATGCACTGCCTGGGGTGGTGGTGGAGGCAGATACATTGAACAGGTTCAAGAGCTTGTTGGATAGGCACATGGAGGAACGTGAGATAGAGGGATATGCGGGAGGAAGGGGTTAGGTAGTGTGAGGGTGGTCTGATGGACGGCACGACACGGTGGGCCGAAGGGCCTGTTTTGTGCTGTATGGTTCTATGGTTCTATAGTCTTAGGCAAGGTTTAAAGGTCGGCACAACATTGTGAGCCGAAGGGCCTGTATTGTGCTGTACTGTTCTGTGGTTCTATGGTTCCCTCCCACATCCCAAAGGTACATTGGCCGGTAGATTCATTACCTCCTGTAAACTGCCCATAGTGAGTAGGTGAGGGGTAATATCTGGGAATAAAAGATGGGAATAATGCAGATGGGTGTGAGTGTGTGTTTGTTGGTCTGTGTGGAGGTCTAAAGAGCCTGTTTCTCTGCAGTAGCTCAATGATTCTATGACTCAAGTTCAGCTTATTGTCATGGACACACACACCCAGGGTATAAATGCCATGAAAATTAGCTTTCTTGCAGCAGCAGCAGCAGCAGCACGGTACAGTACAGACATGACAAACACAAATTAGTGTATACTTCAATTATGTTGCAAAGACTCCTTGGAGTGCTTGTAATCTGGACTTCACTGGCAAAACCAGTATCCCTAACTGAACTGCCTTGTCAAACCACCGCAGTCCCTCTGGTGATGGTACGGTAGTGTAGTGGTTAGCGTAACGCTATTACAGAGCCAGCGACCCGGGTTCAATTCCCGCCACTGTCTGCAAGGAGTTCGTACGTTCTCCCCGTGTCTGCGTGGGTTTCCTCCGGGTGCTCCGGTTTCCTCCCACATTCCAAAGACGTACGGGTTAGGAAGTTGTGGGCATGCTATGTTGGTGCCAGAAGCGTGGCGACACTTGCAGGCTGCCCCCAGAACACTCTACGCAAAAGGTGCATTTCACTGTGTGTCTCGATGTACACGTGACTAATAAAGATATCTTATCTTCTTATCTTATCCCATGCTGCTGTTGGGGAGGGAGCGCCAGGGTTTAGACCCACTGATGATGTACACGTTCCTGATTTCTATCTTGGTGAGGAAGCAGGGAGCTCTGTGATGTTACTGCTGCATTTCCCTTTCATCCAGGAATTTGGACAAACCTGGCAAAAGAGTAATGGATGTGAATCTTTCCTCCCCTCTGGGCTCGTTGGTCCTCTGTGGAAGGAGATTTGGGGCAGTCCACTCCAATTGACCGGATCCAACAGCACAGATGTGACATCGGATCCTCTGGTCTGGGCCAAACGCTGGCAAGTGGGACGAGCTTAGATGGGGCATCTTGGTCGGCATGGACCAGTTGGGCCAAAGGGCCTGTTTCTGTGCTGCATAAATCTGCGGAGAAACACCAGACTCTCACTCCCCCCCCCACCCCCCACCCTCCTCGTCCCTCTGCACTCCCAGTCCCGATGCAGGGTATGACCCGAAACGTCGACGTTTCCTTCCCCCCCCCCCCTACGGCTGCTGCTCGACCCGCTGAGTCCCTCCAGCAGATTGTGGGCTTCTCCAGATTTCAGCCTCTGCCGTCTCTGGTGTCCCTGCCTTAATTTCCGGCTCTGTCTTTTGCCCTTCTTGAACCGTGAAACAACATTGGCTACTCTCCAGTCCTCTGGGACCTCGCCTGTGGCTTAAGAGGACACAGAGATCTCTGCCAAGGCCCCAGCAACCTCCACTCGTGCCTCTCCACAGTACAGTTGTAGTGAGACATCAAGTCTCCTCAAGTTGTACTGGGTTATCATTATAAGGGGAGCACTGAGAGGGGTTTCCAAACCAAAGCTTGGATTTATTTTAATTTTTGGCATTAGGCAAACGATTCTTTGAAGGAAAGGAGAGGTGTAAAGCTTAGCTCAGCCACTGCCGCCCAAGTCTTTCTGTTGCCAGGAGTTGCAGTCACCTCCACTGTGTGCAGCAGCCATTGTGTGCAGGTGAGAGGAATGGAGGGGGAAGGGGTGTGAGATAGGAGGGGCATGATTCACCACACACCCCAGAGTGGGTGAGGGTGCAGCAGGCGTGGATTGGTTGGTGCTGCAGCCACCGAGGTCACCTCTCCCCCTTCACGTTGCAAGTCGTGCACTGGCTGGAGGTAGTTAAACCTATTCAGCTGCCCCAGTGCACTCAAAGGGGGCTGCTCGTGAGGGTCGTTACCTTTCCAGCAGGTGCGCACTATGGGCCTCAGATCTCTGGAGCTCAGGAGAATGAGGGCCACTCTCACGAAAAGGTGCAAGGTTCCGAACGGTAGGGTCAGAGAGCCACACGGCACAGAAACAGGCCCTTCAGCCCACCGCGTACACACTGCTCTGCAGGGAGTTGTGGACACAGCCCAGCACATTACAGAAACCAGCCTCCCCTCCATGGACTCTGTCTATACCTCTCGCTGCCTCGGTAAAGCTGCCATCATAATCAAAGACCCCACCCACCCCGGACATTCTCTCCTCTCCCCTCTCCCATCGGGCAGGAGATACAAAAGCCTGAAAGCACGAACCACCGGGCTCAAGGACAGTTTCTATCCCACTGTTATAAGACTATTGAACAGTCCCCTAGTACGATAAGATGGACTCTTGACCTCACAATCTACCTCATTATGACCTTGCACCTTGTTGTCTGCCTGAACTGCACTTTCTCTGTAACTGTAACACTTTATTCTGCATTCTGTTATTGTTTTACCTCGTACTGCCTCAATGCACAAGTTTTTCACTCTACCAGGGTACATGTGACAATAATAAACCAATTCCAATTCCATCACATCTATTTTTGAAATAAAAACAAATCAGGTACCCATCCACAGTAGTCCCATTTATTGGCCTTGGTGATCCAGATACTTTCTAAATGTTGCCAGTCACTGAAGCGGGAGAATCCAGAACCAAGAGCACAGTCTCAGGATGAGGGGTTGGTTATTTAAGAGAAAATCTTTAATCCAGAGAGTTGTGGCCCCTTGGAATTCTTGCCCCTGCCGCTGTGGAATTGTTGAACTCCTCCAAGGCCAAAGTGAAGACAGGAGTCACAATGGATTGCAGATGCCAGAATCTGGAGCAACACACAATCTGCTGGAGGAACTCAGCGGGTCGGGCAGCATCTGTGGGGGAAAGGAATTAACACAAGAGGCTGCAGATGCTGCAATCTGAGGCAACAGGATCCTGATGCAGGGTCTCGACCTGAAATGTCGACAGTTCCTTTCCCACCCACGGACGCTGCTCGACCTGCTGAGTTCCTCCAGCAGATTGTTTGTTGCTCCAAAGTGAAGTTAGCTTTGGAGTGGGGGGCATGTGGGAGCGGGGCGAGGAAGCGGATGAGGTACAGGGACATCCACGATCTTATTGAATGGGGGAGCAGGTCAAGGGGTTGAGTCCTGCTCCCCCAATTGATCTCAATGAGCGGCTCAGAATCAGGTTTATTATTGTCTTATATGATGTGAACTTTGTTTTGCGGCGGCTGTACAGTGCAACACATAAAAAACTACCAATTACAAAATAAATAAATAGTGCAAAACAGAAGGAATAACAAGGCAGTGTTCATGGGTTCATGGACCATTCAGAAATCTGATGGCGGAGGGGAAGAAGCTGTTCCTGAATCGTTGAGTGTGGGTCTTCAGGCTCCTGTACCTCCTCCCCGATGGTAGTAACGTGAAGAGGGCATGTCCCGGGTGGTGAGGGTCCTCAGTGATGGGTGCCGCCTTCTTGAGGCACCACCTCTTGAAGATGCCGTCGATGTTGCAGAGGGTTGTGCCCGTGATGGAGCTGGCTGAGTCTACAACCCTCTGCAGCCTCTTGCGATCCTGCACATTGGAGCCTCCATACCAGGCGGTGATGCAACCAGTCAGAATGCTCTCCACCACACACCTGTAGAAATTTGCAAGAATCTTTGGTGACGTACCAAATCTCCTCAAACTCCTAACAAAGTAGAAACAGAAAACCTACAGCACGATACAGGCCCTTCAGCCCACAGAGTTGTGCCGTACGTGTCCCTACCTTAGAAATTACTAGGCTTACGCCCTCTATTTTTCTAAGCTCCATGTACCTATCCAAAAGTCTCTTAAAAGACCCTATCGTATCCCAAAGACCCTATCGTATCATAAATAGAGCTGCTGGCATGCTTTCTTCGTGATTACATCAATGTGTTGAGCCCAGGATAGATCCTCTGAGATGTTGTCGCCCAGGAACTTGAAGCTGCTCACCCTTCCCACCGCTGACCTCTCAGTGAGGGCTGGTGTGTGTCCTCCCGACTTTCTGTGAGTCTCTTTGCTGACCCACTGCGTGTCCTTTTCCCCGAATCCATCTGTGACAGGTTCTGCCCCTCCTCTGCTGTGCAGCCCCCAGTACGTCAGCCTCTCACATCACCAGGAGATGTGTCGTCGACTGACTGATGCTGAGTCATTCGTGCCATCGTGTTCCCACCTTTACCAATGTTCAGGAGCCCTCGTGCTGACACTCCTGGCTTGTCTCCAGCACTTGTAAAGTATCAGCACCAAGCCTGTATCCCTTACTCCAACGGCTGTCAGTTTTGTTCTTAGGTTGGGCAGTTTGTAGATAAAACCTGGTACAGCACAGGAACAGGCCCTTCGGCCCACTGTGTCTGTGCTGACCACGATACCAAATTAAACTAAATCTCTTCTGCCTGCACGTGATCCACATCCCTCCGTTCCCTGCATATCTAACAGCCTCTTAAACACCACTGTCATATCTGCCTCCAACACCACCCCTGGCAGCACAATCCAGGCACCCACCGCTCTCTGTGTAAAACACTTGCCCCGGACATCTGCTTTAAACTTTCCCCCTCTCACCTTAAATGTATGTCCTCTAGTATTTGACATTTCTACCCTGGGAAAAAGACTCTGGCTGTCTACCCTATATGTGCCTCTCGTAATTTTATAAACTTCTATCAGGTCTCCCCTCAGCCTCTGCTGCTCCAGAGAAAACAACCCAAGTTTCTCCAACCTCTCCTTATAGCTAACACTCTCCAATCCAAGCAGCACCCTGGTGAACCTCTTCTGCACCCTCCCCAAAGCCTCCACATCCTTCCTGTAATGGGGCGACCAGAACTGCACACAAACAGAGAAGAGAATTGCCAAGTTCCTCTTTCTCTGTACATTAAAAGGGATCACTCACGGACCGGGCTTCTTGTCGTTAATGAATCCTGACTCGTGTGTTGTCTGCTTGGCTGGATTATGGTGGTGAAGCGGTTGCTATTGGACTAGTAATCCTGAGTTCAGATCCCACTGGATCGGTGTGTGAATTCAAATATTGTTGAAATAAATTTTATACAGTTAATGGCAAGCCCCTTAATAGCACTGAGGTACAGAGGGATCTTAGCGTCTAGGTCCATAGTTCACTGAAAGTGGCTGCGCATGGATAAGGTGGTAAAGAAGGCATATGGCATGCTTGCCTTCATTGGCAGGGGTGTAGAGTATAAGAGTGAGGAGGTCATGCTACAGCTGTATAAAACGTTAGACCACACATGGAGTATTGTGTGCAGTTCTGGTCACCCCATTACAGGAAGGATGTGGAGAGGGTGCGGAAGAGGTTCACCAGGATGCTGCCTGGATTAGAGGGCATGAGCTATAAGGAGAGGTTGGACAAACTTGGGTTGTTCTCCCTTAAGCGTTGGAGGCTGAGGGGAGACCTGACTCCCCCCAGGTTCTCACGCACACCCACCTACAGCAGCCCATTAACCTGCCACCCTACATCTGCCTTCATACGGTCCGTATCCCTCCACTCCCTGACCATTCATGTGCCTGTCTAAATGCCTCTTAAACCCCTCTATCGTATCTGCCTCCACCACCACCCTGGCAGCGCATTCCAGGCACCCACCGCTCTCTGTGTAAAAAAACTTGCCCCGCACATCTCCTTTAAACTCTTCCCCCCCCCCACCTTAAATGCATGTCTTCTAGGTAGGCACGGTAGTGTAGCAGTTAGCGTAACGCTATTACAGCGCCAGCGACCCGGGTTCAATTCCCGCTGCTGTCTGTAAGGAGTTTGTACGTTCTCCCCGTGTCTGCGTGGGTTTCCTCCGGGTGCTCCGGTTTCCTCCCACGTTCCAAAGACCTACGGGTTAGGAAGTTGTGGGCATGCTATGTTGGCACCAGAAGCATGGCGACACTTGCGGGCTGCCCCCAGAACACCCTACGCAAAAGATACATTTCACTGTGTGTTTCGATGTACATGTGACTAATAAAGAAATCTTATCTCTTATCTTCTACTGTGGGGAGAAAGATACCAACTATCTACCTCATTGATGCCTCTCATAATTTTATAAACTTCTATCAGGCCTCCACTGCTCCAAAGAAAACAACCCAAGTTTGTCCATCATTTTGCCAGGGTTAAATACGTAAGATAAGATAAGATATCTTTATTAACTCCTCATGTCGCCTTTAAACTTCCCCCCTCTAACCTTAAAAGCATGTCCTCTGGTATTTGACATCTCCACCCTGGGGAACAGATACCGGCTGTCTATCTGTGTGTCTCATAATGTTATGAACTTCTGTCAGGTCTCCCCTCGGCCTCGGACGCTCCAGGGAGAACAACCCAAGTCTGTCCAACCTCACAGCTCATTTCTGCGGTTTTAGAGGGTTTATGTTGGGTGGGGAATGGTGGAAATGTTGGGAAGTTGGGCAGTGAAATGGAGAGAGAGGCAGAAAAGGAGAGAGGCAGAGTGAGGGCATGTGTAGTGAGAGGCAGGCCAGGGGCTTGAACATGCGGGTGTAGTGAACCCGGCCATCCGCAGTCATTTCCCCCGGGTGTGGGGGTCACACTGGGAGCTGTCCTGAGGGGGGGGGGGTGATCCAGCAGTGACCTGAGAGACCGGGACTACTGTGGGGACAGGACCCCGCCGATGGAGGGAGGTGGGTGTGGAGGGCGCAGCCTGTCACCAACTCTTCCCCCCCCCCCCCCAGACCTTGACTGTCACCCCCCGGGACATTGACTGAAACCACCCCCCCCCCCGGGACATTGACTGAAACCACCCCCCCCCGGGACATTGACTGACACGCCCCCCCCCGGGACACTGACTGACCCCCCTCCCCGGACACTGACTGACCCCCCTCCCCGGACACTGACTGACCCCCCCCTCCCCGGACACTGACTGACCCCCCGGACACTGACTGACCCCCCCCTCCCCGGACACTGACTGACCCCCCCCCTCCCCAGACACTGACTGACACCCCCCCCCCCGGGACACTGACTGATCCCCCCCCCCGGACACTGACTGACCCCCCCCCCTCCCCGGACACTGACTGATCCCCCCCCCGGACACTGACCGACCCCCCGGACACTGACTGACTCCCCCCCTCCCCGGACACTGACTGACCCCCCCCTCCCCGGACACTGACTGACCCCCCCCCTCCCCGGACACTGACTGACCCCCCCCTCCTCGGACACTGACTGATCCCCCCCCTCCCCGGACACTGACTGATCCCCCCCGGACACTGACTGACCCCCCCCCTCCCCGGACACTGATCCCCCCCCTCCTCGGACACTGACTGATCCCCCCCCTCCCCGGACACTGACTGACACCCCCCCCCGGGACACTGACTGATCCCCCCCCCCGGACACTGACTGATCCCCCCCCCTCCGGACACTGACTGATTCCCCCCCCGGACACTGACCGACCCCCCGGACACTGACTGGCCCCCCCCTCCCCGGACACTGACTGACCCCCCCCCTCCCCGGACACTGACTGATCCCCCCCCGGACACTGACCGACCCCCCGGACACTGACTGACCCCCCCCTCCCCGGACACTGACTGATCCCCCCCCCCTCCGGACACTGACTGATTCCCCCCCTCCGGACACTGACTGACCCCCCGGACACTGACTGACCCCCCCCCTCCCCGGACACTGACTGATCCCCCCCGGACACTGACTGACCCCCCGGACACTGACTGACCCCCCAGCTCCGGCGGGGGACGAGGCCGGCTCCAGTGAGGCAGAACGCCCCGTTACAACAAATGCATCAGAGCACCAGCCTGCGGTGGGTTGGAATCAGCTTCCCCTGAAGGTTAACTGTTCAACACATTTATTGCCGGTGAAGCCCGCGGGGAGGGAGCACAGGGGGAAGCTGCACGTGTTTGCATAATGTGATCCAGCTCATTACGAAGCTGCTGCAGATCTCTCTCTCTCTCCCCCTCTCCCCCTCTTCCCCCCTCCCTCCACGTCTTCCGGAAGCGGCTGGCACACTGTATATAAAGCGAGGGCAGGCTGTTGCCGGTGAGTCACTGCAAAGCTGCTGCAGGAGGATTCACCCCGGCCACCAGCACCGTCTGTGCCCCGCGGGACCAGCACAAAGCGGAGATCCCTGTCTAAACATGGTGCACTATTCCATTGTTATTGTCTTCGGCAGGCGGCTGAGCCAGAGACCCTCGCTGGAAGAATTGGAACAGAGGAACATCTTAAGATGTAAGTACCATGGATGTGCGGGGTGTCCTGTGTGCTTGCACCCGATGACTTTAGCCGCCGCTTCTCTCTGCCGATTTCAGTGCATATCTGGGTGAAAGTCACAGCCCTCCCCTCAGACAGCCCGCTGCATTAACTTTAAAATGAAATGTTTTATAACTGGGGGAATGAAGCTGGTGCCTGCCTGCCTGCGCCGCCTGGTTTATTCAGACTGGATACCTGTCCTGTTGCAAAAAATGCACCCTTCCCTTGCATGGTGCATTAAACATGCCCCCCTCTCTCGTTCCCCCCCCCCCACATCTCCTGCCGCAGCACCAGCGAGGCTGGGGGTGGTGGGTGGCGGGGGTGGGAGTGGGAATCCGCCCCCTCTCCCTGCGTGGGAGTCACTCGGACGGAATCCCACCTCCCTCACTGCGTCACCGAGGCTTCCCCGTGACGTCAGGCCTCAGCTGATACTGACATGTAACTGTTTCAGCGCCGGGGGTTTCCACTTCCAGACTCCCCTCTCCCCCCACCCCCCCCCCCAGCCCTCCCCCCCACTCCCCCAAGGCCTCTCGCCCCTCAGTAAGGAGGGGTGGGTCACCATGCTCTGAGCTTTGACACCCTCCGCAGGGAGCTATCCTTATTTGTTAGAACTTCACTAAAGGCGAGGTGGATCCCATGGCATCCATCAGCTGTAAAGTGCCGGTGTACCTGGGGACCGCTAAGGTCACTCAGAGCTCCGGGCAAGGGTCCTGGGTTTCCCAGAGTGGTCGCAGGAAAGATTCGGCTTCAGTTCCATGGATTCAAATTCAGATTAGTTTATCGTCATGTAGACCAGGGTGCGATGAAATTCCTAGCTCGCGTGGAGCTAGCAGAATAATCCGTGTACGTGGAGGGTAATGAACACAGCAACAAGAGCAAAACGGCAGAACGGTGCAGAGCCTGTAGTGCAGTCTGAGGTGGTGCAAAAAGAAACGAAGTGACAATAAGGGAAGAGGGGGGAGAACACGGGAGCCCCACCGGGAAGGGGGTGTGAGAGAGGGGACTGGTTCAGGAGTCTGACAGCGGTGGGGAAGAAGCTGTTCTGAAGTCCCTGGGGGTTGTCCTCCTTAGACTGAAGGGGAGGAGCTCTTCCTCTCCGCATTGTGTTGTTAGAATCCATCTCAAACGGCAAAGGATGCAAATTCATTCGTAACTTTCAAAGGGAAATTGAATAAGCCGTTGGAAAAGGAAGGTTTGTGTAAAGGACAGGGAGGCAGGGAGCTTGTTCAAGGAGTCAGCACAAGTCTGCTGAGCCAAACACCCTCTGCTGTAGCATTTGGTGATTAGAGGTTCCTGGGTAATTAACCACCCAGACAAAATGCGGTGCAGAAGGTTTTCTGTACGTGCTGAAGAGAAGAGAGACAGAACTGCCTCTTTCTGCCGTCGTGTCCCAGAGATTTCCATCACCGCGTCCTGTGTAGAACAGGAGACTGGCGCTGAGACGGAGCCAGAAGTTCAGGGCTGCACCGTCTGCTGGATCTTGGCTCCCGTGGGTCCTCGATGTTTCTTGCATTTGTGATAAACACCCAGATCCCCAAAGGCTGGCTGAGCGAGGGAGGGAGGGACCGAGTTTCTTTTTCATAACCAACATCGCCTGGGCCCCAAGCTCAAGGATCCTCTCCCCACCCCCCCATTCCTCTCAGATGGTCCTACAGCTTTGGCCAGCCTGCCTAATGTAGCTCTTTTCTTCATCCAATGACTCTCCTGTTGATCGCCTTGGGATGCTTTACTATGTTCAAGATGCTCTACAAATGTCAGATGTTGATGTCCTGCAGGGAATTTTCTGGACGAGTCAGTGGGTGTGAATTCATTACTTGTTAGCTCTTAGCAGTGAAATGCAGTGTTGTCTGTGTGTGTGTCTGTCTGTGTGTGTGTCTCTGTCTGTCTCTGTGTGTGTGTGTGTGTGTGTGTGTGTGAGAGGTTGAGGGGTGGGTGTCCCTGCTGATGCGCGAGGAAGCCCCCTCCCCCTGCAGCGTGCCCCTGCCTGACCGCAGCAGCGTGCAGCTGTTCACGCCGGGCCACGCGCGGTGATGTCATCACCGAGGCAACCTCTTGCACGTCACTGCCGGGGATTCCCCCTCTTTGGGGAAACCCACGCACAGTGGCTGCCGCGGCGCCTGTGAAGACCTCTGCTGCCCGCCTGCCCCGCACTCACCATCTCACCCCCACTTTCTTGTGTCTTCTCTTTTGTGGAAACAGACCGGAATGAAGAGGAGGAACATGAGGAACGGCTGGAGATCAGGAGGAGGCTCACTCGCAAGGTAAGCCTCATGAGGTGATTGGCCGGCACCGCTGACCCTTCTTCCCCACCGGTAGGAGTGCTCCTGCTGGACACCAGAGCAAGCCTCTGGCTCAATGGCACCAAGCACCCTCTCGGTCAGAGTGTGAGACCCCCTGCCTGGTCATGGGATGTGGTATCCAGACCCCAACCCGTCAGTGCTGGACTGCCTGAAGTGGGGCAGTTCTGGCTCGGGCCTTTGGAATTATTATCACTGACTCAGATGACGTGAAATGTGTTGTTTTGCGGCAGCAGTACGGTGCAAAGGCATAAAATTACTATAAGTTACAAAAATAAATAAATACTGCAAAAGAGGAATAACGAGGGAGTGTTCACGGGTTCATGGACCGTTCAGAAATCTGACGGCGGAGGGGAAGGAGCTATTCCTGAGTCATTGAGTGTGGGTCTTCAGGCTCCTGTACCTTCTCCCCAATGGTAGTAACGTGAAGAGGGCATGTCCCGGGTGGTGAGGATCCTTAGTGACGGATGCTGCCTTCTTGAGGCACTGCCTCTTGAAGTCCTCGATGGTGGGGAGGGTTGACATTCAGAAGGATTCTGGTGTCTGCTGTGCACCTGCACACCCTCCACTGTGCCTTGACTTCCAGAGTGTGGACAGACCCTGCACCAAGCACTAACAGTGGTCTGATGGCTTTAAGGGGTATGAGAGAGACAGGAAGAGAGAATAATATAAGATCTCTTTATTAGTCACAAGTGAAATGCACCTTTTGCGTAGAGTGTTCTGGGGGCAGCCCGCAAGTGTCGCCACGCTTCCGGCACCAACATAGCATGTCCACAACTTCCTAACCCGTACGTCTTTGGAATGTGGGAAGAAACCGGAGCACCCGGAGGAAACCCACGCAGACACGGGGAGGACGTACAAACCCCTCACAGACAGTGGCCGGAATCGAACCCGGGCTCATCAGAAAAGAGCCCCAATTCACTAAGGAAAAGACAGGCAACTTGTTTCATCCCGTGCGGAACCAGCCCCCAACTTTCAAATGAAGGGCCGTCTCTCCAGCAGAGACCAGGAGCCAGGCTGCTGCACAGAGCAGATGATTTGAATGCGCAGTTCAGCTCCTGTCTGCTGAGTGTGGGTTCAGTCTCTCAGCCTGCTGAAACCTCACCGCAAACCACCGCAGGGGGCTGCAGACCCCTTGGGGACCAGTATTGGTGCATCGGTACTCACAGTGGCACACTCCCCCTGCTCTCTGCTGCAGGAGAGGTTTGGGGCACAGTTGGTTCGGGAGATGTTAATCCAAAGTACTTGCTCTCTGGACACGTGTACTGGGGGAAAGTTGTAGGGACTCGCTGCACTGTCACCCTGCACTGAGTGATTATGTCATCAGTCCCACGGTACAGAGCAAGGCCATTCTGCCCATCGGGTTTGTGGAGGGCTGTGGCTGCTGTAAGCGGTGGTCTGTGGCCTGTGAACCTCCCACTAGACAGGGATTTAGAAGCGAGGGGATTCTGGTTAGTGACGAGCCATCCTCTCTGTGTCCTCACAGCTCAGCCTTCGCCCGACGGTCGCGGAGCTGCAGGCTCGGCGCATCCTCCGCTTCAACGAGTACGTGGAGGTGACGGAGGCCCAGGACTACGACCGGCGAGCCGACAAGCCCTGGACCCGGCTCACGCCTGCTGACAAGGTAAGAAGCCGCAGCGGCTGCTGTGACCTCCGCTGTGACCTCCGCTGGGGGGGCTGACCCCTGTGACCTCTGCTGTGACCTCCGCTGGGGGGCTGACCCCTGCTCAGATATCAGGGCCGTTTTCTTCAAATCCAGGCTGTCCCCCCCCCCCCAGCTCCCCTCTTGTTCCCACCCCCCTGTCCCCCCCCGCTCCCCTCTTGTTCTCCTCTTTTCTTTCTGCCCACACTCTATCCCACCCTCTGCAACTGTTCCCCCCACTCTCTCTCTCTCTCTTTCTCTCTCTCGCTTTCTCTCTCTCTTGCTTTCTCTCTCGCTTCTCTCTCTCTCTCGCTTTCTCTCTCTCGCTTTCTCTCTCTCGCTTTCTCTCTCTCGCTTTCTCTCTCTCGCTTTCTCTCTCTCTCGCTTTCTCTGCCTCTGCTTCTCTCTCTGACTGTCTCGATGACTCAATATTTCTCTCTCTGACAGTCTCTCTGTCTCACTCTCCCTCCCTCCCTCCCCCTCTCCGTCCCTCCCAGAGGGGTGAGCAGTGGATTTGAAGCAGACTACCAAGTAAAAGCTGTGCTTCTGAGTAATCGATCCCATGGTCTGCAGTCTCCATGGTGACACATTGCAAAGAACTTGCTGCTTGTAATTGGTCCAAAGTGCCGGGAAGGAGTTATTTTTATATTATGTTTTTTTTTCTTAAATCTGCACCTGTACCTTCTTAATGTGAAATGTGCAGCGAGAGAGTGTTGATGATGTGTAGAGGCTGTTCTGCCAGGCCTCTTGTGAAGTAATTAAATCTCTTTAATATAGGGCATTAAATATAGCAAGAACATCCCGAGGTGCTTCACGGCAACTTATCAAACAAAAATTGCCCCTGTCACATGCAGATACATTGAGGCAGGGGTCTCAAGGCTTGATGAAAGAGCTTTTAGGAGAGGGAGAGAGGTGGAGTGGTTTACAGGAGGAATTCTGGAGCGCAGGACTGAAGCAACCAGAGGTGGAGCGACCAACTTCAGGCATGCTTGCGGAGTTCTGGGAGAGCGTAGGGATGTCGGAGGAGGTTGTGGAGGGAGAGGTGAGGCAGCATCGGGACAAGACGTTGAGGAGGATGGGGCAATATCAGACCCAGATCACTGAAGCTCAGTGAACACAGGATGTTGGCACTAATTCCAGTGAGGCCAGCCCGCCTCCTGATTCATTAAGCAGTTTATTTTAGGAGCGTTTTTTTTCCTGATGGGATTCTCTGGATTTAGAACAGCCAGAGGTTCAGGGAGACTGAATTCGGGATGGCGTTGTTGGTGCTTGCTGTACCGGGATAGACGCAGCCCTTTAGAAGGTGTTCGGTGTACACAGAGAGGGTGGGTGTTCCGTTCCCTTCAGTCACTCATCCTCAATGGACCTCACTAGTCTTTGAGTTAGAGGGTTCAAGCCCAGCTCCAGAGTCCCCGAGACTTCAGGCAGTGCAGAGTGAGTGCCACACTGCCTGAGGTGTCGTCTCTCAGGTGAGGCAAGAAAGTAAAAGCCCTACCCCACCCTCGTAGGTGGAGGTAAATTGGTTTATTATTGTCACATGTACTGAGGTACAGTGAAAAACTTTGTTTTGCATGCCATCCATACAGATCATTTCATCACATCAGTGCATTGAGGTAGTACAGGGGAAAACAATAACAGAATGCAGAATAACGTGTTACAGTTACAGAGAAAGTGCAGGCAGACAATAAGGTGCAAGGCCACAATGAGGTAGATTGTGAGGTCATCGTACTAGGGGACCGTTCAACAGTCTTACAATGGTGGGATAGAGGCTGGATATAAGCAATGTTGTCCCTGATTTGTCTAACAGCAGGACAATTCTCCCCAGTATCCTGGATCCAAAATGCAACCCTCATTAAAATCAAATTGCAGTTTGTTTGTGGGAGCTTGCTGTGTGCAAAGTGGCTTCCAAATTTCCCACTCTTGAATCGTGACTCCAGCTCGAAAGTACCTCATTGGATGTGAAGTGTTTTGGGATGTTCTGAGCGCTATATCATTGCAAGTAGTCTTCCCCAGGTTTTCACAGTAGGAAGGGTAGCAAAATAACACTGAAGAGAAGAAGGATTTTAATGGTTTAACTCCCCGTGCTCAGTGATGGCACTGAAAGGATCCTTCAGCGCCAGTGACACTGCACAGAGTGGGCCTGTTTGATGGAGGGGTTTTTGGGGAACGGTACATCAGGGGGTTGATGGTGTGAAAACGATTACCTCGGCAACGAGGCTGAGCATCTCGGGGGCCCGGGGCGATTCCCCAGCTGGGGAGCGTGCCGGGTCTGACTGAGAGGCTGCTGTGGGATCGGTGCGCTGTCAGTAGTCGGGTGCAGGTAGTGTCCTGCTGTGTTCACTCCTGTGACACCTTGCTCTTTCTCTCCTGTTAAAAAGGCTGCAATACGGAAAGAATTAAACGAGTTTAAAAGCAGAGAGATGGAAGTCCACGAAGAAAGCCGACATTTAACAAGGTGAGCTGGACATGATCCACTTCTGTGTGCGCACCCCCAGCCCATCCCGTGGAACATTCCTCTGTCTCTCTCTGTCTCTTCTCCCTCTCCCTTGCTCTAAATTCTTTTCCCCTCCCTCCCCTCCTCTACCTCCCCCCCCTGTTCTAACCTGTTTCTCCCACTGTTCCCTTCCCTCTTTCTGTGTCCAGTCCTCTCCCTCCCCGCCTCCCCTTGACTCCCTGCCCCTTGCCCACAACCTGTCTGCCTTGTGCCCACTGTCTTTAGCTCGCCTTCTGACACCACGGGGTGTTCATCAGAAGCCCCGACCTGTGGTAGTTAATGCTACACAATGACATCAGGCTTCCCACATTATCCCACCACCCCCCCCCCCCCCCCCCACCAACACTTGCTGAATTCACACCGCTCTGCCAGCTCTCGCCACCCCCAGTGCCTGGGAACATGAGTCAGC
Source organism: Pristis pectinata (assembly GCF_009764475.1). Classification (NCBI taxonomy): domain Eukaryota; kingdom Metazoa; phylum Chordata; class Chondrichthyes; order Rhinopristiformes; family Pristidae; genus Pristis; species Pristis pectinata. The sequence continues at coordinate 141,261,281 of NC_067407.1, read as the reverse complement.
CACAGGCACTTGAGACTTCCCACAGCTCTCGCTCATCTCTCCTCCTCAGACAGCAGGCTCCAAACCCAGCTGAGAGCAGCAGGCGAGTCACTCGTCCTCGGTGTGAGGGAGCTGCAGCTTCTCCTGGGAAACAGGGAACTTTCTGAACCCCTCCCACAACATTCCTATCGATTCCTCTGACTCTTTCAATCCCACCCCCAATCCCAGAACTTTTCCCCTTTTTCCACCTCGCTAGCAAGACTTAAACAGTAAAACTCCAATAATCCGGCACCTTTGGGATTTCGGTATTTTTGGGATTTTCCAGACAGTTCCAGTTCAATTTTCTCGTCATAAGCACACTCAGGGTGTAACTGCCATGAACATATGCGTTTTGCAGTAGCAGCAGAGTACGTTACAAACATAAGTTAACTTTCACTACAAAATAAAATCCAATATCCAAACACAATTTTATTTTGCCTTTTCTACCTGCTTCACAGAAGTAGAATCAATTGAATCCAATGAATATAAAGAGAGGGCAATATACAAGCACTCCGATCCCAGCTGCAAAACCTCCCCAGGTTCCTGACTCCTAGTTCTCTGGACCCGAACCCCGGCTGTTGGCTGCAGCCGCACACTCAATCCGCACTCCGGATCCCCCCCCCCCAACACACCAGACCAATGAGTGAGCCAGGGAGACCAGCAGGGTTTTCAAGCAATCAGATTGGAATTGGTTTATTATTGTCTCATGTACCGAAGTACAGTGAAAAACTTTGTTCTGCATGCCATCCATACAGATCATTTCACCACATCAGTGCATTGAGGTAGTACAAGGTAAAACATTAACAGAATGCAGAATAAAGTGTCACAGTTACAGAGAAAGTGCAGTTCAGGCAGACAATAAGGTGCAAGGTCATAACAAGGTAGATTGTGAGGGCAAGAGTCCATCTTATCGTACTAGAGAACTGTTCAATAGTCTTATAACAGTGGGATAGAAGCTGTCCTTGAGGCTGGTGGCACGTGCTTTCAGGCTTTTGTATCTTCTGCCCGATGGGAGAGGGCAGAAGAGAGAATGTCCGGGGTGGGTGGGGTCTTTGATTATGCTGGCTGCTTTACTGAGGCAGCAAGAAGAGTAGACAGAGTCCATGGAGGGGAGGCTGGTTTCCCTGATGCGCTGAGCTGTGTCCACAACTCTCCGCAGTTTCTTGCCGGATTATTGGAGTTTTTCTGGCCCGTGGGTTGTTCCACAAGGGGCTGAGCTCTGGGGTCCCCTCGGTAAAACTCTTCACCCCTTGCTGGTCCTCTAGAGACTGTCTACAGCCTTCCCCTTCCTTTCCCGTCTTGCCTGGCTCTGTTCGGTGTCACTGTTTATCGGGGAGACGGGTTTTCCTGCCACTAACGAGACTTCTGACACCTTTTCCCCCCAGGTTCCACCGGCCATAAAGCAGCCAGCCCTGAGCTCTGCGAGACACTCGACCCGCCGAGTATCGACGACGGTGCGTTGGTTGAATCACAATGGAGGCTACGCTGGACTTGACGTGTGTTCTGTGCACCTTCCTGTGTCAGTGGCTGGCGCTCAGTGAGCTGGCCGTGTGCTACAACAAAACAAACAAAAAAAAAAGAGGTTTTAATATCTAAGTATTTTTTAAAAGATTCTTTCTCAGTGGAAGCAGGCTGGCTTCTTTTGTTGTGGCTGAAGAGAAAAGTGGAGGTGATATCAATCAAACAGGATTGAACCTTGAGAATTAGGTGGATCCAGAGAGCTGTGTTAACCTCTGACAGCAGACAGGTTATCCATAATCAGATGTTGTGCATTTGTGTCGTGTTCTGCTGTGTGGAAGCTCGTAGCTGGGGGGTGGGGGGTGGGGTGAAACGTTTCTCCTGCTATTTACTAACCGGTTTCAATTTCGCTCCCCTTCTGAGGAAGCAATACCAGATGGGCAAGGGGATTATTGTTTCTCAGTGTAACTACATCAAGTGACTGCTGCTGTCTATTCACCACGGAAAGTGGTGTGGACTCTGGCTCAAAGCAGAAACCGCTCAAATTGTGCGTAAAGTTCATACTGAACAAGAAGCAAGTCTTTAGCCTGAGCTTGTATCTTATTATGTATCTCTCTCTCTCTCTCTCTCCTCTCTCTCTCTCTCTCTCTCTCTCTCTCTCTCTCTCTCTCTCTCTCTCTCTCTCTCTCTCTCTCTCTCTCTCTCTCTCTCTCTCTCTCTCTCTCTCTCTCTCTTTCCCCTCACCTCCAACTTGTTCATGCTAATTTTTTATGTTGGTGATATTTTACCTGAGGGAGTTTAATTCTGCTCTCAGTTCCCTGAGGATCAGAGGAAATTTTACTATTTCTGCACAGAGTTTACAGCGAAGAGCCTTGGAGGTGGACTGAGGGTTTTTTTTTGACGCAGTGGAGGTTTCTGCAGGGGGCTGTAGTGAGGCGGGGTCTGTGTAGGTCAGTAACTGGGAGAGCTGGTGGGGCAGGAGATGGGCAGCTTGGATTCGCTGTCACGCACGAATTCTCCCCCACCCCCAACAGCACCCCTCCTGCGATCAGAGACTGGGATTCGGGGGTACGTGACCCCTCCACACACACCCACGTCCCCCCCACCCACCCCTCCCCCCAAACCTTGGCTCCCACTAAACCCTGGGGACCATTTACAAAGGGCGAGGGCCACGCCGGGTAAATCCAGCCCGAGAGAGCAGCCTTATACTGGTGCAGGGGTCTCGCTCACCCAAGGGGAGGGGGTCTCCCATCTTGGTGGTACCCTTTGCTCCAAACCTCAGGGACTAAACTGGCATATTACCCAGTTGGGGGAGACTGGGGAGGAAGCTCAGTGAGCTTCCATTAGACCCCACCATGCAGTAGAGGGGCTGGCATTATCCTCTACTCCTCCCCACCACCCAAACAATTGCTTCAAACTCTCCTTCTGTTCAACAGAAGGTTTGCTGTCATCAATCTTTTGTTGAAAGATGACGTGAGAGAGCTGGGACCCGCCTGACGTGCTTCTGAGCCCCTGCGATCCTTTCCTCATCAACATGGAAACACACGGAGCTGGTAAGGGCCAGTTTCCCAAAGAGGACCGAACGGATCACTAGCATTTTCCAGCATCCATCGAGGGCAAGCCAGGGGGACTCTGGCAGAGAGGGGGTGACGGACGTGGGTTCATCAAAGTGTCAGTGTTGCCTTTATTGGAAGTGGTGGGGGAAGGAGGGTCAAGAGATGGAGAAAGAGGGAACACTTTCAGGGAGTGGCAAATATCCCAGCAGAGGGTTTTATTCAAACAGTTCTACCATGCCCCAAGAGTTGCGTACGGTTACCTGACACTGGAAGTGCAGCTTGCTGTTGTGGATAGAGATGGAGCAAAGAACTGGGGGTCCTTGTGCAGGTTCTAATTTATCATGGATTTCAGTCCTTCCTGTTAACTGTGACCGAGCTGGAAAGAAGCAAATGTCGGCACACAGTAACATGTAACCCTTACACTGCCAGGCGCTGGCACTGGTGATGTGGACCCAGTGTGCTGCCAGATATTGGTACGCAATGATGTGTGACCCAGATGTTGGCAATGATGATGTGCGGCCCAGATGTTGGCACGCGATGATATGTGACCCAGATGTTGGCACGCGATGATGTGTAGCCCAGATGTTGGAAATGATGATGTGCGGCCCAGATGTTGGCACGCGATGATATGTGACCCAGATGTTGGCACGCGATGATGTGTAGCCCAGATGTTGGAAATGATGATGTGTGACCCAGATGTTGGCACGCGATGATATGTGACCCAGATGTTGGCACGGGATGATGTGTAGCCCAGATGTTGGAAATGATGATGTGTGACCCAGATGTTGGCACGCGATGATGTGTAGCCCAGATGTTGAAAATGATGATGTGTGACCCAGATGTTGGCACGCGATGATATGTGACCCAGATGTTGGCACGCGATGATGTGTAGCCCAGACGTTGAAAATGATGATATGCGACCCAGATGTTGGCACGCAGTGATATGCGACCCAGATGTTGGCACGCGGTGATATGCGACCCAGATGTTGGCACGCGATGATGTGTAGCCCAGACGTTGAAAATGATGATATGCGACCCAGATGTTGGCACGCAGTGATATGCGACCCAGATGTTGGCACGCGGTGATATGCGACCCAGATGTTGGCACACGATGATGTGTAGCCCAGATGTTTGGCACACGATGATGTGTGACCCAGTGTGTTTCCAGATGTTGGTACACAGTGTGAGCCAGCAGACTGTGATGTATTGACAGCTGCCTCTATGGACTGACTTGGCCTTTTACTGCACTTGCCCACCCCCCAGTGAAGCCTCCTGACTGCATCCTGTGAACCTTTCCACTCCACCCACAGAGCAGAGTGGAGGAGAGGGAGGGCTCCCTCCCTGTTTTATTGATTGTCCTCCTTCTCTGTGTGGGTGAGGGTTGGGTCCACAGGAGAGAGCGAGAGTCGGAGTTCCGTAGCACCTGGCACATCCGATGGGACAGAATCCTCCCCTTTTAGACAACGGGATTCAACAGGTAAATAGAAGTAACGGGAGGGAGAAAGTAAGTCTGAAAACAAGTGCTTTCCTGGCACGTGTTATAGGAATAATCCTCACAATTTATAGAACACTCAGAGCCCAGAACCCACTTCTGATTAAGATGCACAGATCCCTATATCTATTCACAAGCAAATCACTCTCTCTCGCTCTCTCACCTGGGCAGTCCCTTGGGCTTGACAGTGGGCAGTTCTGAAGACCAATAGTTATCTTAGCTATATCCCTGTGCAGGCAGTAACCTAAGCTGATATCTAGTAAACATCAAACTGTTCTGTTAACCTCCTGTCTTGTAGATGGGAATCTCTACAGAAGTACAACAAATGAATGTAAATTTGCTTTATATCTTGTATTGGTTGTAAATAACTGGAAAGTATATGCTGTCTGGAATCCAAATATAATTTTACACCTTGTCCATGTTTTTTTTATATTGTAAAGTGTTGCAATAATATTTATTTTCAGGAAAAAATCAAGATATTTCTGTTTTGAATGCCAACGTGTTGCCCTTCTGGTTGTAAACCAGACCCAGTTATTTGTGACCGCTTTTAACAGTTCCTACATTGTATTTAACCTTCTTTAAAGGTATTTAATGTGACAAAATCATGTCAAAAGCCAATTTGTTTCATACAGTGAGCACATTCCAAAAGTGCCTTAGAACATGGCTTGTCTGATTTAATCTGTCTTGTCAACGTTTTGTTAATAAAATATTATCATGTGCTCACTTGCGTTTTGGCTCATTCATTAATCCTCTTGGCAATGACAGCACAGGCGGGGTGAAGGGCTGCTGTTCAGTGGATGTCAGACCTGGGGCAGGAAGTGTGGGGTTTTCATTGGTCTCGGCGAATCCCCAGGTTGTGTGGGAGTGAAATCCAATTGCCCAGAGTCTCCCGCAAAGCTGCGGAATCACGATGGGATTTGGTGCTCAGAATACCCCGACTCCTTGTAGCCGAGGTCCTTTTACTTCCAGCCAATCAGTGTCCATTTTAAATACTGCTCCATGAACTAGGCAGTGTCTACAAGGGATGGCACTCAAGTATCAGATGGTGGGCTCAGTGAATTCACAGCTATCTGATCCAGAGGCACCTGGTTTACACCATGGCTCAGCACTGGAGCAGACCAGCTCAACCTTACCTATCTACACTGGTCACCACGGCACCAAACCCAGTCACCACCAAACCAAGCCCAGTCAAATAATGATGTTGGAGTACAGGAAGGAGAGAGAGAGCCGAGTGACATAGTGTCATGACAACAACCTTTCCCTCAGTCAGTGAAACAAAAGAGCTGGTCATTGACTTCAGGAAAGGGGGCGGTGTACATGCACCTGTCTACATCAATGGTGCTGCGGTCGAGAGGGTTGAGAGATTCACATTCCTGGGAGTGAACATCACCAATAGGCTGTCCTGGTCCACCCCGTAGACGTCATGGCCAAGAAAGCTCACCAGCACCTCTACTTCCTCGGGAGGCTAAAGAAATCTGGCATGTCCCCTTTGACACTCACCAATTTTATAGATACACCTTAGAAACCATCCTATCTGGCTGCATCACAGCTTTGTATGGCAACTGCTCCGCCCAGGACTGCAAGAAACTGCAGAGAGTTATGGACACAGCCCAGCACATCAGGGAAACCAGTCTCCCCTGGTGGATTCTGTCTACACTTCTTGCTGCCTCGGTAAAGCAGCCAACATAATCAAAGACCCCACCCACCCAGGACGTTCTCTCTTCTCCCCCCTCCCATTGGGCAGAAGATACAATAGCCTGAAAGCACGTACCACCAGGCTCAAGGACAGCTTCTATCCTACTGTTCATAGAACATGGAACAGAACAGGCCCTTCAGCCCACAATGTTGTGCCAACATATCTATTCCCTCCTACCTACAGAATGCCCGTATTCCTCCATTTTCCTCTCATTCATGTGCCCATCCAAGCCCCTCTTAAAAGCCCCCAATGAATTTGCCTCCACCACCCTATCAGGCAACGCATTCCAGGCATCCACCACTCTCTCAGTAAAAAACGTACCCCTCACGTCTGTTCTGAACCTACCCACTCTCACCTTAAATGCATGCCCTCTGGTATTGGATCGCTCAATAAAGGGAAAAAGATATCACTTGTCCATGCTGTCTATGCCCCTCATAATTTTATACACTTCCAACAGATCACCCCTCAGCCTCTGCCGCTCCAGAGAAAAGAGCCCAAGTTTGTCCAGCCTCTCCTGATAGCACATGCCCTCTAATCCAGGCAGCATCCTGGTAAACCTCCTCTGCACCCTCTCTAAAGCCTCGACATCCTTCCTATAGTGAGCTGACCAGAATTGCACGCAATACTCTAAATGTGGCCTACAGAGATGCATCATCACTTCTTGACTCCTGTACTCAGTACCTTGATTAATGAAAGCAAACATTCCATAAGCCTTCTTAACCACCCTGTCTACCTGTGTAGCCACTTTCAGTGAGCCATGGACTTGCACCCCAAGGCCTCTCTGCTCTTCAACACTGTTAAGGGCCTTGCCCTTTAGAGTGTACTGCCTCTTGACATTAGTCCCACCAAGGTGCAACACTTCACATTTATCTGGGTTAAACCCCACCTGCCATTTCTCTGCCCACATCTGCAGCTGATCTATATCACACTGTATCCATCGCCAGTCTTCTACACTATTCACAACTCCACCAATCTTGGTATCGTCTGCAAACTTACTGACCCACCCATCAACATACTCATCCAGGTCATTTATGTACATCACAAACAGCAGAGGTCCCAGCACAGATCCCTGTGCATCAATGGCATCATTGTACAGCAAGTCAGCTGTTATAAGTTCTTGGGAATACATATAGCAGACGGCCTGTCCTGGTCAACTAACATCTCTTCCCTCGCCAAGAAGGCACAGCAGCATCTCCACCTTTTACGGCGGCTGAAGAGAGCAACCCTGCCCTCCCCCACCCTCACCACATTCTACAGGGGCACCGTTGAGAGTGTCCTGACCAGCTGCATCTCTGCCTGGTACGGTAAGTGTAACATCTCTGACCGTAAGTCTTTGCAGGGAATTGCGAGTACAGCTGGAAAGATCATTGGAGAACCTCTTCCCTCCATCCTGGACATCTACAACACACGATGCACACACAAGGTCTGCAGAATCATAGATGACCTTTCTCATCCCTCTCACAACTTATTTGTCCCACTGCCGTCTGGCAAGTGGTACCGGAGTATCCAGGCCAGAACTACTAGACTGTACAACAGTTTTTTCCCCCAGGCTGTCAGGCTCCTGAATACCCTGGAGACAGTTTCAGACAGATGCCGCGTCAAAAGCCTTGGTTTGCACAACAGTGTATAAGAACTTTGGCTGCTGCTGAGCATGTTTATACATTTAGTGCAACACACTGAGTCCTGTATTTTCTTCGTCTAACTCGGTTTTGCACTAATCCTGCACTGATTTTGTATTCTGTATACACCGTTGTTTTGCACTATTTGTACTTGCAAAATTTTTTTTGTCTGTGGTCATTGTACGTCTTCTGTTTTATGTATGTCCTCTGTTGTGTGAGGCTGGGGGAAACGACATTTCGTTCCTCCATGTGTTTTTATAGCATCTGGGTGAATGACAATAAAGTAACTTGAACTTGAACCACCACCCTCTGTCTTCTACGGGCAAGCCAGTTCTGGATCCACACAGCCAATTCTCCACTGACCCCATGCATCCGAACTTTCTTGACTAACTGATTATGTGGGACCTTGTCAAATGCCTTACTGAAGTCCATGTGCCCCGTCTAACCCCCTTGCACTGAGAAGGTCCCAATTTATATCAGGGTGGTTGAAGTCTCCCATGACCAGAACCCTGTATTTTTTACACATTTCCCTAATCTGTTTGCATATCTGTTCCTCAATTTCCCGGTGGGAGGTCTATAGTACACCCCCAAGAGAGTGATTGCACCCTTCCTATTCCTGAGTTCTACCCATACGGACTCTGTATCCGAGCCGTCCATTATGTCTCCTGTCGCAGAAAGACTATTGAGCGGTCCCCTAGTCCAATAAGACAGAATCTTGACCTCACAATCTACCCCATTATGACTTTGCACCTTATTGTCTGCCTGCACTTTCTCTGTGACTGTAACACTTTATTCTGTTATTGGTTTTCCTTGTACTACCTCAATGCACTGATGTGATGAAACGATCTGTATGGATGGCATGCAAAACAAAGTTTTTCACTGTACCTCAGTACATGTGACAATAATAAACCAATTTACCAGTCACCGCAGCACCAAACTGGTCATCGTCAAACCAAACCAGGTCACCAACTGAACCAGGTCTGGTCACTCACCCCAACAGATGTGGTCACCATAGCACCAAGAACATGGAGCAGGAGAAGTCCATTTGACCTCTCAACCCCTACTCTGCCATTTGTCAAGGTCGTGGCCGATCTCCTACCCCGGCAGGTTTCCTGCAATCTCCCCATGTCCCCCGATTCCTCTAACATGCTGAAATCCATCAAACTCAGCGACTGAAACTCCACAAACCTGAAAGATCCCAAAGCTCTCATTTCGATCGCAAGCAGTCCAGCCCCGTTCTGAGTCCACAGGCACTAGTTCTGGACTCCTTCAGTCCCTGTTGAACCTCTTGGTGTTTTATATGTCTCAACAAGGTCACCCTTCATTCTTCTAATCTCTCCACAGGTGATAGACTCACCATCCTGAGAAGGAGCCCCCTTTTGTTCACCTTTTCCATTGTCCCACTGCCCGTTACCTGGATCTGTCACCCTCGCCCACCTGGTTTCATCTGTCCATCATCTACATACCTTTCTCCCTGGCTGTCCTCTCCCTTGTTGTACCCTTCCTATCCCCTCCCATCTGCCCATCATCCTCCCCTTATCTGGTTCCACATCGCTGCCCAATCTCTCTATATCTCCCCCACATGCTTCATTTGCCCATTATGCCCTGAACCCACCTATCACCTACCAGCCTGTTTCGCCCTTCCTCCTCACCTCTTTATACTGACTGTCTCCCCTCTACACCCTCAGTCCTGAGACAGGGTCTCGACCCTAAACATCGACCATCCATCTCCCTCCACAGATGCAGCCTGACCTGCTGAGTTCCTCCAGTAGTTTGTCTTCTGCTTCATATTCCAGTAACTGCAGCCTCTGATGTCTCCCAGGAAGATGCTGAATTCAGTATTAAGGAAGCAGTAACAGGACACATTGAAAATCTTAACAAGAACGGGCAGAGCCGGGAAAATCAAGTTTAATATTTATGATGGAGAATTTTGAGGGAGTATGGTGGGGGTGACCAATGATCCAGTCTATAAAGAGAAATTAAGATGACTTAAAGCAGGAAAAAGGGCATTTGGTGAAACGTCAAATGTAAGGGCTGAATGGCCTGTTTTTCTGTGCTGTAGTGTTCTATGGTTCTATCGGACGGGAGAGGTCTGGAGGGTTATGGACTGGGTGCAGGTAAATGGGACTAGCGGAATAACGTTTCGGCACAGACTAGAAGGGCTGAATGGCCTGTTTGTCTGTGCTGTAGTGTTCTATGGTTCTATGATAATGTTGAGTAACAGCTCAAAGCACTGGGGCAACGTACCAGGACTGGTTAAAGGACAGGAAACAGAGGGTATGGATAAACATGTCATGTTCGTGTTAGCAGATGGTTACTATTGGGGTACCTGGAGGGTCAGTATAGGGTGCCAGTGGTGCACACTTTACATAAGAAGTTTGAAGATGATACTAAAATAGATGGTATTGGTATTGGTTTATTATTGTCACTTGTACTGAGGTACAGTGAAAAACTTGTCTTGCAAACCGATCGTACAGATCAATTCATTACACAGTGCAGTTACAATGGGTTAGTACAGAGTGCATTGAGGTAGTACAGGTAAAAGCAATAACAGTACAGAGTAAAGTGTCACAGCTACAGAGAAAGTGCAGTGCAATAAGGTGCAAGGTCACAACAAGGTAGATCGTGAGGTCAGAGTCCATCTCATCGTATAAGGGAACCCGTTCAATAGTCTTATCACAGTGGTGTAGAAGCTGTCCTTAAGTCTGGTGGTACGTGCCCTCAGGCTCCTGTATCTTCTACCTGATGGAAGAGGAGAGAAGAGAGAATGTCCCAGGTGGGTGGGGTCTTTGATTATGCTGGCTGCTTCACCAAGACAATGAGAGGTAAAGACAGAGTCCAAGGAGGGGAGGCTGGTGTCCGTGACGCACTGGGCTGTGTCCACAACTCTCTGCAGTTTCTTGCGGTCCTGGGCAGAGCAGTTGCCGTACCAAGCCGTGATGCATCCAGATAGGATGCTTTCGCTGGTGCATGGGTAAAAGTTGGTGAGAGTCAAAGGGGACAAACGGAATTTCTTTAGCCTCCTAAGGAAGTAGAGGCGCTGTAGATGGTGTTGTACATAGTGTAGAAGGTTATGAAAAATTACAGGGGGATCTGGATCAGCTGGGTCTGTGGGCTGCGGAGTGGCAAATGGCTTTCAATCCAGATAAATGTGAGGTATTGCACGTTGAGAGATCCAACCAGGGTAGGACTTGTACAGTGAATGGTTGGGCCCTGGGGAGTGTTATGGAACAAGAGGGACCTAGGAGTGTAAGTGCACGGTTTGCTGAAAGTGGCGTCACAGGTAGACAGGGTGGTGAAGAAGACCTTTGGCATCCTGGCCTTCATCAGTCAGGGCACTGAGTACAGGAGTTGGGAAGTTATGTTGCAATTGTATAAGACATCGGTGAGGCCGCACTTGGAGTATTGTGTTCAGTGTTGGTCACTCTGTTATAGGAAAGATGTTATTAAACTAGAAAGATCACAGAAAAGATTTACCGTAGACTGAGACTTTAGTCCCTGGGACGTAGGAGATTGAGGGGTGATCTGATAGATCATGAGGGGCATAGACAGGGTGGAAGCACATAGTCTTTCAACTTGCTGGGCAACACAGTCAGCATGGACGAGTTGGGCCGAAGGGCCTGTTTCCATGATGTGTGACTCTGTGACTGAGTTAGAATGCAAGTAACTAGGAGCAGGAGTAGGCCACTCGGCCCCTCAACACCACCCCACCATTCAATAAGATCATGGCTGACCTGTCCCAAACTCTCCTCTGATGCAGGGTTTCGACCCGAAACGTCGTCAGTTCCTTTCCCCCCTCACAGGTGCTGCTCGAACTGCTGAGTTCCTCCAGCAGATTGTGTGTTGCTCCGGATTTCAGCTACTGCAGTCTCTTGCGTCTCCTCGATGCCAGTTCCTTGATTCGTTCGATGAAATTCAAGGGCATAGTTGGGTTTGCTGCGGATATGGGAGTAGGTGGGGGGAGACGGTTGTGAGGAGACACAAAAGGTTCGGGTGGGGAGTTGGACAGGGTAACAGAGTGGGCAGGGGCACGGCAGGTGGATAATAATGTGGCATCCAAAGGTTTGAGAGCACGTACCACCAGGCTCAGAGACAGTTTCTACCCCACTGTTATTAGACTCTTGAACGGACCTTTCACACGCTGGCAAGATGGTGCCGGAACATGGCGACACGTTGCAAGCTGCTCTCTACTCATTACCTTTACTATAATCGTTCTACACTTTTAAATTTACATCAATGGACTTTGTACTAGCTCAATGTAACTGCACTGTATAATGAATTGACCTGTACGATCGGTTTGCAAGACAAGTTCTTCACTGTACCTCGGTACAAGTGACAATAATAAATCAACACCAATACCAATAAATATGAACTCTTGATCTCCTAATTTACCTCAGCATGGCCCTTGCACCTTATTGTCTGCCTGCACTGCACTTTCTCTGTAACTGTAACACAATATTCTGCATTCTGTTTCCCTTTTATACCACATCAATGTACTGATGTACGGAACAATCTGTCTGGATGACACACTATTCACTGTATCTCGGTACATGTGACAATAATAAACCAATTACCAATTCCATTTCCAAATGTGAGGTGATTCACTTTTGTAGGGTAGATCACGAAGAAACAGAACGATTTTTGGACGATAAGAAACTAGAGCACAGAACAATCTGAGTGTGTTGAATCAGCAAATGCAAAATGTACTTAGGAAGGTAAACAGTGGGGTTTATTCACGAGTAAGAAAGATGCTGAGATTGCACAGAGCTTTGGAGCAGTGTGCACTCTCAGTCTCCGTTACTGAGGAAGGTTGTACTTGTAGGTATACTGGATTGGTAACTGGGATGAGGGGTTGTCCCTGGAGGAGAGACTGAGGGTGCTTAGCCTGTACTCACAGGTGGGGGGTGGTTTGGAAGAGTGAGGGTTGATCTCTGAGAGCCAGAGATGATCTGAGTGAGAGTTGATCTCTTCTCACTGCCTCTGTAAAGCAGCCAGCATAATAAAAGACCCCACCCACCCCGGACATTCTCTCTTCTCCCCCCTCCCATCGGGCAGAAGATACAAAAGCTCGAGAACACGTACCACCAGGCTCAAGGACAGCTTCTATCCCATTGATAACAATAAATTTCACGTCATCTAAGTCCGTGATAATAAATCTGATTCTGATATAAAACTCTTGATTGGACCTCTTATACACAAAAGATAAACTCTTGATCTCCCAATCTACCTCATCATGGCCCTTGCACTTTATTGGCTACCTGTACTGCACTTTCTCTGAAATTGTAACACTTTATTCTGCATTCTGTTTACTCCCTCAATGTACTTGTGTACGGAATGATCTGTCTGGATGGCGCGCAAACAAAAGCTTTTCACTGTATTTCGGTACATGTGACAATAACAAACCAATTACCAATGGACAAGGCAGACTCAGGCAGGAGCGCCTTGAACCAGGGGCATCGTCCAAGGGTGTCTGGGACCTGGAAGAGTGACATTTCTTCACTCAGAGCATTGGGAATCTTTGGACTTCTCCACAATGCAGCAGCCGTATTGAACACTGAGTGAATCAGGGGTTCTGGAGATCCGGTGAAAACATGTACCTTAGGCACCGAAGGAGCTAATCAGATGGTAAAAGAGCAGCCAACTCCTGCTTCCATTCCTCAGCAGAGATCTTTGAATGAAAAAAGGGAATCTGTTTCCACGGAGAGGAAGAAGGCACAGGGATGAGCTGAAATAGAAGGCAGAAGAGGAAAGTAGCTTCATGCAGTGAGGTTCTCTGTGCAGTCTGAAAGGGCAGTGGAAGTGTAGTCAGTGGGAATTCACAAAGGAATTGGAGAAATCCATCAAAGTTTGCAGGCTTCTGACTCTCTGTCAGGTAAACCTGCTTCACTGTGTTCTGGGCAGCAGGTTCCCGCTGTGGGAGTCGGAGAGCATGTCATAAGTCCCTAAGTCTTCCACTGTACTGCTGCAACAAAACAACAAATTTCACGACGTATGTCAGGGATAATAAACCTGATTCCAATTCTGATTTACACAGAGTCACACAGCACAGAAACAGGCCCTTCGGCCCAACTCATCCATGCTGACCAAGTTGTCCATCCAGGCTAGTCTCATTTGCCTGTGTTTGGTTTAAACCTTTCCTATCCGTGTACCTGTCCAAGTATCTTTTAAACACTGTAATTGTACCCACTCCT